>NW_027507791.1:168816223-169401223 GCF_037356315.1 Lithobates pipiens | reverse complement strand
TACACAATACAATATAGGTATAATTAGCAACATAATGAGGCTAATTATACCATGGAATAAACATGACTTGCCTTTTGTGAGAAGCTGGCTGAAGCAAAAATGCGCTGGTGCTGTTTCCTTTGTTGTTTGCTTGCTACCTCGTGTGTAATGGCAGATACAGCTGCCTGCCCACTTTAAAAATGGCAAATTCGTACACGCCCTCGTCACGTGACCGGCGTCCGAACGAAATCTCGCGAGATTTCGCAATTTCAATGTCCCCCATGGATTCTTGGGAAATTTCCCAGGGACCATTGCGAGGACGATAGCCACCCCTACTCCCACGGGAGGAGAACCCGGAAGTCAGCTGAAACATCAGAAATAAAAGGTAAGTAAATAATATTTTTTTTTTTCAGGGTTCGTTTAGGTAAGTATGCTAACTGTTGATTTTAATAACATGAACTTTCATTTTTAGGTACCAAACCACTTTAAGCGGTCACAGCTGACATTGTCTAAACAACAGGGAGGGTTGGTTCTCCCTGACTTGCGACGCTACTACCTGGCCTCCCATCTGGGGTGTGTATTGGACTGGAATCGAAACAAACTTTCTAAGCTCACTCCCGAATTCCGCTAAGAAGCGCCATGTGGTGCTATAAGGATTTACCCACAGAATTGACGTCACATCCCACTATAGGGGCTTAGTTGAAAGTCAGTCACCTGATCGCTACCCAAAACACACTCACGTCTTTGACTTCCCCCCTATTCCCTATACGTGGCCATCTGAACTTTGAACCGGGGACCCACTTAGAAATTCCAACCTAGACAATGTGTCTAAATTTGTCATTGATGGAAAATGGCCTTCTTTCTCAACCCTAACAGATCCGACAGGGCTTTTCCAACTGCCTTTTTGGAGAGCGGCGCAATGACATCATTTTCTTCATTCCATCCCCAATCCTCAAACGTTCGCCCGCCCTCAGACGGAGTTTGAGACTCTATGCGGGAGCGAAGGCCCCATTCTTTCTCTTGCACCATTCACAGATTCCCATTAAGAAGTACAAAAAAATTAATTTTACGGCATGTGATAAATGCGGCGAAATCCTGCATCCCTCTCTATTGGAAAAAATGTCCCACCCTTTCATTACTCAGTGGCTTAGGAAAATAGAGGACATTAAAAAAAATGGAGGACTTGATCCTCACATCACAAGGTAAACAAGAATTTTTTAAACAAACCTGGGACATCTGGAATACCTTTATATTCTCGCTGGAAGGATGTCGCCTGCTATCACCTTAGTGCTCTGAGCTTTCCTTGACTGGCCCCTTGGACAGTGGCCGCCATCGTGTCTCGTCCCCTCTTCTCCTTTCCTGATCTTTCACCCCTTCTCTTTTCTGCCTTCCTCCCCTATCTCTCACCCCCTCTCTCTTTTGGAAAAAGTGGAAAATTGGGAATGACGGCCCCCACACCCCCCTCAGGATGGATTATGCCGGAGGGACCTGGGGTTTGTGTGACCCTGGATCTTGGTACAGTACTTTATCCGTGCCTCGAATCATTGTGATTGATGGAAGGCAGACTCACAGTTGCGAATATACCTGTATCAAGTATTGTTCAGCTGCTTTTTGCTCTGTATTTCTCTGTTGCATTGTCTACTCGGGGGACCGTCTTTCCCTGTTTGGAGAAAAAATTGTATTTGAAAAAAAAAAAAGAAGCCTACGACACCTGGTATTCCCAGGCGGTCTCCCATCCAGGCATTAACCAGGCCCGACCCTGCTTAGCCTCCAAGATCAGACGAGATGGAACAGATTCAGGATGATGTGGCCATAGCCAATATCTTCAGGCACTCTCAACTCTCTTGACAAACGCCAAGATGGTCACTTTGGGAACAAGCGGAAAAAAATAGGTCAATGGCAACAACATAAAAAGAAGCCTACGGCATCTGGAAATCCCAGGCGGTCTCCCATCCAGGTACTAAACTGGTCCCAACCCTGCTTAGCCTCTGAGATCAGATGAGATTGGGCTCTTTCAGGGTGATGTGGCCGTAGGAGATTTCTTCAGGCACTCTCAACCCTCTTGACTAACGCCAAGATGGTCACCTTGGGAAACAAACAAAAAAAACAAGTCAACGCCAACAACATAAGAAGAAGTCTACAGCACCTAGTATTCCCAGGTGGTCTCCCATCCAGGTATTAACAAGGCCCGACCCTGTTTACTCTGAGATCAGACGAGATCTGGTGCTTTCAGGGTTATGTGGCCATAGGCGAGCTCTTCAGGCACTCTCAACCCTCTAGACAAACACCAAGATGGTCACCTTTGGCAAAAAAAAAAAAAAAAACAAGTCAACGCCAACAACATAAAAAGAAGCCTACAACACCTAGTATTCCCAGGTGGTCTCCAATCCAGGTACTAGCAAGGCCCAACCCTGTTTAGCCTCTGAGATCAGAGGAGATCGGGCGCTTTCAGGGTTATGTGCCCATAGGCAATCTCTTTGGGCACTCTCAACCCTCTTGACAAATGCCAAGATAGTCACCTTGAGATACAAGCGAAAAAAAACATGTCAATGTCAACAACATAAAAAGAAGAATACGGCACCTGCCATCTCCCATCCAGGTACTAACTAGGCCCAACCCTTCTTAGCCTCAGAGAAGAGAAGAGATAGGGCTCTTTCAGGGTGATGCTGCTGTAAGCGATCTCTTTTCGGCACTCTCAACCCTCTTGACAAATGCCAAGATGGTCACCTTGGGAAACAAGGGAAAAAAAAATGAATCAATGCCAACAACATAAAAGGAAGCCTACAATAATTGGTATTCCCAGGTGGTCTCCCATCCAGGTACTAACCAGGCCCGACTCTTCTTAGCCTCCAAGATCAGACGAGATTGGGTGCTTTCAGAGTGATGTGGCTATAGGCAATCTCTTCAGGCACTCTCAACCCTCTTGACAAACACCAAGATGGTCACTTTGGGAAACAAGCGAAAAAAAAACAGGTCAACGCCAACAACATAAAAAGAAGTCTACGACACCTCGTATTCCCAGGCGGTCTTCCATCCAGGTACTAACAAGGCCCGACTCTTCTTAGCCTCCAACATCAAACGAGATCGGGTGCTTTCAGGGTGATGTGCCCATAGGCAATCTCTTCAGGCACTTTCAACCCCCTTGACAAACGTCAAGATGGTCACCTTGGGAAACAAGCAAAAAAATTAAAAATAAGTCGTAAGCTAGAGACAATACGGCCCGAGTCCTCAATTTAATCCATTTAGCGCATGTACAGGGAAGGCCCTTGCTTATGTTGTCAACGGACGTGGAGAAGGCCTTTGACAGGGTGGCCTGGCATAAAGTGCCAGGCCACCCTGTCAAAGGCCTTCTCCACGTCCGTTGACAACATAAGCAAGGGCCTTCCCTGTACATGCGCTAAATGGATTAAATTGAGGACTCGGGCCGTATTGTCTCTAGCTTACGACTTATTTTTAATTTTTTTGCTTGTTTCCCAAGGTGACCATCTTGACGTTTGTAGGCCACCCTGGAACATATAGGTCTTGGCCCCAACATGATGAGCTGGGTAATGTCGCTTTACTCCACGCCGTCGGCAGCGGTACGGGTGAACGAGTGGTGCTCGGACTCCTTCCCCATCACTAATGGGACGAGGCAGGGGTGCCTCTGTCTCCCCTAATTTTTATTGTGACACTGGAACCACTTATGTGTCACGTTCGGAATGACCCAAATATTACTGGCATATCCAAACCCTCGGCACACCACAAAATTGCGGCGTACGCTGACGATCTGATTTTTTTCGTCTCCAATCCACACATTTCGCTTCCCAATATACTCGCGGCTCTCCGGCGATAGGGCAGCCTATCAAACTATAAAATCAATTGCGCCAAGTCGGCTGTATTGAATATATCGGTCCCGGATGGTGAGGCCAAGAGGCTACGCTCCGCTTTTCCATTCTACTGAGCTGAAAAATCTATACGTTACCTGGGCGTTGACATCGCAGCGGATTTGGCGCAATTGTACCCGCTTAATTTTGTCCCTCTCCTGAATAGACTGAAATCTGATTTGGGAAACTGACATGCTTTAACACTAACCTGGTTCGGGCGCTGTAATGCATTCAAAATGACGGCCCTCCCGCGGATCTTATACTTGTTCCAGACATTACCGATCCGGTTACCCCCAATTTTTTTCAGACAACTGCAGGTGCTGCTCCGGGACTTTATTTGGGCGCGCAAACCGCCCAGAGCCCATTTGCAATTGCTTGCCAGACCAAAGGACAAGGGGGGTCTGGGTCACCCAGATCTGAGACAATACTACAGAGCGACTCTGCTAGAGAGAGTCGTTGATTGGCATTGTAATGGCCCACACAAGCAGTGGGTGGAGATGGAGATTGAGGATGGATCCATTCCCCTATTGATCTCCCCGTGGCTCCTGTCCTCCCTACCAAAAGACCTCAGAGATCACCCCGTAGTGGGAGCTACGTTGGCTGTTGTGCGGAGGTTGTTCCGCTGCACACACATTGCTCCCCTGCCGTCACCAATGACTTGGGTTATAGGTAATCCAGACTTCCCACTGGGATTTACCAACAAGAAACTTTGACAGTTGACAGTGGTGGGGAAACAGCGTCTGGGAGAGGTGTGGCCCTCGGGAGGGCTCCCGACTACGCAAACTGTCGCCGAGCTTTCTTTTTTTTTAATTTAATTGTTTTTTATTGAGAAAAGAATTTTACTTATACATACATAAATAAAACATAGTTTTACATACATAGAGGGGGTATACATGTCAGCCAAAAATACCGAGTTTTTCTTCCAAAGAGACTGCTTAACACCCAAGACATGGTCATATCTATCCCTCTAATTATCGCTAACGCCCCTGTAGGGCTAACCCCTCCTCCCCCCCATACCCCTGTTCTTTGAACACACGCTGCTAAATCCAAACAAGCTTATCTGGATAGCCAATAACAAAGTGGCGAATCCATTCAGGGACAGAAATAAGGAGCTTCCAGTAGGCTCCCAGGCCGCCCCCGGCCTGAGACCGATAGGTGCACTCTAGGTCCCATCCTCCACTATCTCATCTAGGGGGAAGCCGATGTCCCTCAACCATGGATTCCATAGCAGCTTGAATTTTTTAAGGTTATTTTGTCTAATATACATTGCCCGTTCGCACCAAATTATGGAATTGATGGCATTTATCCATGCTTGCAGTGCTGGAGGATTCTTTGCCTGCCAATTCATCGCGATTAAGCGTCTGGCCTGGTACAGGCATCTTAATATAGATGTTTTTGTTACAGCAGGGATTCCACCCCTTTCCATAATCCCTAATAGACAAGTCCTAGCTTCAGGTTCTAAGGTGGTATTAAAAATTATATTTATTCTGTGCACAATTTCTATCCAGTACCAATACAGTTTTGGGCACTTCCATACCATATGGAGCAGGTCTCCTGGTGCTCTACATCTAGGGCACTCCCCGTTGGACCTATTGCTTATCCTCTGCATTTTTTTGGGGGTATAGTATGCCCTATATAAAAAAAGCTTATGGGACATACGCTGCGATGGGGAGATAGACACCAAATTCCCCTGTGCTAGGATCTCGTCCCATTGTTCCTGCTCAATTGGTCCCAGGTCTTCCTCCCATCCCCTCCTGCTCTTGTCCGGTCCTTCTCCATTCAAAACTTTATCCCTGAGTTTTGTATACAAGCTAGAGATCTGGCCCTTTGTTTGTCCTTGCTCAAGAAATCTCTGTAACAAGGGGTTCTTTGTCCTCTCGATAGTAAGTGTGCCAAACTGTGAATGTATCCCATGCCTCACTTGCAAATATATATAAAATGTTTTATTGGAGATGTCGTATTCCTGGCGGAGATCTTCGAAAGATTTCATAGTGTTCCCCTGGTAGAGATGCACCAGTCTTCTAATCCCCCTCCTCTCCCACTCCTGGGACCGGGCTATACAGTTTAGTTCAGCCAGTTCTCCATTGTTCCATAGGGGGGTATACTCAGTTACCCCCCCATAGGCCAAGAGTTGCTTTGCTATCTGCCATACTTTCCTCGCCAAGGTATTGGTGGGGCATTTACAAGCGAATGAATTAGCCTCTAGAACTTCAACTAGAGTTCTATGATATGCCTTATTAATCATCAATTTATGATTTGGACAGCCACCCTCTTCCAGTCCAGCCCCAGTCAAATGCTGGAGCTGGGCTGATAGAAAGTATGTTCTTAAATGTGGCAGCGCTACTCCTCCCTTTTCCACCGGGAGCTGCAGCGTCCGCAGCCGAATCCGAGGCTGTCGCTTTTTCCATATTAATTCTCGAATTAATCCCTCCAGTCTGTTAAACCATTTCTGGTTGATCCAGACCGGGGAATTGTGGAGGATATATAGGATCTGTGGCTGCCAAATCATTTTTACTAAATTACAACGCCCCGCCACCGACAGGGGGAGGCGACACCAGCTATTAACCTTCTGTTTCAGCTTTGCCAATAATGGTACCAGATTCTCCTCAACATACTGGTCTATCTCTCTGGAAATCCAGACACCCAAGTATTTCAGCTTGGGTACCACTTCTAGTCCCTCAACTATAGACGATGTTTGGTCTTCAAACTCCGATAGTGGCATAAGGGCTGATTTACTCCAATTGATGACCAAACCTGATTGCTGCCCAAATTCGTCCATCAGCCGTACTACCCTATTCAGAGTGGAGCGCACATCGTCAAGAAAAAACAAGACGTCGTCTGCAAACAAAGCCAGCTTCTCCTCCTCTAGTCCGCGCCGGAATCCCCGGATGTCCGGGCGTATTTTCGCCATCACAGCCAGGGGTTCCATAGCTAGCACGAACAGGAGGGGAGACAGCGGGCATCCCTCTCTCGTACCTCTTTCTAGATAGAACACTTCAGAAAATAGGGTCCCCATTTTAATCTTGGCCCTGGGTCCCCTGTATAGTAGTTTTACCCACTGGATGAATTGGGGGCCAAAGCCGAAACGTTCTAATACACCCCAAAGATAGTCCCACTCCAGGCTGTCGAAAGCCTTGGCGGCGTCCAACGCTAGTATGGCACCTGGGTTATCACTATCTCTAGGTATTTGTAGGTTTAAAAAAACCCTTCTAATATTAGTATTAGTTGTTCTGCCTGGGACAAACCCAGACTGGTCTGGATGTATTAATTTATATATACAACTATTTAAACGAATTGCTAGGGCCTTGGCTAGGATTTTGATATCTGAGCATAGCAGAGATATCGGCCGGTATGACGAGACCTCATGTTGGTCCTTCCCCTCTTTAAGGATTAAAGTGATATTAGCCTCGCTCATTGAAGCGGGGAGTTCCCCCGCCTCTAGTGCATAGTTTAACATTTCCAGTAGTGCCGGGATCAGCTGTTCGCTGTATCGCTTATAAATTTCCACTGGAAGGCCATCAGGGCCAGGAGATTTACAATTGGGCATACTATTCATTGCACCTTTTAGTTCTTCCAAAGTAAGTGGTAGATCTAAATTCAATTTATCCTGGTCTGAAAGCACGGGGATACCTGTTTGCTGCAAAAAGTTAGTGTCCAGAGCCTCCCATCCCTGTGTGTTTGATTTATATAAGGTTCTGTAATACTCGCCCAGCACCTTCATGACCTCGGAGGGCCTAGAGACAAAGTCACCCTTCTGTGTTTTAATTGCCTGTATTCCTGTGGGGGAGCTATTGGTGCGAGTCAATAAAGAAAGAGCTCGACCCACCTTCTCCCCTTCGCCAAAATAATATTGGCGTTGGAAAATGCGTTGATTTTCTACCCTTTTTAGAAGTGCCATTTTATACATCTGTTGGCTATCCTCCCAAATCTGTTGTTTCCCCGGCGATGGATCCTCCACGAACTCTCTCTCAGCCTGAATAACGTCATTTCGGATTTTCCCCTCTTGGTCTCGGGATTCCCGTTTTGTCCTTGCAATATTCTGTATAAGTATTCCTCTAAGAGAGGCTTTTAGGGAATCCCAAACCACTCCAGATGCCGCTGTCCCCCTGTTAGTCTGGAGAAATTCCCCTATTTGATCTCCCAGAAGATTGGATCTATCAATTAGTTCCAGCCAAGCGGGGTTTATTCTCCATTCTCTCAGTGGGGCGCACTCTCCCGTGTTCACAGTTATAGCCAAAGGGGAATGGTCTGAGATCCCCCGTACCCCATATTCTATGTCTACCACCACTCCCACTGCCTCGTTGTTCCCCAAACCCATGTCTATTCTTGACAGCGTCTGATGGGTACTGGAGAAGCAGGAGTACTGCCTATCCTGGGGATGTCGCATACGCCAGATGTCTCTTAAACCAACTGCCATAAGAAGTTCGTGTAATCGGCCTGTTCTATTCCCAGTTGGACAAGGAAATCTATCTAGGCGTTTATCTATAGTTTCATTAAAATCCCCAGCAATTATCCATGGGACACCCATTTTACCCAGGCTGAACATGAGAAATTTATCCATAACCTCTAATTTGAAAGGAGGGGGTATATAGATGTTTGCTAGAATACATTCTTGCCCAGCCACCTGACAGTGCAAGAAAACAAATCTCCCCTCCCCATCTATCTGGGACTCTTTACATAAAAAATCCGTGCCCTTCCATACCAACACACTCACGCCGCGGGAGTACGATGAATGAAAGGAATGGTAGTATGCCTGGAATTTCCGATCATGGAGCAGAGGGGCCGTAGTTGGAGTCAGATGGGTTTCCTGCAAAAAGAGTAAACCAGGTCCTCTACCCTCCAACTCCAACATCACAGACCTCCATTTCTTAGGGTCTCCCAAGCCCCTCACATTCCACGAGGTTATATTCCACCTACCCATCGACTCCAATGATATTCCTCCCACTCATCGACTCCAGTGGTTAATATGTCCATGAAGGGCAGGGGGTAGGGGGAGAGGGAACCGCTTCCTCCCCCCACCGCCACTCCCCTTCTCAACCTGCCCCTCATCGCTGCCCCGTTACTCACAGCGTGTGTTCGAAGACTCCCCTCCCTCCCACCCCCCACCCATTCCTGCCCATCTGAGCCACCCTTAGGGGTCTCAATTGTAGCCGGTATAATCATACCCCATTCAAAAAGTGTCCGAGCTCACCATCCCCCCACGTGATCTTATCACTCCCCATCAAAATTCTTATGTGGTGGGATCGTAATCCCTCCGTAGCACCCGTCATGCCCTACCGAGGAAAAAAAAAAAAGAAAAAGATAAAGCTTATATATAAGTCCCCCCCCCTACCCACCCCCCCAAGTCCCACAGACCCAACTCAACTATAAAGTCTCATTACCCCTTCTAGTGTAAAATTGTGTGTGCTATTTTTTCGCCATGTGGCATCACAGTGTTCTATATCTATAGTACTATACCTCAACTTTAATCATTTCATTTTTCCCCCACCCTGCTCGAGCGGCGGGCGGCAACAATTTAACCCCCCGTCCCTTTACCAAGATGGGTTCACAAATAGAATTGTTCCCAATAGCATACCTACATATAATTATATTCTCTCATACAACCCCCCCTCCGACCCTCACACCCCCACCTTCCCACTGTGTCTATAACCGTGTCTTTATATACAAAACAACTCATCTTATAGTACACAATTTCTCATAATGCAAAAAAAAAAAAAAAAAAAAAAAAAAAGGGGGATGTACCCTCTTCCTTTTTACTCCCTCAACCCCCCCTCACAACTCTTCCATAACACCTCGTTTACTGCTTCAAATGTGAAATTTTATAGGCTATTAATTTGCTTTGTGATATCGCAGTGCTCTATACTCCATAGTATTTACCCCATTACTAATCAATTTATCATATCGTTTTGCCCGTCTCACCAAAGCAACCAGTTGTAGCATTAAGGCTCCCCAATCCTTCAGCGAGATGGGTACATAAAAAAAATTATTTTCAAAAATACATACACAAAAATTTACCTTCCCCCTTACAACCCCCCCCCCCCCCAACCCCCACACCCCCCTCTCCCGCCTCTCCAGAAAAAACAACCTCTCCTCTCCCCCCCCCCAATAATAAAAAAAAAAAAAGGGGCTAATACAGGCCGACTCTAAGTATCATTAAAGGGCCTCTTTGTGTTCCTCCAGCCAGTTCACGGCCTCCTGCGGGGAGTTAAAGAAAATTGTTGAGCCCAAAGCAGACACTCGGAGTCGGGCTGGATACAATAGGGCATACATTATCTTATGCGATTTCAGGGTGCGTTTAACAGGAATAAACTCCGCTCTCAGTTTCTGTAAGTCCGGTGAAAAATCTGGATAGAATGACACCCTAGTCTCCTTGTAGAAGATGTCTCCCAATCCCCTAACCCTCCGCATCAAGATCACTCGATCGTTGTAATTGATAAATTTCAATATCATTGGCCTACAGCGTCCCCCCGAGAAATGAGATCTAGGAGGAACTCTGTAGGCTCTTTCGATGCTGGAGGGCGAGGAGAAGGAGACATCTCCCAGTAATTCCTTAAACCAATTTTCCAAAAAAATTACGGGGTCTGAACCCTCGCTTCCCTCTGGAGCCGATTAGTCGCACATTGTTCCTGCGGTTCTTATTGTCCATGTCGTCAATTTTGGATGCCTGTGCGACAATTTGTTTCTGGAGAGTGGCTATTTTTTCCTGGAGGGGAGATAGTTCATCTTCCACCGTGCTTAATCTTCCCTCTAGGGCGTCTATTCTGTCGATGGCAGTGGCGGCCCGTCCATAGGGGGCGCCCGGGCGCCGCCCCCCCTGTGTGGTCACAAAAAAAAAAAAAAAAATGTAAAAAAAAAAAAAAAAAGTTTTAAAACTGCCCCTTTAAAAAAAAAAAAAAAGTTCTTTAAGAGGAAGTGCTCGAGCGCCGGTAACAGTGCACGCCGGGAAACGCCACGCCAATGCAATCATGAGATTGCAGGTGTGGCGCTTCATTTGCGGGCGTTTAGCCCGCCTCAGGGCGCTTTCTGAAGCGCTGAGTAGCTTCCGCCCGGCGCTGTAGTATGTGTTACTACGGCCGGGCGGGCAGTTTGATTGACATCTGAGTTGACTCAGATGTCACTTCCTGTCTTCTCTCTCCCATCTCACCTGAGAGAGGAAACAGGAAGTAAGAAGAGTAGAGCGGTGTGCAGGAGAGGAGCGGCTGTGGAGAACACGGAGAGGAGCACACAGTCAGGTAAGTGGGCTTCTGATTTCATGTGCTATTAGCAGATAACCTAAACCTACCTATGCTGAAATAGAGATCTGCTGATTTCCATCCAACTCTTTAATAGAGGAAGGATGTAATAACATGCCAGAGGTGATAAATCACTGGAGCTTTTCTCCTCCCCCTGCTCTGCACTTCCTTCCAGGCTTCTCCTCTCTGAGTTCAGCTCATTCTTCACACTGACTCTGCTAGAGAACATAGCCAGAGCTGAGCCTAGCCACCCAGGAGCAACATGGACCTGAGAACCCTTGCAATCCTCACCCTCCTGCTGGGGACTATTTGCCTCTCTGATGGTAAGTGCACAGGGCATCCTTCCACAAAAAGTATATCATTGTCATCTGTTTATTAACACAGGGAAACATTATTGTTCAACTTCCACACGTCGGATTTCTGTGTATTGTTTTGGCACCATGGCTCGTTTTATTATATAAACTGGTGTAGAAAGTGTTATTGTTTTACGTTAGCAGTCCCATCTGTGCGGTGTGATCTGTATATGATGATGGTGATTCGTTTTCTGGTGTTTGCACAAAGCGAGATAAATGAGAAGGGAGAGGAGAACATGTGTTGAGCAGGGTCAGGCTTTACAAAGCACATTCGTTATTTGTGCACGAGTTGCTCTAAGTGTGGTTGGTTTTTGTGGTGATGAGAAGTGCAGACTGTTGAAATGTGGCTTCTCCCTGTGCAGGTGTTGGAGTGGTTTGGTGTTACTTTACCTGCTTACTTTGTATTGGTTTCCCTGCTCAGTCATGGATCCATTACAGTTGTTCCATGTGTTGTGTTTGTGCTGACATAAGCATGGTTCTGGGTGTGGCTTATGAGAAGTGGGAGGGGCCAACCGTGGATGGGCGGGGTCTTGCGCCCCCCCATCCTAAAACTTCACCAGCCGCCACTGGTCGATGGTATTGCTTAATTGTTGACTCATAGCGTACAGTTCATTTTGGATATTACTCAGTTGTCTGTCCAGCCCAGAAATATAATTTTTACAGTCATTAACCGCCAGCAGTATCTCTCGTAAAGTCGGTTCCCCACCCCCCCCAGGTTTTTGGGCCGTACTACTGTCCTCCTGGGATGGCTCACCCACCCCACCTCCCGGCAGTAGGGTACCAGGATCCAGTGAGGGGCGACCTGCACTCCTTCTGTCCCCCACTGGCCCCTGCGTTTTAAATTGACCTGGTGGATGATGTTGAACTTTCCTGCCTGGAGAAGTTGCATGAGCAAAGCGCTTGAGTTTCAAGGCCGCAGAGGCTTGATTTAGCTTTTCTTTGGCAGCACGTGTTTTTTGATTTCCCTCTCCATGGGATGTATCTTCTATCGCTCTTTTGCTAAGCATGGTAAAGTCCACATAAAGGAGTCACCAAACCAGCGGAAAATAGTAATAATGCAGTTTGTATCGCTAAATCAATTCTCCCAGCAAAAAGGCCCGATTTTTCAGCAAAAGGACCCTGAGGGGGGGCCAGTCAATTCACCAAGCGCGCGGCACCTGAATCCTAGATTAATTATATTTACGTTTATGGGGTAGACTTGCTTCAGCCAGCGATTATCAGAAGTAAAGCAGATAGGGAGAGGCAAACATTAAGAAGTAACCAAGTCTCTACTACACAGGTTCTTAACTTTCATCCCACTGAGTTATATAGCGTTTCTCACCACACTGCAACCAAAGTTCTTTCATCCATAGAGCTGTCGGATGTCTCCGGGAGATTTGCTCGTCCGAGTTGATCGTAGTGCTCTCTCCGCGTGCCCTCGTGCGGCGTTGTAAGCGTTCGTCTATCCTCGGATCTCCGGTCGGATCTCCCGCGGTAGCGAAACCTAGCGCGGAATCCTCCTCGGGTTCTTCCAATGATCTCCGTCCGTGCTGTGCAGCCGTCGTGATAACGCACGCTCCAAGTCAATCGTTCGTTACGGAGCTACGATAGAGGGAGCCAGGGAGCGGCAGCTGTATCCACCAGCGAGCTACGTTCCTCGCATCGCAGGGCGGAGGCTAGGAGCTCGGACACACTCGCACTCCTGCTCACTCACTCACGCCCATCTCCATCCGGCCACACCCCCCCCGTCGCCAAGCTTTCTGACCCTCCGCTTGACTTGTTTAGTGCTTATCAACTTCGTCACTTTCTTCTGGCCATACAAAGGGCCCCCTACACTCCTAGAGACCTGACGCCCTATGAATCCATCTGTCACAAAAGGGAACCTGTGCGACACACCCTCTCCCTCCTGTACAACCTATTGAGTAGTCAGGAGGAGGAGGAGTCGACCCCACCATTTATCCACAAATGGGAGAGGGACTTAGGCATCACATTTACCCCACAACAGATAGGGAAGATCCTGACCTTAGTACATAAAGCTTCCATTGCAAACCAATATCAAGAATCAGGATACAAGATAGTCTCACGCTGGTATAGAGTCTCATACCTTCTGAATAAAATGAATAGATCGATCCCGGATGTTTGTTGGAGGTGCAATTCAGATACGGGGACCATGGGACACATTTTCTGGGCATGCCCGGCCTTGAGGAACTTTTGGGTGGAGGTGACCGGGACGATAAAAACTCTCACAAATGTAGATATCGCAGACAACCCAGCAGCGTGCCTTCTACACTTGACCGAACAGCCTATTCGAAAATACAAAAAAACCCTCACGATGCAACTCCTGAACGCCGCCTGGGCCTGCATTCCCACACTGTGGAGGCAGCCTCAGCTCCCATCCAAGGTGCTGTGGTATTCCAAAGTCAATCATATTCTCCGGATGGAAGAATTGACCGCCACCCTTCACAACACTGAAGAGGCATTTAGTGTTACATGGAGGCCCTGGAGGTATTTTACTGGTACTCGAGACTACATTCGGGAGGTGAGCAGCGCCCCTGTCCCAGAAAACGACTGAACATCTAACGTTTACCTATGTAGGCCATGTCTGCCCTGGGTGGCATTCCCCCCCCCCTCCCTTTTTGTCTTTATTTTTCTTTTTTTCCCTGACGCCACCCCCCCCCCCCCTCCTCTCTCTCCATCTTTGCACTCTCTTCTCCCCCCGTCCTCCCTAAGATCAGGCGAGATTGGGTGCTTTCAGAGTGATGTGGCCATAGGCAATCTCTTCAGGCACTCTCAACCCTCTTGACAAACACCTAGATGGTCACTTTGGGAAACAAGCAGAAAAAAAACAGGTCAACGCCAACAACATAAAAAGAAGTCTACGACACCTGGTATTTCCAGACGGTCTCCCATCCAGGTACTAACAAGGCCCGACTCTTCTTAGCCTCCAACGTCAAACGAGATTGGGTGCTTTCAGGGTGATGTGCCCGTAGGCAATCTCTTCAGGCACTTTCAACCCTCTTGACAAACGCCAAGATGGTCACCTTGGGAAAAAAGCAAAAAAAATAAAAATAAGTCGGAAGCTAGAGACAATACGGCCCGTGTCCTCAATTTAATCCATGCAGCGCATGTACAGGGTAGGCCCTTGCTTATGTTGTCAACGGACGCGGAGAAGGCCTTTGACAGGGCGGCCTGGCACTTTATGCAGGCCACCCTGGAACATATAGGTCTTGGCACCAACATGATGAGCTGGGTAATGTCGCTTTACTCCACGCCGTCAGCAGCGGTACGGGTGAACGAGTGGTGCTCGGACTCTTTCCCCATCACTAATGGGACGAGGCAGGGGTGCCCTCTGTCTCCCCTAATTTTTATGCTGACACTGGAACCACTTATGTGTCACGTTCGGAATGACCCGAATATTACTGGCATATCCAAACCCTCGGCACACCACAAAATTGCGGCGTACGCTGACGATCTAATTTTTTCCGTCTCCAATCCACACATTTTGCTTCCCAATATACTCGCGTCTCTCCGGCGATACGGCAGCCTATCAAACTATAAAATCAATTGCGCCAAGTCGGCTGTAGTGAATATATTGGTCCCGGATGGTGAGGCCAAGAGGCTCCGCTCCGCTTTTCCATTCTACTGGGCTGAAAAATCTATACGTTACCTGGGCGTTGACATCGCAGTGGATTTAGCGCAATTGTACCGGCTTAATTTTGTCCCTCCCCTGAATAGACTGAAATCTGATTTGGGAAACTGGCATGCTTTAACACTGACCTGGTTCGGGCGCTGTAATGCATTCAAAATGACGGCCCTCCCGCGGATCTTATATTTGTTCCAGACATTACCGATCCGGTTACCCCCAATTTTTTTCAGACAACTGCAGGTGCTGCTCCGGGACTTTGTTTGGGCGCGCAAACCGCCCAGAGCCGTTTGCAATTGCTTGCCAGACCAAAGGACAAGGGGGGTCTGGGTCTCCCAGATCTGAGACAATACTACAGAGCGACTCTGCTAGCGAGAGTCGTTGATTGGCATTGTAATGGCCCACACAAGCAGTGGGTGGAGATGGAGATTGAGGATGGATCAATTCCCCTATTGACCTCCCCGTGGCTCCTGTCCTCCTTACCAAAAGACCTCAGAGATCACCCCATAGTGGGAGCTACGTTGGCTGTTGTGCGGAGGTTGTTCCGCTGCACACACATTGCTCCCCTGCCGTCACCAATGACTTGGGTTATAGGTAATCCAGACTTCCCACCGGGATTTACCAACAAGAAACTGCGACAGTTGACAGTGGTGGGGAAACAGCGTCTGGGAGAGGTGTGGCCCTCGGGAGGGCTCCCGACTACGCAAACTGTCGCCGAGCTTTCTGACCCTCCGCTTGACTTGTTTAGTGCTTATCAACTTCGTCACTTTCTTCTGGCCATACAAAGGGCCCCCTACACTCCTAGAGACCTGACGCCCTATGAATCCATCTGTCACAAAAGGGAACCTGTGCGACACACCCTCTCCCTCCTGTACAACCTATTGAGTAGTCAGGAGGAGGAGGAGTCGACCCCACCATTTATCCACAAATGGAGAGGGACTTAGGCATCACATTTACCCCACAACAGATAGGGAAGATCCTGACCTTAGTACATAAAGCTTCCATCGCAAACCAATATCAAGAATCAGGATACAAGATAGTCTCACGCTGGTATAGAGTCCCAAACCTTCTGAATAAAATGAATAGATCGATCCCGGATGTTTGTTGGAGGTGCAATTTAGATACGGGGACCATGGGACACATTTTCTGGGCATGCTCGGCCTTGAGGAACTTTTGGGTGGAGGCGACCGGGACGATAAAAACTCTCACAAATGTAGATATTGCAGACAACCCATATTGTAAAAAAGTGTAGCGCTTCTCATAACATCAATCGGTAGAACTCATAAATCTTTCATGTAAATGTAAGATTACACTGTAGAATAGTGCTCAGAATATGTAAATTTTTGACATAAATTATATATATAAGTGACACAAAGAGTATCCAAGTAAAAAGAAAAAAATAATAAAATTAGCCAAATGGAAGGGCAAAGTCACAAAACACAAAGTCTTTAGTGTGTGATATCTTGGTATGATCCAAAAACGTGAAAAAATTGCACCTCCTTTCTAAGATTCATATATTAGTCATGTACAGTTCCCATCACCAAACGAATTGGAGGCTTACCAGAGATGTTGGATCCTCACAAATTTACATTTGGGGGATCATACAAGCCTTTGCAATTATATGCAAGTCCTCACAGCGGCAGTTCACCAAGGGAGACCCCAAGTATGGATGATCTTGTCACGGGTTACAAGGTGTTTTAACTCCAACCAGATATATCCAAAAAACGGTTTAGGAACATAAGAAAAAGAAGCAGGGACCAAACATAGCGTAATTCCTTTTTTATAGAAATAGATAAAAAATAAACGTACAAAACTTACATGTATAAAGTGGTTTGTGCGCTTAAGATAAAACAAGGTTGTAGCAGAGTGCCGACGCGTTTCGTCGTATAAGACGTAATCTGGGGTACTACTCGGCTGCAGCTTACACACTTAAATACCAAACCCTCAATTAGGCACGAATTTGTTCAGCCCGTGTCACCGGGATTAATTTCCGGTATAGAATGGCCGTCAACCCGCGTTTCACGCCTCGTTATGAACCCGTTCGGATAAACAGGCCTAACGTATATTAAATTAGATTATCCAAAGGTCAACCATTAATATTAATAGTGGACCTCATATAAAAAGTAAGCGTCGGATTGAAAAAACGGCTAAAGCAATGACAAAAAACTGTAAAACAAATCATATTTTTCCGGAAAGACATACAAATGTTTCCGGGTTTACTATATATTTAAGTTAATCACAGCAACAGCAGTAAAAAGGCGCGAACGCAAAGGCGTTCATCACGTTCGTCGATCGGCCAATCAAACAATCGACCATAAAGAGATGACCTTCGTGACCAGACGCATGGATACGAACGTCCCACTTCCGGCTTACGTGGTGTGCAAGCACTTATGAAGTGGAACGCATCGTATAGTGTGACCGTCTTTCAATAAGGGAAATGAGTGGAACGTAATCTCATCATTTCCAAAGTATATGAAACGTAAATGGGTAAAAATAAAAAAATATATATAAAAAGCGGGCGGAACGTGGTGCCTATCAGGGTTGGAATAACTTTACATATATTATATTACAACATTAAAATAACATAACATATATGGCAAAAAAACATTCTCCAGGAATACATATCTCATCTATAGGAACAGGCAATCATCTGGTGCCGATGACAGCAAACAGTAAACATTAGTTTGTAACGATAATCTAATCTAATTAATCTGAGATATAGTTGTTAGTATAAAGCTCAACTATCTTTATACCTATTTTCAGGCTGTATATTACAAGGCGTACATTGACACCCTAGTGACAACATCAAATGTCTATCTGTCACATAACGGCGTCTAAATAATACAAACAAAAAATAAAATATAAAAAACCCTAAAACATCGACCAGAAAATCTTAAGGTATACATTTCTAGTATATAAATAACACTATCTCAACCCTCATTAATGAACGTATTAATATCCCACTCCACATTGAGTCCAAAGGGAAAGTAAGATTTAATCGTGTATATCCAGTAAGTCTACAATCTGGACACGCCCCTGGTCATAGCTCCTCCCCTCCAAGGTGGTGTATATTTAGCTATGACCAGGAATTGTGTTCCAGTGGGGTCACTGTTGTGATACTCCTTGAAGTGCCTCGGAACAGTGTGTTTTGAGTCCCTACTCTTTATGAGGGCTATATGTTCCCCCACTCTGATAGCAAAGGTTCTGGTTGTTCTTCCTACATACTGTTTACCGCATGGGCACGTAATTAGGTATACTACATATCTAGTATTACAAGTACAGAATGGTTTGATGGTATGTATTTTATTAGTTACAGATGATGTAAACTCAGTTGTCTTGAATCTCCCAGATGTATTGTGTCTACACACGACACATCTCTTGCACGGAAAAAACCCCGTCATGTTATGAAAAAAAGATGGATGACTGGGTGGATCCAAGACATTGGGGGCAATATGTCTCTGTAAAGATGGCACTCCTCTAAAGAGCACCTTTGCTTGTTCAGGTAATTTAGACGATAAGACTGGGTAGTTTTTCAATATTCCCCAATGCTTGTTTATAATCGTTTTAATCTGTCTATGTTGTAATGAGAAGGATGTCAACATGGACCACTTATAGGTATCATCATGTTCCCGTTGTGGTCTTTCTGCAACAAGATTAACCCTATTAGTATCAATCGCTTTCTGGAGCTCACCGTCCAATAGTTTATTATCATATCCCTTATCCAGAAATTTTTGTTTCAAAATTCCCGCTTGTATTTTAAACGTATTAAGATCAGTACAATTACTTCGTAGACAAAGGAATTGACTGCGTGGTACTGACTTAAGCCACGAGCTATGGTGACAACTATCCAACGGGATAAAGCTATTGCGATCTGTTGCTTTAAAAAAAGGTTTAAACATAAACTGGTTGTTTCTAATCTCTATTTCCAAATCTAAGAAAGTAATCCCAGATGTACTCATCTCAAACGACAATGAGATGCCTCTATCATTATCGTTCAAGACTCTAAAGAATTCTTCCAAAGAATCTGGAGTGCCGTTCCATAGGAGGAGGATGTCGTCTGTGTACCTTGCCCACATGACCAAGGAGGGGTTCTGCAAGGCATAGACGACATCCTCCTCCCACTTGGCCATAAATAGATTCGCAAGGCTAGGGGCAAATTTCGCCCCCATTGCCACGCCTCTTTGTTGTAAATAGTAATTACTATCAAACCAGAAGAAATTGTGTTCTGTAGCAAATTCAAGGAGTTCAATTAAATAGTCACATTGGAAAGGTGCCAGTGTGTCTTCTGAGTTTAAAAAATACCGAACAGCCTCTATACCTCTCCCATGCGGTATACAAGTGTAGAGAGAAGCTACGTCTGCCGTGGCAATAATATAGTTTTCGTGGAGTGTTATATTTTCAAGTTTTCTAATAGTGGCGCCGGTATCTTTAAGATATGAGGGTGTTTTTTTCACCAAGGGCTGTAAATAGAAATCTATATAGCGGCCTATGCACGACGTGATGGAGTCTATGCCACCAATTATTGGTCTGCCTGGAGGGTTAACAGCATCCTTGTGGATTTTTGGGAGGAAATACATAATGGGGATCTTAGGGGCCATGGGAACCAAAAAAGATTTTTCCTTATTGTTCAAGATCTTCAAATCATACCCTTTTTGTACGAGAACAGCAAGTTGTCTCTTATATACATTCGTAGGGTTGTTAGAAAGAGGTTTATAAGTACCAGGTTCCTCCAACAACCTACGCATTTCTGCTTTATATTGTTCTTTACCTAAGATAACGATCCCCCCTCCCTTATCAGCTGGCCGTATAACGACCTCTTTTTGTTCGCAAAGGGAACTAAACCCTGTCATAGGAAAGGAGGATCTATTCGCATGTTTAATTGGAAGTTCCTCCAGATCTTTTAATACCAAGTTTTTAAAGATCTTTACAGCCGGAGCCGTAGCAACCGGGGGTATAAACAAAGATGGATTAGCTAACCCTGAATGTACCGTACCAGAAGTAGCCGCTACATAACCTGTTCTAAAGGGATTTTTAGTCAAATATCGTTGAATATTAATTTTTCTAATAAATTTATGTACGTCTATAAATGTATTGAATTTGTTTAATTGTTTGGGGGGTGCATACTTAAGCCCCTTGTCCAAAACAGCTAACTCAGCCTGAGAAAAAGTCTTATTGCTCAGATTAAAAATGCCTTGTCCTGCTAGACCCGCCTTCTTTTTCCTCCTTTGTAATCGTTCTCCCCCTCTGCACCCTCTCTTTGATCTTGACCTCTTTTTATGGGAGGGTATAGGTCCTTGCGAAAATCCTGGCTTCTATGAGTACCATTATACTGATTGTATGTGGGTGGATCATATACACCATTCCTATTATCCGGGTTTGGTGGATCCATCAGTGGGGAGAATCTATTATATGTGGGGACCGCAGTTGTGTTGTAATACTGGGGTTCTCCATATTGAGGGTTAGGGGGGGCACGTCTGTGTGAAGGGGAATAATATGGAGGCTCATTATATTCCCTGTGATAGTGTCCCTCGTGATTATACGAACGTCCCCTATTTTGTCCTCTTGTACCCCTCTTACCCCGGGAGTTACCCCTCCCCCTTTATTGATTGCCAGGAGTATGGGGAGTATAGTGTTGTACCTTTTGTGGGAAGGATGTAGAATTCTCATCCAATCCTCTGCGTACAGCTTCACTATATGATGTAGAGGGTGTCTCTCTTGTTTGAGACATGGTAGGGTCTACATATTGGACTCCATTTGTAGATTGTGGCTCCATATTAGATGAGTTTTGTAATAATTTTTGCCAGCTAAAAACATTGCCTGTTTTATAATCATTAATATCTCTGGAGTACTTTTTCTGTTTTTTATACTTTTGTTCCCTGTCTTCTTTTTCCAAATGGTTCAGTAGATTGGCTGATAAAGAGTTATACTCGGGAGTATTTTTAAAGGTACCAAGTTTGTCCCTCAACTCCTTAATCTCTTTGTCTAAGAGATTCAATCTGCTGTTCTTCCTAGTAATCAGGAAGCCTAGAAGATTGATCCCGGCTTCATTAAAATATTTAAACCAGGTGTCAAATTCTAGTTCGCCTTGTTGTGGGTGTACGTCCCACCTAAGGCTTCTAGGGACCATGTGTTCTGCAATATACTGTTGCAGAAAAACTAAGTTCCATTGTAGATGGAGTTCGGATGTCATAAAGTTTTTAAGCCTCATGAACATCCCTCCAATCTCAGTGTTACTACCAGTTGCAACAAATACGCCATCTGTATTAACTTTATGAGAGGGGCGATATTCAAAAACATCCATTATGATGATGGAATATGAAACAAAAGAATTGCAGCAATGTATATAACCACCTAGTGTATAACGTAAAATTTGTAACAAAACACTGCGCTAATCTTATCAAAAAATAGAATAAAACAAACACAAAAAAGAGCTGCTAACACATCACCGGGGTATCAAGTGTAAAGTAAACGATATTGTAAAAAACGTGTAGCGCTTCTCATAACATCAATCGGTAGAACTCATAAATCTTTCATGTAAATGTAAGATTACACTGTAGAATAGTGCTCAGAATATGTAAATTTTTGACATAAATTATATATATAAGTGACACAAAGAGTATCCAAGTAAAAAGAAAAAAATAATAAAATTAGCCAAATGGAAGGGCAAAGTCCCAAAACACAAAGTCTTTAGTGTGTGATATCTTGGTATGATCCAAAAACGTGAAACAATTGCACCTCCTTTCTAAGATTCATATATTAGTCATGTACAGTTCCCATCACCAAACGAATTGGAGGCTTACCAGAGATGTTGGATCCTCACAAATTTACATTTGGGGGATCATACAAGCCTTTGCAATTATATGCAAGTCCTCACAGCGGCAGTTCACCAAGGGAGACCCCAAGTATGGATGATCTTGTCACGGGTTACAAGGTGTTTTAACTCCAACCAGATATATCCAAAAAACGGTTTAGGAACATAAGAAAAAGAAGCAGGGACCAAACATAGCGTAATTCCGTTTTTATAGAAATAGATAAAAAATAAAAGTACAAAACTCACATGTATAAAGTGGTTTGTGCGCTTAACAAGATAAAACAAGGTTGCAGCAGAGTCCCGACGTGTTTCGTCGTATAAGACGTCATCTGGGGTACTACTCGGCTGCAGCTTACACACTTAAATACCAAACCCTCAATTAGGCACGAATTCGTTCAGCCCGTGTCACCGGGATTCATTTCCGGTATAGAATGGCCGTCAACCCGCGTTTCACGCCTCGTTATGAACCCGTTCGGATAAACAGGCCTAACGTATATTAAATTAGATTATCCAAAGGTCAACCATTAATATTTATAGTGGACCTCATATAAAAAGTAAGCGTCAGATTGAAAAAACGGCTAAAGCAATGACAAAAAACTGTAAAACAAATCATATTTTTCCGGAAAGACATACAAATGTTTCCGGGTTTAGTATATATTTAAGCCAATCACAGCAACAGCAGTAAAAAGGCACAAACGCAAAGGCGTTCATCACGTTCGTCGATCGGCCAATCAAACAATCTGGTGCCGATGATAGCAAACAGTAAACATTAGTTTGTAACGATAATCTAATCTAATTAATCTGAGATATAGTTGTTAGTATAAAGCTCAACTATCTTTATACCTATTTTCAGGCTGTATATTACAAGGCGTACATACTGACACCCTAGTGACAACATCAAATGTCTATCTGTCACATAACGGCGTCTAAATAATACAAACAAAAAATAAAATATAAAAAACCCTAAAACATCGACCAGAAAATCTTAAGGTATACATTTCTAGTATATAAATAACACTATCTCAACCCTCATTAATGAACGCATTAATATCCCACTCCACATTGAGTCCAAAGGGAAAGTAAGATTTAATCATGTATATCCAGTAAGTCTCCAATCTGGACACGCCCCTGGTCATAGCTCCTCCCCTCCAAGGTGGTGTATATTTATCTATGACCAGGAATTGTGTTCCAGTGGGGTCACTGTTGTGATACTCCTTGAAGTGCCTCGGAACAGTGTGTTTTGAGTCCCTACTCTTTATGAGGGCTATATGTTCCCCCACTCTGATAGCAAAGGTTCTGGTTGTTCTTCCTATATACTGTTTACCGCATGGGCACGTAATTAGGTATACTACATATCTAGTATTACAAGTACAGAATGGTTTGATGGTATGTATTTTATTAGTTACAGATGATGTAAACTCAGTTGTCTTGAATCTCCCAGATGTATTGTGTCTACACACGACACATCTCTTGCACGGAAAAAACCCCGTCATGTTATGAAAAAAAGATGGACGACTGGGTGGATCCAAGACATTGGGGGCAATATGTCTCTGTAAAGATGGCACTCCTCTAAAGAGCACCTTTGCTTGTTCAGGTAATTTAGACGATAAGACTGGGTAGTTTTTCAATATTCCCCAATGTTTGTTTATAATCGTTTTAATCTGTCTATGTTGTAATGAGAAGGATGTCAACATGGACCACTTATAGGTATCATCATGTTCCCGTTGTGGTCTTTCTGCAACAAGATTAACCCTATTAGTATCAATCGCTTTCTGGAGCTCACCGTCCAATAGTTTATTATCATATCCCTTATCCAGAAATTTTTGTTTCAAAATTCCCGCTTGTATTTTAAACGTATTAAGATCAGTACAATTACTTCGTAGATGAAGGAATTGACTGCGTGGTACTGACTTAAGCCACGAGCTATGGTGACAACTATCCAACGGGATAAAGCTATTGCGATCTGTTGCTTTAAAAAAAGGTTTAAACATAAACTGGTTGTTTCTAATCTCTATTTCCAAATCTAAGAAAGTAATCCCAGATGTACTCATCTCAAACGACAATGAGATGCCTCTATCATTATCGTTCAAGACTCTAAAGAATTCTTCCAAAGAATCTGGAGTGCCGTTCCATAGGAGGAGGATGTCGTCTGTGTACCTTGCCCACATGACCAAGGAGGGGTTCTGCAAGGCATAGACGACATCCTCCTCCCACTTGGCCATAAATAGATTCGCAAGGCTAGGGGCAAATTTCGCCCCCATTGCCACGCCTCTTTGTTGTAAATAGTAATTACCATCAAACCAGAAGAAATTGTGTTCTGTAGCAAATTCAAGGAGTTCAATTAAATAGTCACGTTGGAAAGGTGCCAGTGTGTCTTCTGAGTTTAAAAAATACCGAACAGCCTCTATACCTCTCCCATGCGGTATACAAGTGTAGAGAGAAGCTACGTCTGCCGTGGCAATAATATAGTTTTCGTGGAGTGTTATATTTTCAAGTTTTCTAATAGTGGCGCCGGTATCTTTAAGATATGAGGGTGTTTTTTTCACCAAGGGCTGTAAATAGAAATCTATATAGCGGCCTATGCACGACGTGATGGAGTCTATGCCACCAATTATTGGTCTGCCTGGAGGGTTAACAGCATCCTTGTGAATTTTTGGGAGGAAATACATAATGGGGATCTTAGGGGCCATGGGAACCAAAAAAGATTTTTCCTTATTGTTCAAGATCTTCAAATCATACCCTTTTTGTACGAGAACAGCAAGTTGTCTCTTATATACATTCGTAGGGTTATTAGAAAGAGGTTTATAAGTACCCTGTCATAGGAAAGGAGGATCTATTCGCACGTTTAATTGGAAGTTCCTCCAGATCTTTTAATACCAAGTTTTTAAAGATCTTTACAGCCGGAGCCGTAGCAACCGGGGGTATAAACAAAGATGGATTAGCTAACCCTGAATGTACCGTACCAGAAGTAGCCGCTACATAACCTGTTCTAAAGGGATTTGTAGTCAAATATCGTTGAATATTAATTTTTCTAATAAATTTATGTACGTCTATAAATGTATTGAATTTGTTTAATTGTTTGGGGGGTGCATACTTAAGCCCCTTGTCCAAAACAGCTAACTCAGCCTGAGAAAAAGTCTTATTGCTCAGATTAAAAATGCCTTGTCCTGCTAGACCCGCCTTCTTTTTCCTCCTTTGTAATCGTTCTCCCCCTCTGCACCCTCTCTTTGATCTTGACCTCTTTTTATGGGAGGGTATAGGTCCTCGCGAAAATCCTGGCTTCTATGAGTACCATTATACTGATTGTATGTGGGTGGATCATATACACCATTCCTATTATCCAGGTTTGGTGGATCCATCAGTGGGGAGAATCTATTATATGTGGGGACCGCAGTTGTGTTGTAATACTGGGGTCCCCCATATTGAGGGTTAGGGGGGGCACGTCTGGGTGAAGGGGAATAATATGGAGGCTCATTATATTCCCTGTGATAGTGTCCCTCGTGATTATACGAACGTCCCCTATTTTGTCCTCTTGTACCCCTCTTACCCCGGGAGTTACCCCTCCCCCTATATGGATTACCAGGAGTATGGGGAGTATAGTGTTGTACCTTTTGTGGGAAGGATGTAGAATTCTCATCCAATCCTCTGCGTACAGCTTCACTATATGATGTAGAGGGTGTCTCTCTTGTTTGAGACATGGTAGGGTCTACATATTGGACTCCATTTGTAGATTGTGGCTCCATATTAGATGAGTTTTGTAATCATTTTTGCCAGCTAAAAACATTGCCTGTTTTATATTTATTAATATCTCTAGAGTACTTTTTCTGTTTTTATACTTTTGTTCCCTGTCTTCTTTTTCCAAATGGTTCAGTAGATTGGCTGATAAAGAGTTATACTCGGGAGTATTTTTAAAGGTACCAAGTTTGTCCCTCAACTCCTTAATCTCTTTGTCTAAGAGATTCAATCTGCTGTTCTTCCTAGTAATCAGGAAGCCTAGAAGATTGATCCCGGCTTCATTAAAATATTTAAACCAGGTGTCAAATTCTAGTTCGCCTTGTTGTGGGTGTACGTCCCACCTAAGGCTTCTAGGGACCATGTGTTCTGCAATATACTGTTGCAGAAAAACTAAGTCCCATTGTAGATGGAGTTCGGATGTCATAACGTTTTTAAGCCTCATGAACATCCCTCCAATCTCAGTGTTACTACCAGTTGCAACAAATACGCCATCTGTATTAACTTTATGAGAGGCGCGATATTCAAAAACATCCATTATGATGATGGAATATGAAACAAATGAATTGCAGCAATGTGTATAACCACCTAGTGTATAACGTAAAATTTGTAACAAAACACTGCGCTAATCTTATCAAAAAATAGAATAAAACAAACACAAAAAAGAGCTTGCCTTCTACACTTGACCCAACAGCCTATTCGAAAATACAAAAAAACCCTCACGATGCAACTCCTGAACGCCGCCTGGGCCTGCATTCCCACACTGTGGAGGCAGCCTCAGCTCCCATCCAAGGTGCTGAAGAGGCATTTAGTGTTACATGGAGGCCCTGGAGGTATTTTACTGGTACTCGAGACTACATTCGGGAGGTGAGCAGCGCCCCTGTCCCAGAAAAAGACTGAACATCTAACGTTTACCTACGTAGGCCATGTCTGCCCTGGGTGGCATTCCCCCCCCTCCCATTTTGTCTTTATTTTTCTTTTTTTCCCCGCCGCCACCCCCCCTCCTCTCTCTCCGTCTTTGCACTCTCTTCTCCCCCCGTCCTCCCTAAGATCAGGCGAGATTGGATGCTTTCAGAGTGATGTGGCCATAGGCAATCTCTTCAGGCACTCTCAAACCTCTTGACAAACACCAAGATGGTCACTTTGGGAAACAAGCGGAAAAAAAACAGGTCAACGCCAACAACATAAAAAGAAGTCTATGGCACCTGGTATTCCCAGACGGTCTCCCATCCAGGTACTAACAAGGCCCGACTCTTCTTAGCCTCCAACATCAAACGAGATTGGGTGCTTTCAGGGTGATGTGCCCGTAGGCAATCTCTTCAGGCACTTTCAACCCTCTTGACAAACGCCAAGATGGTCACCTTGGGAAAAAAGCAAAAAAAATAAAAATAAGTCGGAAGCTAGAGACAATACGGCCCGTGTCCTCAATTTAATCCATGCAGCGCATGTACAGGGAAGGCCCTTGCTTATGTTGTCAACGGACGCGGTGAAGGCCTTTGACAGGGCGGCCTGGCACTTTATGCAGGCCACCCTGGAACATATAGGTCTTGGCCCCAACATGATGAGCTGGGTAATGTCGCTTTACTCCACGCCGTCAGCAGCGGTACGGGTGAACGAGTGGTGCTCGGACTCTTTCCCCATCACTAATGTGACGAGGCAGGGGTGCCCTCTGTCTCCCCTAATTTTTATTCTGACACTGGAACCACTTATGTGTCACGTTCGGAATGACCCGAATATTACTGGCATATCCAAACCCTTGGCACACCACAAAATTGCGGCGTACGCTGACGATCTAATTTTTTCCGTCTCCAATCCACACATTTTGCTTCCCAATATACTCGCGTCTCTCCGGCGATACGGCAGCCTATCAAACTATTAAATCAATTGCGCCAAGTTGGCTGTAGTGAATATATCGGTCCCGGATGGTGAGGCCAAGAGGCTCCGCTCCGCTTTTCCATTCTACTGGGCTGAAAAATCTATACGTTACCTGGGCGTTGACATCGCAGCGGATTTAGTGTTGAAAATATTTTTTATTGAAACATTTCAAGTGAAAAGAATAAAACAGTAACCATCATGAGGCAAATGCAAGCAGGAACAGTAACAGGACTACATTTACGGGGGGCCGGCTAATGACTATCGGCCACAGCCGGTCCCTGTCGGGAAGCTTGGAGAGTAGGGAAGACGGCCTGCTCTCCGATCCACGAGGCCACAGTAGTGAGAAATACTCATGGGTTACTACATGAGACAATGTTTAATCAATAGCACAAAGAAGACAGAAAGAAAAAGAGAAGAGGAAACGGAAGAGAGGAGCAAAATAGAGAGGAACAAAGTGGTAGAGGGGAAAGCTGAATAGCAAGAAGAGAGGAGAGGGGAGGTAAGGGGGGGGGAAGGAGAAGGGATATGGGTAAGGGGGGTAGGGTAGGAGAGAGAGCCCACAGCGTCCCTATGCGTTCAAGGTTTGGTTCATTAAGGTGTCAGAGGAAGAGAAGTGGAGCCAGATCGACCATTGAGATATAAATTTGGTGTAAGTGTCATTGTCCAGTGCCAACATCTCCTCCATTCTTATGGTGTCATTCATAATGGATACCCACCGTGACAATGGGGGAGTATTCGTCTTCTTCCAATAAGCAGGTATCAGTTGCCTAGCAGAGGACATAAAAAAGCGGAGCAATCTTTGTCTCTGCGATTTAATAGACCTGGGCAGTATTGAGAGTAATGCAATTTTCGGAGAGATAGGAACCGGAGTATCAGCTAAAAGATTATAACATTCAAAAACCTGTGTCCAGAAGGGGCGGATCCTCTCACAGTCCCACCAGACATGTATATAAGTTCCGACTGAAGCTTCACAGCGCCAGCAGGTGGCTGGTGTAGACGGGAAGATTTTGTGTAAAGTAGCAGGGTCTCTGTACCATCTGGACAGTAGCTTGTAGTTCTTTTCTTGAGAGTAGCAGGAGATGGTTGACTTATGTGTGAAATGAAAAGAGGTTTGCCATTCCGGCACAGAGATGTCTTCACCCAAATCCGCAGACCACAGCCTAGTGTAATGTGGGAGTTGATCATGTGCTAAAGTCTGTAGTAAGTTATATAAGGAGGATAGTAGGTGTTTGGGAGTTTCTGGGAGCGAGCACAGTTCCTCGAAGTTGGTAAGCTTGTGATGTATTTGAGAGGAGGAGTGTAGGCGTTTGGTAAATGTGGACACCTGTAGGGCCGTGAGCCAATCTCCGGAGTCTGCCAGGGGGACCGGGGTCCCCTGAGAAGGATGTACAAATGTGCAAGCTTGCGGCCACTCCGCACGCTTAAAGGATCCTAGGGAGGCTACCCCTGTACTTTGTGGTAAAGCAGGATGGTCAAAGAGGGACGTCAGGGGGCCCGGATCAGAGGAGAGGGTGGTGTTTAGCCTGTCTTATACCACAGCTTCAAGGAGGCCAAAGTCAGTGGGGATAAGGATGTCATACAAGAGTAGTCCTGTTTGTAACCCCATAGAAGAGCTTGGAGATCTACAGGAGAAAGGTCCTGTTCAACGGTCACCGAGGCCTTGCAGGGAGGACGGGGGAACCATTCAATGATGCGAGTCATATGAGCAGCTGTATGGTAAGTCTCAAAATCAGGGAGGCCTGTTCCTCCCATAGTCTTCAGAAGTGTAAGCAGTTTAAATTTAACTCTGGGGAGGCCCCTGTTCCACATGAATCTGACGGCTAGCGAACGTAGGGAGATAAAAAATGATTTGGGGACGTGGATAGGGATTGTTTGAAATGAATACAGGAACTTGGGTAGAGTGTCCATCTTTAGGATATTAATCCTTCCGAACCAGGGCAAGGGAGATCCCCCCACTCCTCAAGGTCCTTCCGTATACGGTTAAGCAGGGGAATATAATTCAGGGAAAACAAATTAGCTAGGTTGGAGGGTATAATGACCCCTAGGTAAGAGATCCCCTTGGTCTGCCATTTAAATGAGAAGTTGGATTTTAGAAGGGACAGTGTGGAGGGGGTGAGGGATATGTTGAGGGCTTTTGTCTTAGCAATGTTGATCTTAAAGGTACTATGGACACCAAAACGTTGAAATTCTCTGAGTAGGGATGGTAGGGAGATGTGTGGATTCTGAATATACACAAGGAGGTCATCAGCATACAGGGAAAGTTTGTGATGTGCAGACGGAGTTTGAATACCAAGAATGGAGGGGTTTTGTTGTATGGCACAGGCCAAATGTTCAATGATGATGACAAAGAGGAGGGGGGACAGAGGGCAGCCCTGTTGGGTACCGTTTGCAATGTCAAAGGGGGCCGATGTGGTACCGTTGACTAGGAACGTAGCTGAGGGTCGTGAATATAGGGACATAACTTTAGAGATGCAGGGAGCTCCGAGGCCAAGTTGTTCTAGAGACAGCTGTAGAAACCTCCAGCTGACCCTATCGAAGGCCTTTTCAGCGTCAAAAGATAAGAGGCAAGCTTTCAGGCCTTTACGTTGGATCAGGGAGATAAGATGTATCGTCTTGGTGGTGTTGTCCCTCGCTTCTCTGCCAGGGACAAACCCCACTTGATCATTATGAATAATTTTAGGCAGTAAAGGGGACAGACGGGTAGCCAGAACTTTCGCAAATAGCTTAATATCTATGTTGAGTAGGGATATGGGCCGATAGCTGCTGCACTGGGATGGGTCCTTGCCTGGTTTAGGGATAATAGAGATGTTGGCAGATAAAGATTCCTTGGAGGGGAGGTTAAGACTATCTACCGAGTTAAAGGCCTTTGTCAGAAGGGGTGCAAGTTGGGGGGCAAAAGTCTTGTAGAACCGGGGTGTAAAGCCGTCAGGACCCGGGCATTTTCCCACTTTAAGGGCTTTGATGGCCTGCAAAAATTCAGAAGTAATTAGGGGCTCATCTAGGGATGTCGCGTCTGCATCGTCAATAGTGGGTAAAGCAGTCTCCATAATATAATCCTGTGTGGGGTCGGGAGAGGGGGGGACCGATCGGAAGGGGTTGCACGCGAAAGGTTATAAAGCTGTGAGTAGTATTGCCTGAAGGATTCAGATATCCCAGAGGTGTTAAATGTTTTCTTATAATCCGATTGGACAATAAAGGGGATAGAATGTCGCGGGGGTCTAGGGTGAATAATTCTAGCCAGGTGCTTACCACATTTGTTCGCCAGGGAGTAGAAGTGGTTCCGCGCTTTATCCCTGGCAATTAGGGAGTGCGTGTCTAGGAGCTGGAGTAAGTCTCTGCGGGCGTTGGAAAGCTGGACAAAAACCGTAGGGTCCAGTTCTTTTTTATGAAGGGGTTCAAGGTCCGCTATGGTAGAAAGGAGTTTGCGTATGTCATGAGCTCAGGCTTTCTTAAGGCGGGAGCCGTGTTGTATAAGGGTACCCCGGATCACACATTTGAGTGTGTCCCATTGGTTCAAAGGGGAGGTTGTGTCAGTGGAGTGGTCACCTATGAAATCTTTAATGACTTTAGAGACACCCGCTACGCACACGGTGTCCCACAGCAGATTGTCGTTAAGTCTCCAGCTCGCCCCCCGGCGGGCAGCAGGGGGGCGGACTAGAGTCAGATAGATGGGGGCATGGTCGGACCATAGCAGGTTACCGATCGCCGTTTGGAGAGGCGTGTCTAGAAGTGATTGCGATATGAGAAAGTGGTCCAATCTACTGTAGGAGTTGTGTGAAACTGAAAAATAACTGTAATCCCTTTCTGTGGGATGCTGGACTCGCCAGGCATCCACCAGATGGGAGGAATTGAGGAGTGATTTAATACGTGTCAAGGTGGAATAAGGAACAGAAGACTTACCCGAGGATGTGTCTGCGGATGGGGAGAGGACAATATTGAGATCACCTCCAACAATGAAAGCCGACCCTCCAAAGGAGGATAGTCTGGTGAGGACTGAAGAGAGGAACCGAGCCTGGCCCACGTTCGGCACGTAGATGTTAGCTACTGTGAAAAGAAAATCGTTTAGTTTCAGTTTCAAAAATACATAGCGACCTGAGTCATCTATGAGAGAGTCCAGAACCTCCGGGTTAAAAGATTTATGAAAGGCAACAGATACCCCCTTGGATTTGGCCTGCGGATTAACACTGTGAAACCATTGCGAGTAATACCTATTGCGCAGTGCTGGAATAGCTCCAGCGCGAAAGTGTGTTTCTTGGAGCAGCAGAATTTTCGTACGCTTTTTGTGAAAATGGTAAAGTGTCTGGCTCCGCTTCTCGGGTGTGTTGAAACCTCTACAATTAAAGGAAGCGAAGGTTATTGAATCGTCACTAGCCATGGGGGATCATAGGGGTGGAGCTCAGGATCAATGTGATAAGTGACACTATGGGCAAACCCCATTGGGGTAGGGAACGGGAATAGACGATGGTCATGGGGGGTAAGGGAGGGGGGAAGGGGTGGGAGGGCATAGGCAGAGAGAAGGCGGAGGGGAGAAAAAAAGTAAGAAGAGAGAGAAAAGACGATATAATAACCTTGCATAGGTAGTAGCAACAGTGGTAGGTATGGCAACCCACTCCCAGCACAACAAACAGGGGGAAATGGAACAGAGCATTTGTATACATCAATGGTAGGAGACGGGCCCAATAGGTCAGGCAGAAAAGAGGAGTAGTCAAGACAAAAAAAAAAAAAAAGGCCACTAGGTGGCTCCAAAAGGCAAACATTATAGAGAAAAAAAAGCCTGTCATAAAGGCACAAATCAGTGCACCCCACAGTGATCATAGGAACACCGTGGGGCGTACAACGAAAAACAGAAAGAAGAGAGAAAAAAAAAAAAGGAAGAAAAACCCAGTAAGGGGAGGGGGGGGGGAGGGGTGGAACAAAATCACAGAGCCGGGCAGCTCCCAGCAACCCGGCCCCACGGGTAAACCAAAATCAGTTGCGACCTAAAGAGTAAACCAAAGAACATAATAAGCATAATTATCTTAGTGGTCATCAATAAATGCATTTGTAAACCGGCATAAAATAGAGAACATCTATGAGTCATAGGGGGTAAGGATATGCAGCAGGCCCTACGAAGGAATCAGATTAAACATAACAATAATCTTAAAGTATGTCAAGGGCAACACAGAGGGGACCATTGTAGGCAGTGGATTGCAAAGACAAGTCGTGAGATCCGTCCAGGAACTATCAAAAAAAAAAAAAAAACACAACGAAGCACCCCAACTATAGGGATAGGGAGGAGGGGGGCACAGCAACGGGGGTTGTAAAAAATATATAAAAAACCTGTAAACAAGAGGGTTAATCAGCATGTGAGTTATTCGACCCATACGGGTCCAAGGCCATCACAGGGGAGGACCCCAGTGGCGGGAAAAGAAAACAGGCCCGGGGGGGGAGGGGGCCCACTGGATCGGGTCAGTCGTTGGGATCCTGAAGCTGCGGGGACCGTGGGGTGCGCTTGCGACCTTGCTTCTGCCATTGCGGGGTGTAGGGTAAACCTGGGGTGGTCGGTGTAAACGGCCAGTCGGGTAGTGCGACTTGAGGCAGTTCAAGCGTACTGAGAAATGTAGGCAGGTCCCCCAATGTACGAAATACAACAGTTTTACCCGCATGGTGCACTCGAAGATGGAACGGGAAACGGCATTGGTATTTGATCTGTCTTGCTTGTAGGAGTTGCGTGAGGGGTCGTAAGGATTTCCGCATGGCCAGTGTTTGGCGGGAGAGATCAGGGAGGAGCATGATGGGTGTTTCGTTGAAGAGAATCGACTGCTGCGTGCTGGCGGCCCTCATAATGTTCTCCTTTATTTTGTAGAAATGGACACGGCACAGTGTGTCACGGATGAAGGAGGGGTCAGGGGTGCGGGGACCCGATGTACGGTGCACCCGGTCCAATTCGATCGGGTCATCTTTGGGGCGTTGGAGTATTTGGTTGAAGATAGCCGTCACAGCCGCAGGTAGATCCTTGGGGTCAACCGACTCGGGTATCCCCCGTATACGTATGTTGTTGCGGCGACTGCGGTTTTCAAGGTCGTCCTGCTGGTATGAGAGCTGCTGAAGCAGGACAGTGTGGGTATTGAGGATCCGATCATGCGATTGTACAGTGTCCCGCAGGCCATCTACTGTGCTATCCACATCATCAAAGCGTACCCCCACATCTTTTCTCAAATCAGAGATCTCTTTTCGATATGTTTCCTCGATCCTATGCACACAGTGTTCAAAGTCAGCTTTGGTGGGTAGAGACCTCATGTAGCTGTGCAGGGATCTGATCTGCGATTCCATGTCCCATCCATCCCCCGATCCTAGGGAGGCATTAGAGCGGCTTCTGGTAAGCCTGGGGGAGAGGGCAGTGTCCTCAGAGTGTGAGAGCAGGCTGTGGGGACGCACCTGAAGTAAATGAGAAAGGGTGAGAGAGGGTAAATGAGTACACAAAGATAGCCAGAGCAGAGTCTGTATGCAGAGGGAGTATGAGGCTGCAGGGGATGCTTGGAGCAAGGATGCCTGGAATAGTGGGCCAGGAGAGCAGACTGGGGTCACAATCAAATGTGGATGGAGAACCACAAGTAGATAAATAATTCAAATAAAGTAATCCTCCGTGAGGGGGGGGGGGGGGTGGACGATCAGGCCAGAGCAAGTAGGCAAACCGCGGCCGCAGTTGTAGGCCGGAACGGCCGTGGAGCACTTTCCGGGCAGCAGCTGTAGGAAACCCTGGGGATCCTTAGGCCTCGGAAGGCCGCACTAGGCCGGAGGCGGCCGCGGGCTCCCTGAGGGCCGCGGAAGCCCGAAACCGCCCCAAATGAGACCCGGGCGAGGGGGGAGATGACGGGAGGGGACCGATGACAGCCCCTTACCTCACCCGCCGGCGTGGCTCCGGTGGCTTCAGGCGATCCCGGAGGCCCAAGATACATCGCAGCGGATTTAGCGCAATTGTACCCACTTAATTTTGTCCCTCTCCTGAATAGACTGAAATCTGATTTGGGAAACTAGCATGCTTTAACACTGACCTGGTTCGGGCGCTGTAATGCATTCAAAATGATGGCCCTCCCGCGGATCTTATACTTGTTCCAGACATTACCGATCCGGTTACCCCCAATTTTTTTCATTTCAGACAACTGCAGGTGCTGCTCCGGGACTTTGGTTGGGTGCGCAAACTGCCCAGAGCCCGTTTGCAATTGCTTGCCAGACCAAAGGACAAGGGGGGTCTGGGTCTCCCAGATCTGAGACAATACTACAGAGCGACTCTGCTAGCGAGAGTCGTTGATTGGCATTGTAATGGCCCACACAAGCAGTGGGTGGAGATGGAGATTGAGGATGGATCAATTCCCCTATTGACCTCCCCGTGGCTCCTGTCCTCTCTACCAAAAGACCTCAGAGATCACCCCGTAGTGGGAGCTACATTGGCTGTTGTGCGGAGGTTGTTCCGCTGCACACACATTGCTCCCCTGCCGTCACCAATGACTTGGGTTATAGGTAATCCAGACTTCCCACCGGGATTTACCAACAAGAAACTGCGACAGTTGACAGTGGTGGGGAAACAGCGTCTGGGAGAGGTGTGGCCCTCGGGAGGGCTCCCGACTACGCAAACTGACGCCGAGCTTTCTGACCCTCCGCTTGACTTGTTTAGTGCTTATCAACGTCGTCACTTTCTTCTGGCCATACAAAGGGCCCCCTACACTCCTAGAGACCTGACGCCCTATGAATCCATCTGTCACAAAAGGGAACCTGTGTGACACACCCTCTCCATCCTGTACAACCTATTGAGTAGTCAGGAGGAGGAGTCGACCCCACCATTTATCCACAAATGGTAGAGGGACTTAGGCATCACATTTACCCCACAACAGATAGGGAAGATCCTGACCTTAGTACATAAAGCTTCCATCGCAAACCAATATCAAGAATCAGGATACAAGATAGTCTCACGCTGGTATAGAGTCCCATACCTTCTGAATAAAATGAATAGATCGATCCCGGATGTTTGTTGGAGGTGCAATTCAGATACGGGGACCATGGGACACATTTTCTGGGCATGCCCGACCTTGAGGAACTTTTGGGTGGAGGTGACCGGGACGATAAAAACTCTCACAAATGTAGATAACGCAGACAACCCAGCAGCGTGCCTTCTACACTTGACCGAACAGCCGGTTCGAAAATACAAAAAAACCCTCACGATGCAACTCCTGAACGCCGCCTGGGCCTGCATTCCCACACTGTGGAGGCAGCCTCAGCTCCCATCCAAGGTGCTGTGGTATTCCAAAGTCAATCATATTCTCCGGATGGAAGAATTGACCGCCACCCTTCACAACACTGAAGAGGCATTTAGTGTTACATGGAGGCCCTGGAGGTATTTTACTGGTACTCAAGACTACATTCGGGAGGTGAGCAGCGCCCCTGTCCCAGAAAAAGACTGAACATCTAACGTTTACCTACGCAGGCCATGTCTGCCCTGGGTGGCATTCCCCCCCCTCCCTTTTTGTCTTTATTTTTATTTTTTTCCCCGCCGCCATCCCCCCCCTCCTCTCTCTCCGTCTTTGCACTCTCTTCTCCCGCCATCCTCCCTTTTGACTATGCCTTGTCTCCTTACTAGCCTTCGGGACCCAGAAGAACCCCAGGGTTCTGGACACAACCGGCTCATATTTTACTCTGGTTCACATAGCTCATGATAAGCTGGCTCGCTGTGGTCCCAGTTGTTCTCCATGATTACATTTGTCCGAACGGAGCTGCACTAGTTATACTGTACCACATGTCGGAGGTGGGGTTTCTCTCTTTTCTGCATGAAACTGTAGGACTCCCCTCTGAGAACCCAGAGTTATTTGGCTGCCTATTTTTTGTTACCATGTAATTGTGACCCTGGGTCATGCTGTATGGTTGACTGTTATATTTATGTTGTTCTACTTATACTTAATAAAAGAATAAAAAATAAATAAAAATAAGTCAATGCCAACAACTTAAAAAAAAATCCTATGGCATCGAGAAATCCCAGGCAGTCTCCCATCCAGGTACTAACCAGGTCCCAACCCTGCTTAGCCTCTGAGATCAAATGAGATTTGGCTCTTTCATGGTGATGCAGCCATAGTAGATTTTTTCAGGCACGCTCAACCCTCTTGACAAACTCCAAGATGGTCACCTTGGGAAACAAACAAAAAAAACAAGTCAATGCCAACAACATAAAAAGAAGCCTACAGCACCTAGTATTCCCAGGCGGTCTCCCATCCAGGTATTAACAAGGCGTGACCCTTTCTAGCCTCTGAGATCAGCGGAGATTGGGCGCTTTCAGGGTGATGTGCCCATAGGCAATCTCTTTGGGCACTCTCATCCCTCTTGAAAAATGCCAGGATAGTCACCCTGGGAAACAAGTGAAAAAAAACAGGACAATGCCAACAACATAAAAAGAAGAATACGGCAATAGGTATTCAAAGGCCGTCTCCCATTCAAATACTAACTAGGCCCAACCCTTCTTAGCCTCTGAGATCAGAAGAGATAGGGTGCTTTCAGGGTGATGCGGCTGTAAGCGATCTCTTTAGGCACTCTCAACCCTCTTGACAAATGCCAAGATGATCACCTTGGGAAACAAACAAAAAAAACAGGTCAACACCAACAACATAAAAAGAAGCCTGCGGCATCTGGAAAACCCAGGCGGTCTCCCATCCAGGTACAAACCAGGCCCAACCCTGCTTAGCCTCTGAGACCAAACGAGATTGGGCGCTTTCAGGGTGTTGTGCCCGTAGGCAATTTCTTTGTGCATGCTCAATCCTCTTGACACATGCCAAGATGGTCACCTTGGGAAACAAGGGAAAAAAAACAGGTCAACACCGACAACATAATGAGAAGCCTACGGCACCTGGTATTGCCAGGCTGTCTCCCATCCAGGTACTAACCAGGCCCATCGCTGCTTAGCCTCCGAGATCAGATGAGATTGGGCTCTTTCAGGGTGATTTGGCCATAGGCACTCTCTTTGGGCACTCTGAAGCCTCTTGACAAAGGCCAAGATGGTCACCTTGGGAAACAAGGTAAAAAAACAGGTCAAAGCCAACAACATAAAAAGAAGCCTACGACATCCAGTATTCCCAGGCGATCTCCCAATCAAGACACTAACCAGGCCAGATCCTTCTATGGCACCTGGTCTTCCCAGGCAGACTCCCATCCAGGTACTAACCAGGCCTGAGGCTGCTTAGCCTCTGAAATCAGACGAGATCGGGTGCTTTCAGGTTGATGTGGCTGTAAGCGTTCTCTTCAAGACACGCCCAACCCTCTTGCAAACGCCAAGATGGTCGCCTTGAGAAACAAGCGAAAAAAACAGGTCAAAGTCAACAACATAAAAAGAAGCCTATGGCACCTGGTATTCCCAGGCGGTCTCCCATCCAGGTACTAACCAGGCCCGACACTGTTTAGCCTCTGAGATCAGATGAGATTGGGCGCTTTCAGGGTGATGGGGCCGTAGGTGATCTCTTTGGGCACTCTCAACCCTCTTGTTAAACGCCAAGATGGCCACCTTGGGAAACAAGCGAAAATAAACAGGTCAATGCCAACAACATAAAAAGAAGCCTACGGCACCTGGTATTCACAGATCGTCTCCCATACAGGTATTAACCAGGCCGTACACTAATAGGCCTCCGGGATCAGATGAGATTGTGCGCTTTCAGGGTGATGTGGCCATAGGTGTTCTATTTAGACACTCTCAACCCTCTTGACAAATGCCAAGATGGTCATCTTGGGAAACAAGTGAAAAAAAAACAGGTCAACGCCAACAACATAGACCCTGGCGGTCTCCCATCTGACCCAGACCCTGCTTAGCCTCTGAGATCGGGCGCTTTCAGGGTGATGTGACCTTAGGTGAATGCTTCAGGACATACTCAAAACTCTTGACTGATGCTAAAATGGTCACCTTGGGAAACAAGCGAAAGAAAAACAGGTCAAAGCCAACAATATAAAAAGATTCCTACGGCACCTGTAATTAGTTACTATCCAGGCCCGACCCTGCTTAGCCTCTGAGATCAGATGAGATCGGGCACTTTCAGGGTGATGTGGCCGTAGGAGATTTCTTTGGGCTCTCTCAGCCCTCTTGACAAATGCCAAGATGATCACCTTGGGAAACAAGCGGAAAAAAAAAAACATATCAACGCCAACAACATAAAAAGAAGCCTATGGCACCTGGTATGCCCAGTTGGTCTCCCATCCAGTTACTAATCAGGCCCGACAATGCTTAGCCTCTGAGATCAGACAAGATCAGGCACTTTCAAGGTGATGGGGCCATAGGCGATCTCTTCGGGCACTCTCAACCATCTTGACAAACGCCAACATGGTCATCTTGGGAAACAAGCGAAAAAAAACAAGTCATTGCCAACATTGGAGGCTAAGCAGGGTTGGGCAATCAGTTTCCTTGCCTGAAATAGGCATCTCAGAACTACCATCTGGCTGCTTACCGGGTTTTCAACTCCAACTAATCCCAGGAGATAATACTTCGCCTCCATCCTGGTGGAGGTTCCAAACACCCGATCAATGGTTCCTGTCACCTCTGTCCAGTAGCGGATCAACTTCTCGGCATCTCCAAAACATGTGCATCATGTCTCCCCCCATGTTCCCGCACCGGGGGCAACTTGCGTCTGGCCTTTCGGCCACAATTCACAACAGGCAGGATTCCTGTGGCCAATTATAGCTCAGGGGGGTTTGTATAGTGTTTTGCGGTGGTCAGGGAAAGAGGACGATAGGCAGGGACAGAGTCTTTACTGCTTGGGAACCTAGCACTGTTACAGTGGGTGTTATGTGCCTCCTGCACAGTACACACCTGAAGCTACCCTTTATTACTGGTGTTCGATTTCTGCAATACATGCATCTGCAGTGTAGAAGTTAGAGTGGGTGTTGTGTGCCTCCTGCACAGTATACACCTTATTGCTGGTGTTCTGTTTCTGTAATACAGGAACCTAGCACTGTTACAGTGCTAGGGTGTACAGAGAAGCTGGTATATATAGAAGACTACAGCATACAGAAGAAAGGCTAGTGAATACAGAATACAGACTCGTGTATGTAGATAGGCTTGAGTATACAGAGATGCTAGAGTAAACAGTGAGGCTGGGGTACACAGAGAGGCTAGTTTAAAGAGAGGCTGGTATATACAAAGATGTTAGTGTATATAGAGAGGTTAGTGTATAGAGAGAGTCGAGTGTATACAGAAAAGACAGTGCATATAGAGAAGCTAGTGTATACAGAAGACAGGCTTGGGTATACATCAAAGCTGACAGTGTATACAGAAGACTGGGTAGTGTATACAGAGAGTCTAGTGGGTACAGAAGACAGGCTGGTGTATTCTAGCTAGTTTTTACAGTCTAGTGTAGACAGAAGACAGGCTGTGGTATACCAAGGGTGTACAGAGAAGCTAGTATAGAAGACTACAGCATACAGAAGAAAGGCTAGTGAATACAGAATAAAGGCTGGCTTCTACGGAGAGGCTAGTGTATGCAGAACACTATCTAGGGTATACAGAGAGGCTAGATTATACAGAGAGGCTAGTGCATAGAGTGAAGCTATTGTATATAGAAGCCTGGTTAGTGTATACAGAGAAGCTAGTGTGTACAGAAGAAAGGCTAGACAGGTTATAAAGAGAGACAAGTGTTTACAGAAGACAGTTTGGGGTATACAGAGATGCTAGTTTATACAGAGAGACTAATGTATACAGAAGATAGGCTAGGGCATACAGAAGACAGAAGACGGGCTAGTGTATTTAGAACATAGGCTAGTGTATATCGAAGACAGGCTTTTGTATGCAGGAGACCGGCTAGTGTAAACATGCTGGTGTATATAGAGAGGCTAGTGAATTTAGAGGGTAGGCTAAGTGATAACAGAAGACAATCTGGGCTATACAGAGACATTTCATCATTTCATCTAGCTCACATATCTAATGGAGTTTGTCTCATTGCCATGTTATGCCTTTTCATTCTTATGCTAAATATAGATTATACTCACTACACGATTTTAATCATCCACATCAAGCATGCAATAAAACTATCATACATCAAAATATACCATGTACTCTTTTGCTCTATTTTGCATATGTGTAATTCTCCACATCAACTGTCACATTGAGTAGGTGACAGTCCTGACACACCATCCTGACTTATTTTGCTTTATTTCTTATTAGAAATAGAGAGTACTATCTCAAAATCCGGTTAAATCTATTCACTTCGGTGAGTTCTGCAGCTAATTGTACGGTAATGCAAAATGTTCACAAAACCATCCATTTGCTACCAGACATGCTGCACATACTAAAAGTAATGTAACTATCGCTTGCTAACGATGTAAACAGTTTTATTGCTTTTCTGACATTAACCGAGTATCTCTGACATTAACTGAGTATCTCTCTGCACTATGCTCTTAATAATAATAATAATAATAGGATGGTGTAATACAAAAATCAACTAGTCTAATATAAGCTTTCTCATTGGTACTGGCATATCATTTAAATTTAGACTAACTCAGCTGTCATGACATAAGCAAATAAACGTTTCCACTGTTTGACTCTATTTTCTGTATTACTTCTTTTTCTCCACCTTAACTGTCACAGTTAAAACACAGTGACAAAACATTTCTTTTTACCGCAGCAAAATGTGAGAAAAGCAGTGTAAGGCCGCGTACACACGCGCGGACTGTTCGCCCAACTTTGTCCGTCCAACAGTTTCGGCAAACAGTCCGCTCAAACTTAGCATGGACGGACATGGCCACACACGACAGACGAACAGTTTGCTGAAACCGTGCGCGATGACGTGAACGGCACGTACGACGGGACGAAAAATACGACGTCCTATACACTGCATTATAGCTTTCGGCGTGAAAATCCTTTCTGAGCATGCGCGCAACTTTGTTTGACGAACAAGCCTACACACGAGCGGACTGTTCGCTGAAACAAGGTTTCAGCGGACAGTTTTACGGAATTTCCGAAAAACCTTGTCCGTCAAACTGTCCGCTGAAACTGTCCGCTGAAAGCCCACACACGAGCGGACTGTCCGCCCAAACACTGTTCAGCGGACAAAGTTGGGCGAACAGTCCGCGCGTGTGTACGCGGCCTTAGCTGTCTTTCTGCCATGTGCTTCAGAAAATTAATGTACCGCTTTTAAATCCATATCAATTCCACATAACCGTGAACCGTCTTACAATTTTAACATTTACTGATAGCAATTACTGATATTACATCATGACTATACCAGTGGAAAAGGACCGCGTAATGGAACTGTGAAATTAATCATAATCTCAGAGTTAACTTAGCTGATAAATTTACGATTTACTCAACGATTTACTCAACGATATAAACTTAGATTTTTTTCAAGCTAAATCTATTTAATCTTAAATAATTTATACTATATTCTACTGTACTCTTAAATTATGTACTGATGTTCTGTATTTTAGCCGTGCTCATATTTCGTTTTATGTTGCAACCATAGAATCTCATTGCTATTCCGACATTCTGCCTTAATGAGGATATTACTTTGCAACTATCCCTTGATCCCCTTTGTGTATTCACTTTATCTCGACCTATATATACTACCTCAATATTTTCCTAATTTGTTTTGCTATACTTATTATTATTATTATTATTATATTATAGAGATTACTATCTCTAAATCATTGTAAACCTAACCATAGATATAATGTCTACAGCTAATTTTACGTTAAATCAAAATTCACACAAAACCATCTTTTTAAAACCTTTACACATTAAGAGTAATGCAACCATCTCTCGCTACCTCTATGCAATAGGATTCTCTTTCCAGTGGAAACGAAAACAGTCAGTGTAAGCCGTCTTCCTGCGTAACAAAATTAATGGAACTATTTACATGTTGGAATAAAAAAAAATACCCTTTAGCTGCTTAGCTCACACTTTGCTGTATGTAGCCGCGTTAACTGTATTAATGGTTACATGTAAATAACCAATGGGGATTGACATTTCATGTCTATCTCACATCTCTAATGCAATTTGTCTCTTTGCCATGTCATACTTTGCCAGTTATTATACTTTCTCATCCTTAAACACACGTAAGGATCCTGAAAAACGATAGAAACCTTGTCACGTCGTTGCTGATATTTCATGATTACAGCGATCATCTCATCTAATTGCTATTCCGACATTCTGCCTTGGTATTACTTTGCAACGCTCTATTGAACAATGTAAAGGTAAGCTAGATATTTTGTGTATTTCCACTTAAACTCGGCTTGTATATACTGTCTTAATATTATCCGTTCTAATTTTGCTAAATTAGATTGTAGAGTTTGCTGTCTAGGTTACCTACTCACCTTTATTACGTATACTGCTAATTTTAGGATAATACAAAACCATCTTATTGCTTCTTTACACGCTGCACATATTAATTGCTCTTCTCACATTTAGCTGGTATCTGTCTGCTATAGGAAACTGAATTTGTACTACAACGATCACTCATCTAATATCAGTCCACTCAGTGCTACCGGGATAACTTTTACATTTAGAGTAATGAAATGATTTCTCAGTCATTTTGAAGCTACTGCAACTAACTCTTCCGATCTCTTTTCAACTGCAATACTTAATCTCTTCTATTGTACAATATTTAGCTGCTTAGCTCACACTTTGCTGTACGTAGCCGTGTTAACAGTATTAATACCTGTAAGTAACAAAATGGGGATTGACATTTTATCTCTAATTCATATTCACATTTCTAATGCAGTTTGTGTTTTTGCCATGTCATCCTCTGCCAGTTATTATCCTTTCGCATCCTTATGCTATATTTGGGGTATATTCACTACATGATTAAAGACACGTAATGAACCTGATTGATAAAAACCTACAAACGTCGTTGCTGTTATTTCGTGTATTTCCACTCGTGTATATACTGTCTCAATATTAATCTGAGTTATTTTGCTATATTTACTTTTAGAATAAAAAGATTACTATCTCTAAATCCTGGTATTCCAACTCACACAAAAGCATCTTATTTCTACCTTACACGCAGTACATATTAAAATATTAACATTTCGACGGTATCTCTCTGCAATAGTAAACGAAATGTGTAGATCACTCATCTAATATAGTCTTCCCAATGCTACCGGAACAACTTTTAAATTTAGAGTAATGCAACGAGTTCTCAGTTTTATGAAGCTACTGCAACTAACGCTTTGGATCTCTTTCCTGTTAAATTACGCTCTGCAATATTAAGCCATGTAAATTGTCCTATTGGTCTGCTAACAATGTTATGTATAATAATACAACTCTTTCAAAAGCAATATCGTCTCACTGCAATACTTACACTCTGTATAATAAATATGAATAATGCGAATAATAAAGTCGTCTAAAACTCGGCTATAAGTAGAGAATAAAACTATCTTAAACCAAATAAACCATGTTCTGCCATACCAATAACGGCCAATTATATTATACCAAAATATGAAAAAAGCACTTTAACTCTACATGATTCAGAAGTAGTTGCATTAGCAAAAAAGAAAGTCCTGTCTTCTTTACACGCTAGCCTTTCTGTATACATTAATCTCTCTGTGTACACCAGGCACTTTATATAGACTAGCCTCTCTGTCTTCTGTATACATGTGCCCGTAATCTATATACACTAGCCTGCCTTCTTTTTACAATAGTCTCGGTGTCCCAGCCTCTCTGCATGCACTAGCCTCACTGAATTCCCCAGACTGTCTTCTGTATACACAAGCCTATCTGTAAAAAATAGCCTGCCTTTTGTACCCATTAGCCTCTCTGTATAAACTAGCCGGTCTTCTGCATACTCTAGCCTCTGTGTGTAACACAGTCTCTCTCTGGATTCCCTAGCCTTCATCTCTGCATACCCAGGACGTTCTTCTCTATAATCTAGCCTATTTGTATACACTAGCCTGTCTGTTGTACACATTAGCCTCTCTGTATAAACTAGCCGGTCCTCTGTATACACTAGTCCATCTGTATACACTAGCAAGTATGTGTACTCTAGCCTCTCTCTCTGTATACCTTAGCCTCCATCTCTGCATACCCAGGACGTTCTTCTGTATAATCTAGAATATCTGTATATACTAGCCTATCTGTATACACTAGCCTGTCTTTTGTACACATTAGCCTCTCTGTATAAACTAACCAGTCTTCTGTATACACTAGTCCGCCTGTATACACTAGCAAGTATGCATACTCTAGCCTCTCTCTCTGTATACCCTAGCCTTCATCTCTGCATACCCAGGACGTTTTTCTGTATAATCTAGCATATCTGTATACACTAGCATGTCTTTTGTACACATTAGCCTCTCTGTATAAACTAGCCGATCCTCTGTACACACTAGTCCGTCAGTATACACTAGCAAGTCTGTGTAACCAAGCCTCTCTCTCTGCATACCCTAGCCTCCATCTCTTGCATAACCAGGACCTTCTTCTGTATAATCTAGCCTATCTGTATACACTAGCCTGTCTTTTGTAGACATTAGCCTCTCTGTATAAACTAGCCGGTCTACTGTATACACTAGTCCATCTGTATATGCTAGCAAGTCTGCATACTCTAGCCTCTCTGTGTAACACAGTCTCTCTCTCTGTATACCCTAGCCTCCATCTCTGCATACCCAGGACGTTCTTCTGTATAATCTAGCCTATCTATATACACTAGCCTGTGTTTTGTACACTTTAGCCTCTCTGTATAAACTAGCCGGTCTTCTGCATACACGAGTCTCTCTGTGTACCCTTGGATGTCTTTTGTATACACTAGCTGCTCTTTATACATTAGCTCTCTGTATACCCAAGCCTCTCTGTATACCCAAGTCCGTCTGTGTACACTAGCAAGTCTGCATACACCAGCCTCTCTGTGTAACCCAGCCTCTCTCTCTGTATACTCTAGCCTCCATCTCTGCATACTCAAGATGTTCTTCTCTATAATCTAGCCTATTTGTATACACTAGCCTGTCTTTTGCACACATTAGCCTCTCTATATAAACTAGCCGGTCTTCTGTATACACTAGTCCGTCTGTATACACTAGCAAGTATGCATACTCTAGCCTCTCTCTCTGTATACCCTAGCCTCCATCTCTGCATACCCAGAACGTTCTTCTGTATAATCTAGCCTATCTGTATACACTAGTGTATACAGACGGACTAGTGTATACAGAAGACCGGCTAATGTGTAAAAAAGACAGGCTAATGTATACAGATAGGCTAGATTATACAGAAGAACGTCCTGGGTATGCAGAGTGCTCAGCTTCAAGGTATGGCCAACGTGAGTAATATGAGGGACACTCCTCACCCCCGCCCCCACCTACCAGATCTGACTTTCATCCCCTTGCCCTCTCTGCCCCGGTCATCTGGTGGCAGTTTTATGCACTCCCTGGCCCCCACCCATTCATAATCCTTACCGACCTTTCCTTCCTTCCACATATACCCCGATGACATTGTCGGAGTGGCACCACTTGACAGGACACGGGTCTGTCATGCTGGTGGCATCGCCCATTGGAGGAAGGGATGATGGCCCCAACCCCTTGGCAGCAGGTTTTTTCATGTACAGACCAGGGCAGCTCATATTCCCTTCTGGAGTCTTGACCTTAGAGGGGGGAGTTGCACTTTGGGGGGTCTGAGTGATACCTAGTGCGCTGTACTGGAAGGGCTTGACATTCCTGAATATGTGTCCCCTCCCCCTGGGTGCGCCCCTCGCCCCCCCCCTCTGGCCCCCACCTACTCTTTGCCGACATTGCCTTCTGCAGCTTTCGGGTACCCTGGATGACTTATTTATTGAGCCTATTGGTACGAGACACTGCTTCCCTCCAGTGTGACTCTGGACCCCCCTGGAGGATTTACCCCTTACTGTTTGGGCGGTCACAGCCTCCCTCTGGATGCTCTACACAGCCCCCGATGGCGATGCAGGAGAGACACTAATTGGCGGGCCCCAGGACTGCTGCTCAGGTGAAGTCTCCCATTGGATGGAGGGATGGTGGCCCCAGCCCCTTGCCTGCCAGATTTTCCATGCACCGACCAGGGCTGCTCCTCTTTCATGAGACATTACCGATCCGGTTACCCCCAATTTTTTTCAGACAACTGCAGGTGCTGCTCCGGGACTTTATTTGGGCGCGCAAACCGCCCAGAGCCCATTTACAATTGCTTGCCAGACCAAAGGACAAGGGGGGTCTGGGTCTCCCAGATCTGAAACAATACTACAGAGCGACTCTGCTAGCGAGAGTCGTTCATTGACATTGTACCAACAAGAAACTGCGACTGCGACTTCTGTATGCTGTAGTCTTCTATATATACTAGCTTTTCTGTACACCCTTGCATCTCTGTAAACACTGTGTAAACTAGCCAGTCTTATGTATACACTCGCCGACTGTATACACTAGACTCTCTGAATACACCAAACCCTCTGTATACCACAGCCTGTCTTCTGTATACACTAGACTGTAAAAACTAGCTAGAATACACCAGCCTGTCTTCTGTACCCACTAGACTCTCTGTATACACTACCCAGTCTTCTGTATACACTGTCAGCTTGGATGTATACCGAAGCCTGTCTTCTGTATACACTAGTCTCTCTATATGCACTGTCCTATCTGTATACACTCGACTCTCTCTATACACTAACCTCTCTATATACACTAACATCTTTGTATATACTAGCCTCTCTTTAAACTAACCTCTCTGTGTACCCCAGCCTCACTGTTTACTCTAGCATCTCTGTATACTCAAGCCTATCTGCATACACGAGTCTGTATTCTGTATTCACTAGCCTTTCTTCTGTATGCTGTAGTCTTCTATATATACTAGCTTCTCTGTACACCCTTGCATCTCTGTAAACACTGTGTAAACTTGCCAGTCTTATGTATACACTCGCCGACTGTATACACTAGACTCTCTGAATACACTAAACCCTCTGTATACCACAGCCTGTCGTCTGTATACACTAGACTGTAAAAACTAGCTAGAATACAGCAGCCTGTCTTCTTTACCCACTAGACTCTCTGTATGCACTACCCAGTCTTCTGTATACACTGTCAGCTTTGATGTATACCCAAGCCACCAACCCCGTTCCGGAGCATAGATCTTCTATGGGTGTGGAAGATGGGGACGCGGCCCTAGGCGGCGTCAGAGTGTCTAAAAAGTGGCGCAGTTGTGCTGTTCTCAAAAAATCCAGTCGGTATGGCCCATTCAGGTCTGTCAGTTCTGCAGTCGTTCTCCAGCATCCCGCTACACTAAAATGTGAGGCCAGATAACACCCCGAATCCCTCAGGGTTCGGAATGCTGCATCAGATGCGCCCGGGGGGAAACGTGGGTCGTCCAGAATTGGGCGGAGGGGCGAGTTATCGGAAAACAGGGGGACCTGGGAGGCCAGACGCGCGCACACCCCCACAGTGTTGCCTATGAGCGGGTGGCGCTTGAGGGCCGGCGGCACATCATTGTAGCACCATGGTATAACATTCAGGAGTATCTCGCTCTGGGCTTGTTCCACTTGCATCCACAGCTTCACCTTCTCATGACGACACCAGTCAATGAGTCTACCCAGCTGTGTAGTACGTGTGCACGTCTGGCATCACCAGACCCCCAAATCGCTTCGGTAGTGACAGAATTTTCCCCTGTAGCCTGGACCTTTTCCCCGCCCAAAGAAAAGTAAAAAATGCTGACCGTATTTGTGCGAAGTAGGATAGAGGAATGTGTATTGAGAGAGCTTGAAGGAGGTAGAGAAATTTAGGAAGGACCATCATTTTCAGGATGTTACAGCGACCGAACCAAGAATGGAGGCCGCTGTTCCATTTGCATAACAGGGCTCGGACTTTATGAAGCAGGGGTGGGAAATTGAGTTGAAAAAGTTGGGATATTTTTGGGGGTATATGTGTGCCCAGGTATTTCAGGGCCACCGCCGTCCACTTCAGGTTGAAACGCGTTTGTAGATTAGTCAGCTGGGGAGTGGGTATGCCTATGCCCATGGCTTCGGATTTACTAAAATTTATACGGAAGTTGGAGAGTTTGCCATAAGTTTCAAATTCACTTAGTAAGGTAGGGAGCGATAAGGACGGGTCAGCCAGGGTAAACATTAAGTTATCGGCGTAAGCCGAGACTTTGTATTGTGTATTCGCAACCCCAATCCCTACAATATCTGGGTTTCTCCTAACATGACAAAGGAAAGGCTCCAGAGTCAGAGCAAACAGCAGGGGGGAAAGGGGGCACCCCTGCCTGGTCCCATTGGTAATCTCAAACATGTCCGAGAGAACACCGTTTGCTCTCACTCCGGCTGTCGGGTTGGAATACACCGCCGAAATCCAGCGCATCATCTTGTCCCCCAGTCCAATGTGCTCCAATGTGGAGAACATAAACTGCCAGTTCACTCGGTCGAACGCCTTCTCGGCGTCCGTCCCGAGGAATACGCATGGAATGCGTTCCTTATTCGCCACGTGTAGCAGATTCAGGACTTTAATAGTATTGTCCCTGGCTTCTCTGGTCGGCACGAAACCAACCTGATCTAAGTGGATCAAGCTAGGTAAATGCCGTTGTAGTCTAGTGGCCAAAATTTTCCTGAAGAGTTTCAGGTCGGTATTTAGCAAGGAGATGGGGCGGTAACTCCCACATTGCGCTGGATCCTTGCCTTCTTTCGGTATCACAGAGATCTGGGCCTGTACAGTGGATTTATGGAAGTTTGCTCCCGTGCTCAGGACATTAAAAAAATTAATCAAATGTGAACCTAAAGACGGGAGAAGGGTCTTATAGTATGTATTCGTGAGACCGTCTGGACCCGGAGCCTTTCCCGTCTTGGTGGTGCCTAGCGCCGACTGAAGTTCCATTAACGTAATTGGCTCCTCTAAGTTCTCTATAACCTCGGCCGGTAACGTGGGCATGAGGGAGGTGGCAATATATCGAGAGGTAGCATTTGGGGGCGGCGGGGACGTGTGTAGATTATAGAGGGAGTCCCCACCAAAAGCCCCCTTCACATTAGAGTCCCCACCAGAAGCCCCTACCAGCAGCCCTCTTCACATCAGAGAGTCACCACCAGCAGCCCCTTCACATTAGAGAGTTCACACTAGAAGCCCCCTTCACATCAGGAGTCCCCACCAGCAGCTCACGTCACATCAGAGAGTCCCCACTAGAAGCCCCTACCAGCAGCCCCCTTCACCTCAGAGAGTCTCCACCAGAAGCCTCCATCACATCAGAGTCCCCACCAGCAGCCCCCTTCACATCAGGGAGTCCTCAACAGAAGCCCAATTCACATCAGAGTCCTCATCAGGAGAACCCACCAGCAGCCCCTTCACATCATAGAGTCCCCACCAGAGGCCCCCTTCACATCAGATTCCGTACCAGAAGCCCCCACCAGCAGCCCCCTTCACATCAGAGAGTCCCCACCAAGAGCCCCCTCCACATCAGAGTCCTCACCAGCAGCCTCTTTCACATCAGAGTCCCTATCAGGAGTCCCCACCAGCAGCCCCTTCACATTAGAGTCCCCACCAGAAGCCCCCACCAGCAGCCCTCTTCACTTCAGAGAGTCGCTACCAGCTGCCCCTTCACATCAAAGAGTCCACACTAGAAGCCCCCTTCACATCAGGAGTCCCCACCAGCAGCTCACTTCACATCAGAGAGTCGCCACTAGAAGCCATCACCAGCAGCCCCCTTCACCTCAGAGAGTCTCCACCAGCAGCCCCCTTCACATCAGATTCCCCATCAGCAGTCCCCACCAGCATTCCCCTACACATCAGAGAGTCCCCACCAGAAGCCCCCACCAGCAGCCCGCTTCACATCAGAGAGTCCCCACCAGAAGCCCCCTTCACATCAGAGAGTCCCCACCAGAAGCCCCCACCAGCAGCCCCCTTCACATCAGGGATTCCTCACCAGCAGCCCCTCTCACATCAGAGTCCCTACCAGGTGTCCCCACCAGCAGCCCCCTTCACATTAGAGAGTCCCCATCAGCAGTCACCACCTGCTGTCCCCTTCACATCAGAGTCCCCACCAAAAGCCCCCTTCACATTAGAGTCCCCACTAGAAGCCCCTACCAGCAGCCCCCTTCACCTCAGAGAGTCTCCACCAGAAGCCTCCATCACATCAGAGTCCCCGCCAGCAGCCCCCTTCACATCAGAGTCCCTATCAGGGGTCCCCACCAGCAGCCCCCTTCACATCAGAGAGTCCCTACCAGAAGCCACTTCACATCAGCGTCCCCACCAGCTGCCCCCTTCACATCAGAGAATCCACAATAGAAGCCCCCTTCACATCAGAGTCCCCATCAGCAGTCCCCACCTGCATTCCCGTTCACATCAGAGAGTCCCCACCAGAAGCCCCCTTCACATCAGAGTCCCCATCATAAGCCCCCAGCACATCAGAGTCCCCATCAGGAGTCCCCACCAGCAGCTCCCTTCACATCAGAGCCCCCAGCAGCAGCCCCCTTCCCATCAGAGTCTCCAACAGAAGCCCCTTTCACATCAGAGTCCTCACCAGCAGCCCCCTTCATATCACAGAGTCGCCACCAGAAGCCCCTTTAACATCAGAGTGCCCACCAGAAGCCACCACCAGCAGCACCCTGCACATCAGAGAGTCCCCATCAGAAGCCCCTTCACTTTAGAGTCTCCAACAGCAGCCCCCACCAACAGCCCACTTCACATCAGAGAGTCCCCACTAGAGGCCCCCACCAGCAGCCCCTTCACATCAGAGAGTCCCTCAGAAGCCCATCACATCAGATTCCCCATAAGCAGTCCCCACCGGCATTCTCCTTCACATCAGAGAGTCCCCACCAGAAGCACCTTTCACATCAGAGTCCCCACCAGAAGCCCCATTCACATCAGAGTCCCCATCAGGAGTCCCCACCAGCAGCTCCCTTCACATCAGAGCCCCCAGCAGCAGCCCCCTTCCCGTCAGAGTCTCCACCAGAAGCCCCTTTCACATCAGAGTCCTCACCAGCAGCCCCCTTCATATCACAGAGTTGCCACCAGAAGCCCCCTTAACATCAGAGTGCCCACCAGAAGCCACCACCAGCAGCACCCTGCACATCAGAGAGTCCCCATCAGAAGCTCCTTCACATCAGAGTCTCCAACAGCAGCCCCCACCAACAGCCCACTTCACATCAGAAAGTCCCCACCAGAAGCCCCCTTCACATCAGAGTCCCCACCAAAAGCCCACCTTCACATCAGAGTCCCCACCAGAAGCCCCTTTCACATCAGAGACCCCACCAGAAGCCCCCACCAGCAGCCCTCTTCACAAAAGAGAGTCGCCACCAGAAGCTCCCTTCACATCAGAGTCCCCACCAGAAGCCCCCTTGACATCAGAGAGTCCCCACCAGCAGCCCCCTTCACATCAGAGAGTCCACACTAGAAGCCCCCTGTCAGGTCACCTTGAGGCAAGGTGACAGGTGCACACCATAGGGATCAGGAGTGCACCGCAAGGTTGTGGAACCTACGGCTGACTGCTGCAGACGGGGGACAGATACCACTGGGGTTAGAGCGTAAGATTCCCTGGGGCGCGGAGTCTAAGAGCCAGCAGGTGTTCACCAGCGCCTCTGGTGGTGAGGATGGACTTGGCTGCAACTGGCTCCAGGTCGTGACCCCCAGGGTCCCCCAGCTCACACTCACAGTAGGCAACAGGAGGATAGGGATGGTGAGGGACAAAGCCAAGGTCGGGGCCACAAGCAGACAAGAATAGTCGGGTACACGCCAAAAGGTCAGGATCACAGGCAAACAAGGATAGTCAATACACGCCAAAGTCGGTAACGGAAAACAGTAACAGAGCACACGGCAGGAAACAGGAAGCTAACACACAAAGGAATACACAATGGTTGATCAGCACTGATGGCCTGCAGTGCACAGGTTAATATAGGGCTCCCTGATAGGGCCTGGGGTGGAGCCATGCTTATAGGAGAGGTTATAAAAACCACCAGGTGGAAGTGGCTGGCCTCTAGTCTGAAGACATGAGGGGAGGTAAGCAAACACAGGAAGATCACTGCATAACCATGACAGTACCCTCCCTCTTACGAGGCCTCCCCCTCCCCCGCCTGGGTCCAGGCTTAAAGGGAAACTCCAGATGGAACCTCCTTAACAGACAGGGAGCAAAGACCTCAGATGCAGTGATCCAAGACCTCTCCTCAGGACCCAACCCTTTCCAAAGTACGAGGTATTGAAGAATGCCTTTTTTTATGGAGCCGGGAATCCAAAACTTGACTAACCTCGTATTTTAGATTATCCTCAGAGACCGAAACAGAGGTAGGGAGAGGACGAGAGGACCTGAGGACTAAAGGCTTTTTAGGAATGGGTAAGGGCATGAGAAGATCAGGAGTCTGAGCAGGGACCCCCACACCCTTAAGAATGAGCTGGGCATCCATAACAGGACCACCAGACTGGGCAGAGGTCAGTGGATCCCTGAGGTCATGTTGGTTAGAAAGTGACATGTCACAAGAGTCAAGCTGGGTAGCTGCAACACAAACAGAATGCAGAGAACCCTGAGAAAAAGATTGAAAACCCCTCCTGGCCGAATGAGGTATTCTATCCAAAGGATGGATTGAGCCTCTTAAACAGGTTTGGACGGACATAGTAGCAGTAGGGTGAGGCCAGGTCACCGAAGGTGCTAAACAAGAAGCAGGAAGCTCATTTGGGCATGGGCTGGACTGGCATAACTGGTGCAGAGGTCGACTGAATAGTATTGTCAGGTGTAGCGACCATCTCAATCGCATCACAGGGCATAACAACTGTGGAACTTGCAGACAAGTTAGTCTGGCTGTGCGTCCAAGGGAAATTAGGGACAGGCAAAGGTAAATGGCTATGCGAAGTGGAGTGAATGATCGACTCAGGTTCATAGGTGGGCCCCTCATCCAGAGTACCACATGACCTAGAGAGTGCAACAGTCCGACTTTTGCAGGATGCATCCCAGAAATCACTATATACAGTGGAAAGAGCAGAAGATACTGGGATGGTAGTAACAGGAAGACACTCCTTTGGGGTACCCTTGAGTAGGCAGGAAGAGGAACAGAAGGAACCCCAAGCCAGGATCTGTCCAGCAGACCAGCCAACGTGCGGAGAATGGAGCCGTAACCAAGGAAGACCTAATATGATAGGAGATGAAGCCTTAGGTAAGACAAGGAAGGATATACACTCCTGGTGGAGTGTCCCTACTGACATCTTAACAGGAAGAGTCTGGAGAACAGTGCCATCAATCGCAAAGACCACCAATGGCGTTGTAAGGGGCAAAAGAGTAAGTCTCATGAAGGATGCAGTTTCCCAATCCATGAAATTGGCAGCGGCTCCGGAATCCAGATGTGCTGAGAATAAACGAGAGGAAGCACCGACATGAAGCAACACAGAAAGGAGAAGACGAGAAGGTGAAAGTGATATTTCAGGGTCTAATACTCCACCTTCCAGATGTATTAGCCCTGAGCGTTTTTCCGGATGAAGAGAACAAGTGTCACAGAAATTACCTTTGGCCCCACAATAGAGGCATAGGCCCAGAGTTCTGCGCCTAGCACGTTCTTCGGGAGATAATTTAGTCCAGCCCAACTGCATAGGTTCCTCAGTAGGCAGGGGGTGTTCCTCGGATCGCAGAGAAGGGACGGGGAGTGCTGGCGTCTTTTTTCCAGGGCCCTCTCCTGAAAGCGAATATCGATCTGGTTACACAAGGTGATAACACTGTCCAGATCTTCCAGCTAATTCATCCTTCACTCTATCAGAGAGGCCACGTAAAAAGGTTGCAACTAGGGCCTCATTATTCCAGCTCAATTCAGCTGTGAGGATGCGGAACTGAAAAGCATACTATCCCACAGAAGCGGACTCTTGACGGAGATGTAAAAGAGCGCTAGCCGCTGAGGAGACACGACCCGATTCCTTGAAAATATTCCGAAAAAGTTTCAAGAAATCAGACAGGCTAGAAACCACTGGATCATTCAGTTCCCACAGAGGGACGGCCCAAGCTAACGCCTCGCCGGCAGGAGGGATATGATATATGCAACTTTTGCCCGATTGGACAGGAAGTTTTGGGGCTGAAGTTCAAAATTAATAGTGCACTGGCTAAGGAACCCCCTGCAAGCCTTGGAGTCCCCAGAGACCAGAGCTGGTAGTAGTAATGAATGTGTGGCTGCGACTGATGCGATAGGTGCAGCAGCAGATAGCGGTTGCGGTCGTTGAACTGGGGGTCCTAATGAGGCCTGAACCTGTTCAAAACGGGATGCCAAATCCTGAAGGAATCACATCACCTGGGTCTGATGTGATTCTTGGGTCTCAAGTCGCCGAACTAAGCTCTGCAATGGATCATCTGCAGGAAGCGGCACGTCAGCTGGGTCCATGGCTGATCAAACTGTCAGGTCACCTTGAGGCGAGGTGACATGTGCACACCGTAGGGATCAGGAGTGCACCGCAAGGTTGTGGACCCTATGGCTGACTGCTGCAGACGGGGGACAGATACCACTGGGGTTAGAGTGTAAGATTCCCTGGGGCGCGGAGTCTAAGAGCCAGCAGGTGTTCACCAGCGCCTCTGGTGGTGAGGATGGACTTGGCTGCAACTGGCTCCAGGTGGTGACCCCCAGGGTCCCCCAGCTCACACCCACAGTAGGCAACAGGAGGATAGGGATGGTGAGGGACAAAGCCAAGGTCGGGGCCACATGCAGACAAGAATAGTCGGGTACACGCCAAAAGGTCAGGATCACAGGCAAACAAGGATAGTCAAGACACGCCAAAGTCGGTAACGGAAAACAGTAGCAGAGCACATGGCAGGAAACAGGAAGCTAACACACAAAGGAATACACAATGGTTGATCAGCACTGATGGCCTGCAGTGCACAGGTTAATATAGGGCTCCCTGATAGGGCCTGGGGTGGAGCCATGCTTATAGGAGAGGTTATAAAAACCACCAGGTGGAAGTGGCTGGCCTCTAGTCTGAAGACATGAGGGGAGGTAAGCAAACACAGGAAGATCACTGCATAACCATGACACCCCCTTCACATCAGAGTCCCCACCAGCAGCCCCCATTACATCAGAGAGTCCACACTAGAAGCCCCCTTCACATCAGAGTCCCCATCAGCAGTCCCCACCTGCAGTCCCCTTCACATCAGAGAGTCCCCACCAGAAGCCCCCTTCAGATAAGTCCCCACCAGAAGCCCCCACCAGCAGCCCCCTTCACATCAGAGAGTTCCCATCAGAAGCCCCCTTCACATTAGAATCCCCACCAGAAGCCCCCACCAGCAGCCCTCTTCACATCAAAGAGTCGCCACCAGAAGCACCCTTCACATCAGAGTCCCAACCAGAAGCCACCACTAGCAGCCCCCTTCACATCTGAGAGTACCCACCAGAAGCCCCCTTCACATCAGAGTCAGCATCAGAGTCCCCATCAGGAGTCCCCATCAGCAGCCCCCTTCACATCAGAGTCCCCACCAGCAGCCCTTCACATCAGAGCCCCCACCAGCAGACCCCTTCACATCATAGTCTCCACCAGAAGCCCCTTTCACATCAGGAGTCCCCACCAGCAGCTCACTTCACTTCAGAGAGTCCCCACTCAAAGCCCCCAACAGCAGCCCCCTTCACATCGGAGAGTCCCCACCAGAAGTCCCATTCACTTCAGAGTCCACATCAGGAGTCCGCACCAGCTGCCCCCTTCACATAAACGAGTCCCCACCAGAAGTCCCCTTCACATCAGAGTCCCCACTAAAAGCCCCCACCAGCAGCCCCCTTCACATCAGAGAGCCCCCACCAGCAACCCTCTTCACATCAGATAGTCGCCACCAGAAGCCCCCTTCACAACAGAGTCCCCACCAGCAGTTCCCTTCATATCAGAGTCCCCACCAGCAGCCCCCTTCACATCAGAATCCCCATCAGGAGTCCCCACCAGCAGCCCTTCACATCAGACAGTCCCCACCAGAAGCCCCCTTCAGATAAGTGTCCCCACCAGAAGCCCCCACCAGCAGCCCCCTTCACATCAGGGAGTCCCCACCAGAAGCCCCATTCACATCAGTCGTGGCACCAGCACCAGTGCCTAAGGCCCAATTTTTCAGCCCCTGTTTAACAGGGGCGTTTAATTACAATTTTTGAAGCAATGCTTTGCAGCAGGGCTCATTCCTGCACTCCAACTAGAGTATCTGGGAGAGGTTGCAGTGTCGTGGCACAAGCAAGCAGTGCCTAAGGCACAATTTTTCAGCCCCTGTTTAACAGGAGCATTTAATTGCAATTCTTGATATAATATTTCACAGCAGGGCCCATTCCTGTACCCACCGAGAGTAACTTTGAGTACTTATAGTGTTGTGGCACCAGCACCACCACCACAACCACCAAAGGCCTAATTTTTCTACCAATGTTCAACAATGGCATGTAATTACAATTCTTGATATCATCGTTCACAGCAGGGTGCTCCAGCGCCCACCAAGAGTCACTTTGAGGGCGTACAATGTTGTGGCAACACCAACACCTTGTTCCGCCATTTCTGCAGAGCATATTCGGCAGGCCCCTACTTTCAAACATCCAACTTACAAACGTCTCCTACTTGCAAACGGAAGGAGACAACAGGAAGTGAGATGAAAAAAGACGGACGGCAAAACAAATTATACAGGGGTGATAACCCTTCCCTATGGTTTCCAAAAAGCTTAAAAATAGATTTTTTGACTGGAGCTACACTTTAAAAATGTACCAGTTCAAAATTACAAACAGATTCTACTTAACACAACAAACCTACACAGTCCCTGTCTTGTTTGCACCGCCTGTATACTGCTGTTCTGAGTATATAGGGCCTGGGGGCACCACGCCTTTCCTTTTTTTAATATGGGTACGGGGTTCCCCTTAATATCCGAACAAGACCCAAAGGTGCTGGTAATGGGCAGAGGGGGCTACCCATACCATTTTTCTCAATGATTTTCATCCATATTGTCGAAACCAGATATTACATTAAAACTGCAAGCAGTTTTAAATGACTTTTTTTTGTTAGATGTCATTTTGTGCAGGGACTGGTCTAAACACAGGAAACACGTGGCAATTCACAGGCATACTATAGATATCCCCCAGGCACGATATTTAAAGGAATATTTCACTTTTTTTTTCACTTTAATCCTGATTAAAATAAGTGCTCCCAAAAAAAGTGCAGTTTTAAAAAACATTTTAGGCACTGACCCATGTCCCCTGGGGCAGGAGCCAGGTCCCCAAACCCCTTTTAGGACAATGTTAGAATATTATTCCAAATTCATAATTCGGCACTTATAGGTGTTATAATATATTTATGGCAAGCTTGCAAAACATATTTGGTTTTATGATTAATCATAATAATAAATAGTATGTGTGAATAACCTTGATCAAGTGTTCAGTGAAACATATCCTCATCTAAAGCTGAGTTAGTAATAAGTTTCTGATGTAGCCAATTTGAGCATGACATATATGGTATCTTGGTACAAAATGTCATGAGAAGACAAAAATAGACATGTGTCTACGTAGCTAAAGCAATGATACATTGTGGATTATATCTTGTTAAAATAAGTTTAGAGTAGTCTCAGTCATGTTAATACATATTAGTATATAGTTATTTAATGTAAAGTTGCTAATATGTGTTCATATTATGTAAATGTATGGTTATATGACATTACATGAACAGCACATGATGTCAAGTATGGAGTGTTACATGTGAGCTTGTCAATCAAGCTCCATATGACTCTGAATTAGTATCTACTTTTGGATCGCACATTGCGGAAGTGAGCAGAAATGAATGTGTGCCATACAAGGTTCTAAAGCCGCGTACACACGGGCGGACTGTCTGGCCTACTTAGTCCGCCGAAACACATTTCAGCGGACAGTCCGCTCGTGTGTGGGCTTTAGCGGACTTTTTCAGCGTGCAGTCTGGCGGACTAAGTATTTCGGAATTTCAGTAATACTGTCCATCGGACTCGCATTTCGGCGGACAATCCGCCCGTGTGTGTGCCAGTCCGCTGTACTTTTGAAATGAGCGGACTTTTCCCGCCCGGAGAAAAGTCCGCTCATTTCGAGCGGGTATCCAGGTAGGCGGGGCCCGCGAAGGAGACGTCGCTGGCCCCGCCGCCTGGTATGGACTTAAATGGGAACCCCAACGCCCAAAAAAATCAGCGTGGGGGTCCCCCCCAAGTCCACAACAGACCCTTGTCCGAGCACGCTACCCGGCCGGCCAGGAAAGGAGGGCGAGCGAGCGCCCCCCCCTCCTGAGCCGTACCAGGACGCGTGCCCTCAACATGGGGGGGTGCCCTGAGGAAGGGGGGGGGGCGCGGCCCCCCCACCCCAAAGCACCTTGTCCCCATGTTGATGAGGACAAGGGCCTCTTCCCGACAACCCTGGCCGTTGGTTGTCGGGGTCTGCGGGCGGGGGGCTTATCGGAATCCGGGAGCCCCCTTTAATAAGGGGGCCCCCGGATACCGGCCCCCCACCCTATGTGAATGAGTATGGGGTACAATGTACCCCTACCCATTCACCTGTAAAATAAAAGTACAAAAAAAACACAACACACGAGATAAAATACTTTATTGCACAGCTCCGGGGGTCTTCCGTCTTCAGGGGTCTTCTCGCCAGACTCCTCCGCTATCTTCTTGTAGCTCTTTTGCTAGCGGAGGAGTCCGGCTTTCTTCCTCACCGCCGGCCTCTTCTCCCGACTTCGGGGGTCTTGTCCCCCTCTTCGGTTCTTCTGCCGGGCCACCGCGCCTTCTTATAGCTCTTTTACAGGCGGTGGCCCGGTCTTCTGTCGCCGCCACCGCCTCCTTCCGTTCTTCTTCTTCTTCTTCTTCTTCTTCTTCTCCAGGAGATGTTGCCTCGACGATCTCTCCAGCCGGAATGCCAGGGACGCACTGCGCGGCCACTTATATAGGGACAATGGGGCGGTGTCACATGGCTTTATGTCACATGGGTTGGTCACATGGGTTGATGTCACATGGGGACTATGACATCGTAAGGGGGCGGGGTCACCATGTGACATCAACCCATGTGACATAAAGCCATGTGACACCGCCCCATTGTCCCTATATAAGTGGCCGCCCAGTGCGTCCCTGACATTCCGGCCGGAGAGATCGTCGAGGCAACATCTCCTGGAGAAGAAGAAGAAGAAGAAGAACAGAAGGCGGCGGCGACGGCGGCGACAGGAGACCGGGCCACCGCCTGTAAAAGAGCTATAAGAAGGCACGGTGGCCCGGCAGAAGAACCGAAGAGGGGGACAAGACCCCTGAAGTCGGGAGAAGAGGCCGGCGGCGAGGAAGAAAGCCGAACTCCTCCGCTAGCAAAAGAGCTACAAGAAGATAGCGGAGGAGTCCGGCGAGAAGACCCCCGAAGACGGAAGACCCCCGGAGCTGTGCAATAAAGTATTTTATCTCGTGTGTTGTGTTTTTTTTGTACTTTTATTTTACAGGTGAATGGGTAGGGGTACATTGTACCCCATACTCATTCACATAGGGTGGGGGGCCGGTATCCGGGGGCCCCCTTATTAAAGGGGGCTCCCGGATTCCGATAAGCCCCCCGCCCGCAGACCCCGACAACCAACAGCCAGGGTTGTCGGGAAGGGGCCCTTGTCCTCATCAACATGGGAACAAGGTGCTTTGGGGTGGGGGGGCCGCGCGGCCCCCCCTTCCCCAAGGCACTCCCCCATGTTGAGGGCACGCGGCCTGGTACGGCTCAGGAGGGGGGCGCTCGCTCGCCCCCCTTTCCTGGCCGGCTGGGTAGCGTGCTCGGACAAGGGTCTGTTGTGGACTTGGGGGGGACCCCCACGCCGATTTTTTTCGGCGTTGGGGTTCCCCTTTAAGTCCATTCCAGGCGGCGGGGTCAGCGACGTCTCCTTCGCGGGCCCCGCCTACCTGGAGACACGCTTGAAATGAGCGGACTTTCCTCCGTGTGTGTGGGTGAGTCCGTTCATTTCAAAAGTAGGGCGGATAGTATGGCGGACTTAGTACGCCGTATTAGTCCGCTCAAAAAGTGGTGTGTGTGGTCAAGTCCGTTCATTCTAAAGTATTACGGACTGTCCGTCGGATTGTCTGACGGACTAAGTTGGCCAGACAGTCCGCCCCGTGTGTACGCGGCTTAAGTTTGTGAGGTTATGACGTTCACATGTAGCATAAAAGCCTATGTTTCGAGATTGAAGGGTCACACACACATGTACCCTCATACTCTCACAGACACGCACACACCCTGACATATTCACACAGAGACTGATGACTTGGGACAGCTGAATTCTGCCAGAAGTCTAAGAGCGTCATTTCCTGTCGCTTCTTGAAGGACACACAAGACAGCAAGGCAGCAACCATTGAAGCACACATGCTTTCATAAGCTTATTACAGCTTTATAACTATTCTATTTTATATATTTTTACCTACACTGAACTGAACTATTATACTTTTTACATTGTATTTATGATGCCAACTGTGTGACAAATAAACTCACACTTTCTTTTAAGTCAGTTTGACTATCAATGCTATTGATTCAGAAACGCCTCTGAGATACGAGAATATTAGACATAAATAATATTCTTCAGACAACATCTTGCATATTAGCCATTAAAATTATCACTTTTTATTTCGAACGTTCGAGTCCCATAGACTTCAATGGGGTTCTAAAGTTTGCACGAATTTGCGGTCCGTTCGAAAGTTCTGGTGCAAACCAAACCGGGGGGTGTTCGGCTCATTCCTAGTCCCCACCAGCAGCCCCATTCACATCAGAGTGCCCATCAGAAAGCCACTTCACATCAGAGTCCCCATCAAGAGCCCCACCAGCAGCCCCTTCACATCAGAGAGTCCACACTAGAAGCCCCCTGTCAGGTCACCTTGAGGCAAGGTGACAGGTGCACACCATAGGGATCAGGAGTGCACCGCAAGGTTGTGGAACCTACGGCTGACTGCTGCAGACAGGGGACAGATACCACTGGGGTTATAGCGTAAGATTCCCTGGGGCGCGGATTCTAAGAGCCAGCAGGTGTTCACCAGCGCCTCTGGTGGTGAGGATGGACTTGGCTGCAACTGGCTCCAGGTCGCAACCCCCAGGGTCCCCCAGCTCACACTCACAGTAGGCAACAGGAGGATAGGGATGGTGAGGGACAAAGCCAAGGTCGGGGCCACAAGCAGACAAGAATAGTCGGGTACACGCCAAAAGGTCAGGATCACAGGCAAACAAGGATAGTCAATACACGCCAAAGTCGGTAACGGAAAACAGTAGCAGAGCACACGGCAGGAAACAGGAAGCTAACACACAAAGGAATACACAATGGTTGATCAGCACTGATGGCCTGCAGTGCACAGGTTAATATAGGGCTCCCTGATAGGGCCTGGGGTGGAGCCATGCTTATAAGAGAGGTTATAAAAACCACCAGGTGGAAGTGGCTGGCCTCTAGTCTGAAGACATGAGGGGAGGTAAGCAAACACAGGAAGATCACTGCATAACCATGACAGTACCCTCCCTCTTACGAGGCCTCCCCCTCCCCCGCCTGGGTCCAGGCTTAAAGGGAAACTCCAGATGGAACCTCCTTAACAGACAGGGAGCAAAGACCTCAGATGCAGTGATCCAAGACCTCTCCTTAGGACCCAACCCTTTCCAAAGTACGAGGTATTGAAGAATGCCTTTTTTTATGGAGCCGGGAATCCAAAACTTGACTAACCTCGTATTTTAGATTATCCTCAGAGACCGAAACAGAGGTAGGGAGAGGACGAGAGGACTTAAGGACTAAAGGCTTTTTAGGAATGGGTAAGGGCATGAGAAGATCAGGAGTCTGAGCAGGGACCCCCACACCCTTAAGAATGAGCTGGGCATCCATAACAGGACCACCAGACTGGGCAGAGGTCAGTGGATCCCTGAGGTCATGTTGGTTAGAAAGTGACATGTCACAAGAGTCAAGCTGGGTAGCTGCAACACAAACAGAATGCAGAGAACCCTGAGAAAAAGATTGAAAACCCCTCCTGGCCGAATGAGGTATTCTATCCAAAGGATGGATTGAGCCTCTTAAACAGGTTTGGACGGACATAGTAGCAGTAGGGTGAGGCCAGGTCACCGAAGGTGCTAAACAAGAAGCAGGAAGCTCATTGGCTGGACTGACATAACTGGTGCAGAGGTCGACTGAATAGTATTGTCAGGTGTAGCGACCATCTCAATCGCATCACAGGGCATAGCAACTGTGGAACTTGCAGACAAGTTAGTCTGGCTGTGCGTCCAAGGGAAATTAGGGACAGGCAAAGGTAAATGGTTATGCGAAGTGGAGTGAATGATCGACTCAGGTTCATAGGTGGGCCCCTCATCCAGAGTACCACATGACCTAGAGAGTGCAACAGTCCGACTTTTGCAGGATGCATCCCAGAAATCGCTATATACAGTGGAAAGAGCAGAAGATACTGGGATGGTAGTAACAGGAAGACACTCCTTTGGGGTACCCTTGAGTAGGCAGGAAGAGGAACAGAAGGAACCCCAAGCCAGGATCTGTCCAGCAGACCAGCCAACGTGCGGAGAATGGAGCCGTAACCAAGGAAGACCTAATATGATAGGAGATGAAGCCTTAGGTAAGACAAAGAAGGATATACACTCCTGGTGGAGTGTCCCTACTGACATCTTAACAGGAAGAGTCTGGAGAACAGTGCCATCAATCGCAAAGACCACCAATGGCGTTGTAAGGGGCAAAAGAGTAAGTCTCATGAAGGATGCAGTTTCCCAATCCATGAAATTGGCAGCGGCTCTGGAATCCAGATGTGCTGAGAATAAACGAGAGGAAGCACCGACATGAAGCAACACAGAAAGGAGAAGACGAGAAGGTGAAAGTGATATTTCAGGGTCTAATACTCCACCTTCCAGATGTATTAGCCCTGAGCGTTTTTCCGGATGAACAGAACAAGTGTCACAGAAATTACCTTTGGCCCCACAATAGAGGCATAGGCCCAGAGTTCTGCGCCTAGCACGTTCTTCGGGAGATAATTTAGTCCAGCCCAACTGCATAGGTTCCTCAGTAGGCAGGGGGTGTTCCTCGGATCGCAGAGAAGGGACAGGGAGTGCTGGCGTCTTTTTTCCAGGGCCCTCTCCTGAAAGCGAATATCGATCTGGTTACACAAGGTGATAACACTGTCCAGATCTTTCAGCTAATTCATCCTTCACTCTATCAGAGAGGCCACGTAAAAAGGTTGCAACTAGGGCCTCATTATTCCAGCTCAATTCAGCTGTGAGGATACGGATCTGAAAAGCATACTATCCCACAGAAGCGGACTCTTGACGGAGATGTAAAAGAGCGCTAGCCGCTGAGGAGACACGACCCGATTCCTTGAAAATATTCCGAAAAAGTTTCAAGAAATCAGACAGGCTAGAAACCACTGGATCATTCAGTTCCCACAGAGGGACGGCCCAAGCTAACGCCTCGCCGGCAGGAGGGATATGATATATGCAACTTTTGCCCGATTGGACAGGAAGTTTTGGGGCTGAAGTTCAAAATGAATAGTGCACTGGCTAAGGAACCCCCTGCAAGCCTTGGAGTCCCCAGAGAAACAGACCGGAGCTGGTAGTAGTAATGAATGTGTGGCTGTGACTGATGCGATAGGTGCAGCAGCAGATAGCGGTTGCAGTCATTGAACTGGGGGTCCTAATGAGGCCTGAACCTGTTCAAAATGGGATGCCAAATCCTGAAGGAATCGCATCACCTGGGTCTGATGTGATTCTTGGGTCTCAAGTCGCCGAACTAAGCTCTGCAATGGATCATCTGCAGGAAGCGGCACGTCAGCTGGGTCCATGGCTGATCAAACTGTCAGGTCACCTTGAGGCGAGGTGACATGTGCACACCGTAGGGATCAGGAGTGCACAGCAAGGTTGTGGACCCTATGGCTGACTGCTGCAGACGGGGGACAGATACCACTGGGGTTAGAGTGTAAGATTCCCTGGGGCGCGGAGTCTAAGAGCCAGCAGGTGTTCACCAGCGCCTCTGGTGGTGAGGATGGACTTGGCTGCAACTGGCTCCAGGTCGCGACCCCCAGGGTCCCCCAGCTCACACCCACAGTAGGCAACAGGAGGATAGGGATGGTGAGGGACAAAGCCAAGGTCGGGGCCACATGCAGACAAGAATAGTCAGGTACACGCCAAAAGGTCAGGATCACAGGCAAACAAGGATAGTCAGGACACGCCAAAGTCGGTAACGGAAAACAGTAGCAGAGCACATGGCAGGAAACAGGAAGCTAACACACAAAGGAATACACAATGGTTGATCAGCACTGATGGCCTGCAGTGCACAGGTTAATATAGGGCTCCCCGATAGGGCCTGGGGTGGAGCCATGCTTATAGGAGAGGTTATAAAAACCACCAGGTGGAAGTGGCTGGCCTCTAGTCTGAAGACATGAGGGGAGGTAAGTAAACACAGGAAGATCACTGCATAACCCTTCACATCAGAGTCCCCACCAGCAGCCCCCATTACATCAGAGAGTCCACACTAGAAGCCCCCTTCACATCAGAGTCCCCATCAGCAGTCCCCACCTGCAGTCCCCTTCACATCAGAGAGTCCCCACCAGAAGCCCCCTTCAGATAAGTCCCCACCAGAAGCCCCCACCGGCAGCCCCCTTCACATCAGAGAGTTCCCATCAGAAGCCCCCTTCACATTAGAATCCCCACCAGAAGCCCCCACCAGCAGCCCTCTTCACATCAAAGAGTCGCCACCAGAAGCACTCTTCACATCAGAGTCCCAACCAGAAGCCACCACTAGCAGCCCCCTTCACATCTGAGAGTACCCACCAGAAGCCCCCTTCACATCAGAGTCCACATCAGAGTCCCCATCAGGAGTCCCCATCAGCAGCCCCCTTCACATCAGAGTCCCCACCAGCAGCCCTTCACATCAGAGCCCCCACCAGCAGACCCCTTCACATCACAGTCTCCACCAGAAGCCCCTTTCACATCAGGAGTCCCCACCAGCAGCTCACTTCACTTCAGAGAGTCCCCACTCAAAGCCCCCAACAGCAGCCCCCTTCACATCGGAGAGTCCCCACCAGAAGTCCCATTCACTTCAGAGTCCACATCAGGAGTCCGCACCAGCTGCCCCCTTCACATAAACGAGTCCCCACCAGAAGTCCCCTTCACATCAGAGTCCCCACTAAAAGCCCCCACCAGCAGCCCCCTTCACATCAGAGAGCCCCCACCAGCAACCCTCTTCACATCAGATAGTCGCCACCAGAAGCCCCCTTCACAACAGAGTCCCCAGCAGCAGTTCCCTTCATATCAGAGTCCCCACCAGCAGCCCCCTTCACATCAGAATCCCCATCAGGAGTCCCCACCAGCAGCCCTTCACATCAGACAGTCCCCACCAGAAGCCCCCTTCAGATAAGTGTCCCCACCAGAAGCCCCCACCAGCAGCCCCCTTCCCCACCAGTCGTGGCACCAGCACCAGTGCCTAAGGCCCAATTTTTCAGCCCCTGTTTAACAGGGGCATTTAATTAACATTTTTGAAGCAATGCTTTGCAGCAGGGCTCATTCCTGCACTCCAACTAGAGTATCTGGGAGAGGTTGCAGTGTCGTGGCACAAGCAAGCAGTGCCTAAGGCACAATTTTTCAGCCCCTGTTTAACAGGAGCATTTAATTGCAATTCTTGATATAATATTTCACAGCAGGGCCCATTCCTGTACCCACCGAGAGTAACTTTGAGGACTTATAGTGTTGTGGCACCAGCACCACCACCACAACCACCAAAGGCCTAATTTTTCTACCAATGTTCAACAATGGCATGTAATTACAATTCTTGATATCATCGTTCACAGCAGGGTGCTCCAGCGCCCATCAAGAGTCACTTTGAGGGCTTACAATGTTGTGACAACACCAACACCTTGTTCCGCCATTTCTGCAGAGCATATTCGGCAGGCCCCTACTTTCAAACATCCAACTTACAAACGTCTCCTACTTGCAAACGGAAGGAGACAACAGGAAGTGAGATGAAAAAAGACGGACGGCAAAACAAATTATACAGGGGTGATAACCCTTCCCTATGGTTTCCAAAAAGCTTAAAAATAGATTTTTTGACTGGAGCTACACTTTAAAAATGTACCAGTTCAAAATTACAAACAGATTCTACTTAACACAACAAACCTACACAGTCCCTGTCTTGTTTGCACTGCCTGTATACTGCTGTTCTGAGTATATAGGGCCTGGGGGCACCACGCCTTTCCTTTTTTTAATATGGGTACGGGGTTCCCCTTAATATCCGAACAAGACCCAAAGGTGCTGGTAATGGGCAGAGGGGGCTACCCATACCATTTTTCTCAATGATTTTCATCCATATTGTCGAAACCAGATATTACATTAAAACTGCAAGCAGTTTTAAATGACTTTTTTTTGTTAGATGTCATTTTGTGCAGGGACTGGTCTAAACACGGGAAACACGTGGCAATTCACAGGCATACTATAGATACCCCCCAGGCACGATATTTAAAGGAATATTTCACTTTTTTTTTCACTTTAATCCTCATTAAAATCAGTGCTCCCGAAAAAAGTGCAGTTTTAAAAAACATTTTAGGCACTGACCCATGTCCCCTGGGGCAGGAGCCAGGTCCCCAAACCCCTTTTAGGACAATGTTAGAATATTATTCCAAATTCATAATTCGGCACTTATAGGTGTTATAATATATTTATGGCAAGCTTGCAAAACATATTTGGTTTATGATTAATCATAATAATAAATAGTATGTGTGAATGACCTTGATCAAGTGTTCAGTGAAACATATCCTCATCTAAAGCTGAGTTAGTAATAAGTTTCTGATGTAGCCAATTTGAGCATGACATATATGGTATCTTGGTACAGAATGTCATGAGAAGACAAAAATAGACAGGTGTCTACGTAGCTAAAGCAATGATACATTGTGGATTATATCTTGTTAAAATAAGTTTAGAGTAGTCTCAGTCATGTTAATACATATTAGTATATAGTTATTTAATGTAAAGTTGCTAATATGTGTTCATATTATGTAAATGTATGGTTATATGACATTACATGAACAGCACATGATGTCAAGTATGGAGTGTTACATGTGAGCTTGTCAATCAAGCTCCATATGACTCTGAGTTAGTATCTACTTTTGGATCGCACATTGCGGAAGTGAGCAGAAATGAATGTGTGCCATACAAGGTTCTAAAGCCGCGTACACAAGGGCGGACTGTCTGGCCTACTTAGTCCGCCGAAACACATTTCAGCGGACAGTCCGCTCGTGTGTGGGCTTTAGCGGACTTTTTCAGCGTGCAGTCTGGCGGACTAAGTATTTCGGAATTTCCGTAATACTGTCCGTTGGACTCGCATTTCGGCGGACAATCCGCCCGTGTGTGTGCCAGTCCGCCGTACTTTTGAAATGAGCGGACTTTTCCCGCCCGGAGAAAAGTCCACTCATTTCGAGTGGGTATCCAGGTAGGCGGGGCCCGCGAAGGAGACGTCGCTGGCCCCGCCTCCTGGTATGGACTTAAAGGGGAACCCCAACGCCGAAAAAAATCGGTGTGGGGGTCCCCCCCAAGTCCACAACAGAACCTTGTCCGAGCACGCTACCCGGCCGGCCAGGAAAGGGGGGCGAGCGAGCGCCCCCCCTCCTGAGCCGTACCAGGCCGCGTGCCCTCAACATGGGGGGGTGCCTTGGGGAAGGGGGGGGGCGCGCGGCCCCCCCACCCCAAAGCACCTTATCCCCATGTTGATGAGGACAAGGGCCCGACAACCCTGGCCGTTGGTTGTCGGGGTCTGCGGGCGGGGGGCTTATCGGAATCCGGGAGCCCCCTTTAATAAGGGGGCCCCCGGATACCGGCCCCCCACCCTATGTGAATGAGTATGGGGTACAATGTACCCCTACCCATTCACCTGTAAAAAAAAAGTACAGAAAAAAACACAACACACGAGATAAAATACTTTATTGCACAGCTCCGGGGGTCTTCCGTCTTCGGGGGTCTTCTCGCCGAACTCCTCCGCTATCTTCTTGTAGCTCTTTTGCTAGCGGAGGAGTCCGGCTTTCTTCCTCACCGCCGGCCTCTTCTCCCGACTTCGGAGGTCTTGTCCCCCTCTTCGGTTCTTCTGCCGGGCCACCGCGCCTTCTTATAGCTCTTTTACAGGCGGTGGCCCGGTCTTCTGTCGCCGCCGCCGCCGCCTTCCGTTCTTCTTCTTCTTCTTCTTCTCCAGGAGATGTTGCCTCGACGATCTCTCCGGCCGGAATGCCAGGGACGCACTGCGCGGCCACTTATATAGGAACAATGGGGCGGTGTCACATGGCTTTATGTCACATGGGTTGGTCACATGGGTTGATGTCACATGGGGACTATGACATCGTAAGGGGGTGGGGTCACCATGTGACACCAACCCATGTGACATAAAGCCATGTGACACCGCCCCATTGTCCCTATATAAGTGGCCGCGCAGTGCTTCCCTGGCATTCCGGCCGGAGAGATCGTCGAGGCAACATCTCCTGGAGAAGAAGAAGAAGAAGAAGAAGAACGGAAGGCGGCGGCGACGGCGGCGACAGAAGACCGGGCCACCGCCTGTAAAAGAGCTATAAGAAGGCGCGGTGGCCCGGCAGAAGAACCGAAGAGGGGGACAAGACCCCCGAAGTCGGGAGAAGAGGCCGGCGGCGAGGAAGAAAGCCGAACTCCTCTGCTAGCAAAAGAGCTACAAGAAGATAGTGGAGGAGTCCGGCGAGAAGACCCCCGAAGACGGAAGACCCCCGGAGCTGTGCAATAAAGTATTTTATCTCGTGTGTTGTGTTTTTTTTTGTACTTTTATTTTACAGGTGAATGAGTAGGGGTACATTGTACCCCATACTCATTCACATAGGGTGGGGGGCCGGTATCCGGGGGCCCCCTTATTAAAGGGGGCTCCCGGATTCCGATAAGCCCCCCGCCCGCAGACCCCGACAACCAACGGCCAGGGTTGTCGGGAAGGGGCCCTTGTCCTCATCAACATGGGAACAAGGTGCTTTGGGGTGGGGGGGCTGCGCGGCCCCCCCCTTCCCCAAGGCACCCCCCCATGTTGAGGGCACGCGGCCTGGTACGGCTCAGGAGGGGGGGCGCTCGCTCGCCCCCCTTTCCTGGCCGGCTGGGTAGCGTGCTCGGACAAGGGTCTGTTGTGGACTTGGGGGGACCCCCACGCCGATTTTTTTCGGCGTTGGGGTTCCCCTTTAAGTCCATTCCAGGCTGCGGGGTCAGCGACGTCTCCTTCGCGGGCCCCGCCTACCTGGAGACGCGCTCGAAATGAGCGGACTTTCCTCCACATGTGTGGGCGAGTCCGTTCATTTCAAAAGTAGGGCGGATAGTATGGCGGACTTAGTACGCCGCTCAAAAAGTGGTGTGTGTGGTCAAGTCCGTTCATTCGAAAGTATGACGGACTGTCCGTCGGATTGTCTGACGGACTAAGTTGGCCAGACAGTCCGCCCCGTGTGTACGCGGCTTAAGTTTGTGAGGTTATGACGTTCACATGTTGCATAAAAGCCTATGTTTCGAGATTGAAGGGTCACACACACATGTACCCTCATACTCTCACAGACACGCACACACCCTGACATATTCACACAGAGACTGATGACTTGGGACAGCTGAATTCTGCCAGAAGTCTAAGGCCGCGTACACACGGGCGGACTGTTCGCCCAACTTTGTCCGCTGAACAGTGTTTCAGCGGACAGTCCGCTCGTGTGTGGGCTTTCAGCGGACAGTTTCAGCGGACAGTTTGACGGACAAAGTCTTTCGGAAATTCCGAAAAACTGTCCGCTGAAACTTGGTTTGAGCGAACAGTCCGCCCGTGTGTAGGCTACTTTCGAAATGAGCAAACTGTTCCCGCTCGGAGGAAAGTCTGCTCATTTCGAGCGCGTGTGAAGGTAGGCGGGGCCCGCGACGGAGACGTCGCGGGCTCCGCCGCCTGGAATGGACTTAAAGGGGAACCCCAACGCCGAAAAAAATCGGCGTGGGGGTCCCCCCAAAGTCCACAACAGACCCTTGTCCGAGCACGCTACCCGGCCGGCCAGGAAAGGGGGGCGAGCGAGCGCGCCCCCCCTCCTGAGCCGTACCAGGCCGCGTGCCCTCAACATGGGGGGTGCCTTGGGGAAGGGGGGGCCGCGCGGCCCCCCCACCCCAAAGCACCTTGTCCCCATGTTGATGAGGACAAGGGCCTCTTCCCGACAACCCTGGCCGTTGGTTGTCGGGGTCTGCGGGCGGGGGGCTTATCGGAATCCGGGAGCCCCCTTTAAGAAGGGGGCCCCCGGATACCGGCCCCCCACCCTATGTGAATGAGTATGGGGTACAATGTACCCCTACCCATTCACCTGTGAAATAAAAGTACCCAAAAAAAAAACACAACACACGAGAAAAAATGTTTTATTGCACAGCTCCGGGGGTCTTCCGTCTTCGGGGGTCTTCTCGCCGGACTCCTCCGCTATCTTCTTGTAGCTCTTTTACTAGCAGAGGAGTCCGGCTTTCTTCCTCCCTGCCGCCGGCCTCTTCTCCCGACTTCGGGGGTCTTGTTCGGTTCTTCTGCCGGGCCACCGCGCCTTCTTGTAGCTCTTTTGCAGGCGGTGGCCCGGTCTTCTGTCGCCGCCGCCTTCCGTTCTTCTTCTTCTTCTTGTTCTTCTTCTTCTTTTCCAGGAGATGTTGACACGACGCTCTCTCCGGCCAGAATGCCAGAGCCGCCCTGCGCTGCCACTTATATAGTGCCAATGGGGCGGTGTCACATGGTATATGTCACATGGGTTGGTCACATGGGTTGATGTCACATGGTGACCCCGCCCCCTTACGATGTCATAGTCCCCATGTGACATCAACCCATGTGACCAACCCATGTGACATATACCATGTGACACCGCCCCATTGGCACTATATAAGTGGCAGCGCAGGGCGGCTCTGGCATTCCGGCCGGAGAGAGCGTTGTGTCAACATCTCCTGGAGAAGAAGAAGAAGAACGGAAGGCGGCGACGGCGACAGCGGCGACAGAAGACCGGGCCACCGCCTGCAAAAGAGCTATAAGAAGGCGCGGTGGCCCGGCAGAAGAACGGAAGGCGGCGGCGACAGAAGACCTATATAAGTGGCCGCGCAGTGCGTCCCTGACATTCCGGCCGGAGAGATCGTCGAGGCAACATCTCCTGGAGAAGAAGAAGAAGAAGAAGAACAGAAGGCGGCGGCGACGGCGGCGACAGGAGACCGGGCCACCGCCTGTAAAAGAGCTATAAGAAGGCACGGTGGCCCGGCAGAAGAACCGAAGAGGGGGACAAGACCCCCGAAGTCGGGAGAAGAGGCCGGCGGCGGGGAGGAAGAAAGCCGGACTCCTCCGCTAGCAAAAGAGCTACACGAAGATAGTGGAGGAGTCCGGCGAGAAGACCCCCGAAGACGGAAGACCCCCGGAGCTGTGCAATAAAATATTTTTTCTCGTGTGTTGTGTTTTTTTTTGGGTACTTTTATTTTACAGGTGAATGGGTAGGGGTACATTGTACCCCATACTCATTCACATAGGGTGGGGGGCCGGTATCCGGGGGCCCCCTTCTTAAAGGGGGCTCCCGGATTCCGATAAGCCCCCCGCCCGCAGACCCCGACAACCAACGGCCAGGGTTGTCGGGAAGAGGCCCTTGTCCTCATCAACATGGGGACAAGGTGCTTTGGGGTGGGGGGGCCGCGCGGCCCCCCCTTCCCCAAGGCACCCCCCATGTTGAGGGCACGCGGCCTGGTACGGCTCAGGAGGGGGGGCGCGCTCGCTCGCCCCCCCTTTCCTGGCCGGCCGGGTAGCGTGCTCGGACAAGGGTCTGTTGTGGACTTTGGGGGAACCCCCACGCCGATTTTTTTCGGCGTTGGGTGTCCCTTTAAGTCCATTCCAGGCGGCGGTGCCCGCGACGTCTCCTTCGCGGGCCCCGCCTACCTGTACACGCGCTCGAAATGGGCGGACTTGCCTCCGCCTTACGTGGGCGAGTCCGTTCATTTCAAAAGTTGAGCGAACTGTTTGGCAAACAGTTCGCTGAAACAGTCCGCTCGTGTGTGGGCAAGTCCGCTCATGCAAATTTTGAGCGGACTGTTGCGGCAACTGTTTGACGAACAAAGTTTCAGCGAACAGTCCCCGCGTGTGTACGCGACCTAAGAACGTCATTTCCTGTCGCTTCTTGAAGGACACACAAGACAGCAAGGCTGCAACTATTGAAGCACACATGCTTTCATAAGCTAATTACAGCTTTATAACTATTCTATTTTATATATTTTTACCTACACTGAACTGAACTATTATACTTTTTACATTGTATTTATGATGCCAACTGTGTGACAAATAAACTCACACTTTCTTTTAAGTCAGTTTGACTATCAATGCTATTGATTCAGAAACGCCTCTGAGATACGAGAATATTAGACATAAATAATATTCTTCAGACAACATCTTGCATATTAGCCATTAAAATTATCACTTTTTATTTCGAACGTTCGAGTCCCATAGACTTCAATGGGGTTCTAAAGTTCGCACAAATTTGCGGTGCGTTCGAAAGTTCTGGTGCAAACCAAACCGGGGGGTTTCGGCTCATCCCTAGTCCCCACCAGCAGCCCCATTCACATCAGAGTGCCCATCAGAAAGCCACTTCACATCAGAGTCCCCATCAAGAGCCCCACCAGCAGCCCCTTCACATCAGAGAGCCCCCACCAGAAGCCCCCTTCACATCATAGAGCCCCCACCAGAAGCCCCCTTCACATCAGAGTCCCCGCCAGCAGCCCCCTTCACATCAGAGTCCCCGCCAGCAGCCCCCTTCACATCAGAGTCCTCACCAGCAGCCCCCTTCACATCAGAGAGTCCCCATCAGAAGCCCCCTTTACATCAGGGTCCCTAACAGGAGTCCCCCCAGCAGCCCCCTTCACATCAGAGAATCCCCACCAGAAGCCCCCTTCACATCAGAGTCCTCACCAGCAACCACCTTCACATCAGAGTCCTCAACAGGAGTCCCCACCAGCAGCCCCCTTCACATCAGAGAGTCCTCACCAGAAGCCCCCTTCACATTAGTGTCCAAACCGGAAGCCCCCACCAGCAGCCCCCTTCACATCAGAGAGTCCCCATCAGAAGCCCCCACCAGCAGCCCCCTTCACATCAGAGAATACCCTCCAGAACTCCCTTCACATCAGAGTCCCCATCAGGAGTCCCCACCAGCAGCCCCTTCACATCAGAGAGTCTCCCCCAGAACCCACCTTCACATCAGAGTCCCCACCAGAAGCCCCCACCAGCAGCCCCCTTCACATCAGAGAGTCCCCAACAGCAGCCCCCTTTACATCAGAGTGTCCCCCCTCTCCTCCCCCTCCCACATGTATTCACAGTTTTGAAGGCAGCTTTTTCCTCTCTCCAGTCATGTGATAACAAGTGATAAGGGGAGAGAGGAAGCCTGCTGGCTGTCTATCTCCCCCTGCAGTCTGGAGGGAGCATAATGCTTAATGCTCTCTCCAGTGAGTGACGGAGCTGCTCCTCCTGACAGGAGTGAAATCTCAATCACTCACTGTCAGAGAAGAGGGGCTCCAGGACTGCACCTGACCGGCCCACTGAGCCATCAGCCCATCGGGAATCTCCCGGTAGTCCTGATGGCCAGTCCATGCCTGAGAGCCGGTAAGATCAAGTGGTTTTAACGTTAGAGCTCACATCATTTCAGAGATATTCCACATCAAAATAGAGATATTAGGTGGTACATATGGATGGGTTAGCCCCCCACATGCAATTTTCTGGCCAAAAACCATTCAGGCGTATAGATATTCATTAGATCTAGTAAGATCAAGTGGTTTTAACGTTAGATCTCACATAATTAGAGACCTATTAAGTGATTAATGAGGGAGGCTGCCCCCCCTTATCAAATGTTCTGCCCAAAAATCCTTCAGGCTAGTAGATATTCATTAGATCCATTAAGATCAAGTGGTTTTAACGTTAGATCTCACATCATTTCAGATATATTCCACATCAAAATAGATATATTAGGTGGTACATATGGATGGATTAACCCCCCCTTATCAAATATTCTGGCCAAAAATCATTCAGGCTAATAGATATTCGTTAGATCCGGTAAGATCAAGTGGTTTTAACGTTAGATCTCACATCATTTCAAAGATATTCCACTCCACATCAAAATAGAGATATTAGGTGGTACATATGGATGGGTTAGACCCCCCCCCCTATCAAATTTTCTGGCTAAAAATCATTCAGGCTACCGGTAATTGATATTTGTTAGATCCAGTAAGATCAAGCGGTTTTAACATTAGCTCTCACATTATTTCAGAGATATTCCACAACAATATAGAGATATTAGGTGGTACATATGGACAGGTTAGCCCCCCCACATGCAATTTGCTGGCCAAAAGTAATTCAGGCTAATAGATATTTGTTAGCTCTGGTAAGATCAAGTGGTTTTAACATTAGTTCTCACATCATTTCAGAGATATTTCATATCAAAATAGATATTAGATAGTACATATGGATGGATTACCCCCCCCCCCCCCATCAAATTTTCTGGCCAAAAATCATTCAGGCTAATAGATATTTGTTAGATCCGATAAGATCAAGTGGTTTTAACGTTAGATCTCACATCATTTCAAAGATATTCCACATCAAAATAGAGATATTAAGTGGTACATATGGATGGGTTAGACCCCCCCTTATCAAATTTTATGGCAAAAAATATTAAGGCCAGATATTCATTAAATCCGGTAAGATCAGTTGGTTTTAACGTTAGAGCTCACATCATTTTAGAGATATTCCACATCAAAATAGATATATTAGGTGGTACATATGGACGGGTTAGCCTCCCCTTATCAAATTTTCTGGCTAAAAATCATTCAGGCTAATTGATATTTGTTCGATCCAGTAAGATCAAGTGGTTTTAACGTTAGCTCTCACATTATTTCAGAGATATTCCACATCAAAATAGAAATATTAGGTGGTACATATGGACGGGTTAGCCCCCACCCTGCCCCAGACCCCCCCGCCCCCATGCAATTTCCGGCCAAAAAACATTCAGATATTCATTAGATCCAGTAATATCTAGTGGTTTTAACATTAGATCTCACATAATTTCAGAGATATTTCACATAAAAATAGAGATATTAGGTGGTACATATGCAATTCTCTGGCAATAACAACATTCAGGTTAGTAGATAATTGTTAGATAAAGTTATTGCATGCACATGGCAGAAATCAGAAATAATAATTGCAGTGTAAGTAGGGATAAAAGCTTGTTGCAGTTTGATCAGTGAGATGTTTTATTTAAACTAAGATAAATACAGAACAGTTCATTATTTTATATGAGATTCCCCATTGCTCCCTATCATAGAAAACCTGCGGTTCCTCCCTGGTCTGGAACCCCAGATGTTTCAGCCTCTAAACCAAACAGGTAGGGTCCAGGCATCCCACTTCCTAAGGGGAGCCAATGGCCTTCCACAGAAGTGCTAATGAGTAGTGATGGACGAACTTCCGACGGGACGTTTCGCGAACCGGAACGTTCGGGGTGGGCCACATTGACTTCAATGGGAGGCGAACTTCGCAAACCTACAGGTCAAATTTGCAGCCACAAAATAATTAATAGCTGTGCAAACATAGTCCCACCACATGGCCAATGACATAACACATGTATGAGGTGAATCTGGGATCGACAACTACAAGCATTCTTTTTTATATGGGAAATTGTTGTGACAATTCAGGACTGTGGTGCGCATGAAGGCAACAGAGGAGAGGGAAGGTCAGGGACCAGGGTAGGCAAAGAAGAGGGTGCAGGAGATGATCACCAGCAGCGTGACATACAGCAATGACACCTGCACCGTGATAGAGTCATCTGACAGCAGCACCGTGATAGAGAGCACTGACATCAGCAGCGTGACATACAGCAATGACACCTGCACTGTGATATAGTGATCTGACAACAGCACCGTGATAGAGAGCACTGACATCAGCAGCGTGACATAAAGCACTCACACCAGCACCGTGATATACTGCACTGACAGCAGCACCGTGATAGAGAGCACTGACATCAGCAGCGTGACATAAAGCACTCACACCAGCACCGTGATATACAGCACTGACAGCAGCACCGTGATAGAGAGCACTGACATCAGCAGCGTGACATAAAGCACTCTCACCAGCACCGTGATATACAGCACTGACAGCAGCACCATGACAGAGAGCAATGACATCAGCACCGTGATATACAGCACTGACACCTGCACCGTAAGCAGGCCCAGGAGGAAGTCAGAATAGCACAGGGATGGTGGGAGCCCCTCATAATGAGCATAGCACAGGGATGGTGGGAGCCCCTCATAATAAGCAGCCCCAGGAGGATATCAGCATAGCACAGGGATGGTGGGAGCCCCTCATAATAAGCAGCCCCAGGAGGATGTCAGCATAGCACAGGGATGGTGGGAGCCCCTCATAATAAGCAGCCCCAGGAGTAAGTCAGCACAGCACAGGGATGGTGGGAGCCCCTCATAATGAGCATAGCACAGGGATGGTGGGAGCCCCTCATAATAAGCAGCCCCAGGAGGATGTCAGCATTGCACAGGGATGGTGGGAGCCCCTCATAATAAGCAGCCCCAGTAGAAATATGGCACCGCTCAACCTCTTCAAAGAGGAGGGTACGGGCATATAGTACGGTGTGCTTTTTTTGGACAAGGAAGTGAGCCAAATGAAGAAAGGAGGTCTCTGTGCTTGATTAAAAAAATAGTTTATAGACATATACATGGTCTACTGGTCACATGTGTTGAATTCCTCCGAGATCCATGCCTCATTCATTTTTAGAAATGTGAGGTAGTTAACACTGTCGTGAGCTAGCCGAGTACGCTTATCGGTCACGATCCCCCCTGCTGCGCTGAACGTCCTTTCGGACAGGACACTGGATGAGGGGCAAGCCAACAGTTTCGATTGCAAATTGGGCAAGCTCTGGCCAGAGGTCAAGCCTGCCCACCCAGTAGTCCAGGGGTTCATCACTCCTCGTTACCCCGATGTAGTCGGACACCTGACGGTCTAGGCGTTCCCTGATGCTGGATCCGGATGACACCTGTCGATGGGTCGGCTGAAAGAATGACCTCATATCCGAAGTCACCAACACATCTTCAAACCGGCCTCTTCTTGCAGGCGCTGTTGGATTGGTACCCGCAACTCCTTCTCTGGCAGTGGGAATTGCTCCTCTGCCAGCGCACGCAAAAGCAGAATGCAGCATTTCTCGAAGCAAGGCCTGGAAGTGCTGCATTCTGGCAGCCCTCTGTGACGGCGGTAACATTTCCGCCATTTTGTGTTTGTACCGGGGGTCTAAGTACGTTGCCACCCAGTACTGGTCCTTGACCCTTATGCTTTTTATACGGGGGTCCCTATTAAAACACTGGAGCATGAAGGCCCCCATTTGCACTAAAGTGGAAGCGGTGTGGTGGCCTGGCTCCTGCTCATCATCCAGGATAATGTCGTCCTCTTCATTCTCCTCTCCCCATCCACGCACAACAGGGATCCCAGAAAGGTTTAAAGCATGCTCTTCTTGCACCATCCTCCTCTGACTCCTCTTCAGACTCCTGTTGTTGACTTGTCTCAGATAGAGTAGCCCCCCCCTGGGGGCATTGCGACTTCCTCATCTTCCCGCTCCTGCTCCTCCACAGCTTGATCAATGACACGATGCAATGCACGCTCCATAAAGAAGGCATAAGGTACCATGTCACTAATGGTGCCATGGCTGCGACTGACCAGTTTGGTGATCTCCTCAAATGGGGGCAGAAGTCTGCATGCGTCGCGCATGAGCAGCCACTGGCGCGGTGAAAAAAACCCAAGCTCCCCAGAACCGGTTCTGCCGCAGAGTTCATACAGGTAGACGTTAACTGCACGTTTCTGCTGGAGCAGCCTATCAAGCCTATAGAAGGTTGAGTTCCATCGCGTCGGGCAATCGCAAATAAGACATCTGACCGGCAGATTGTGTCGCCGCTGAATGTCAGCAAGGCGAGCCATGGCCGTGTAAGATCTTCTGAAATGGGTCGAGATTTTCCTTGCCTGCCGCAAGATGTCCTGGACCCCAGGGTATTTGACAACAAATCGCTGCACGACCAAGTTTAAGACATGTGCCATGCATGGCACGTGCGTGATTTTGCCCTGTTTCAATGCGCTAAGCAGATTGGCACCGTTGTCACACACCACTTTACCAACTGTCAAATTGAGCGGTGTTAGCCACTGATCTGCCTGTGAACGAAAAGCTGAAAGGAGTGCCGGGCCAGTGTGGCTCTTGGCTTCCAGGCACAACAGACGCAGCACGGCATGGCAACGTCTCACCTGGCATGTCAAATAGGTTCTGGGGAGCTTGGGCGGTGCAGCGGAAGTGACGCTAGCAGCGGAAAAGGAGGAGTCAGCTGAGGAGGAGAGGGAGGAGGATGGAGTAGGAGGAGGAGGAGAAGAAGAGTCAGCCCTGCATGCAATCCGTGGCGGTAAAACCAAATCTACACGGGTGCCACAGGTTACATGCTTGACGGCCATCAGAAGGTTCACCCAGTGGGCAGTAAAAGTGATATACCTTCCCTGCCCGTGTTTGCTAGACCACGTGTCTGTGGTCAGATGTATCTTGGCACCGACACTGTGTGCCAGAGATACATTCACTTGCCGCTGAACATGGCCATATAGCTCTGGGATGCCCTTCTCTGAGAAATACTTCCTTCCTGGGACCTTCCATTGTGGTGTTCCAATGGCCACAAATTTGCAAAAGGTCTCCAAGTCCACCAGTTTATATGGCAGTAGTTGGCGGGCTATGAGTTCTAACAAGCCAGCCGTCAACCGTTGGGCAAGAGGGTTATCCGGCGTCATCATTTTTTACTCTCGAACATTAGGCCCACGGAAGCCTGCCTTTTTGCAGAAAAACGTGAGCTTGGCGTGATGGAAGGTGGAGTGGAGGACAATTGTGAGGAGAAGGAGAAGTAGAAGACGAGGCTGGACGGTGAGAGCCTGCAGTGTGGCTTTGTGTGTTCCGTTGCTCCCACTCGGCTCGGTGATGGCTGCTCATGTGCCTTCTTAAGGCGGTCGTCCCTAGGTGAGTGTTAGGCTTACCGCGACTAATGCGTTGACTGCAAAGATTGCAGATGGCAATGCTATTGTCAGCAGTGGACACGTTAAAAAAAGCCCACACTGCGGAGCCATGTGCCTGTGTCCTGGGAGCGCCAGATGTGACCGTACATGGTCGATGACTCGCTCCTGATACATTTGCAGTCTGCTTTGTCCCTCCTGTGCAATGTAAGTTATTCCTGCTTCTCCTCCCTATCTGCTGGTCCATATCTCATTGTGGGGACCCACATGACATCACTAGACACGTCATCATCAACGTCACCTTCCCCACCGCTATAAGTCGAGATCTCGGAGTAGGCAGCAACACCGGGGACCAACCTCCTCCTTGGGCTGATCTGGGTACTGTCGTCAGACTGCTGAGTAGCGGTTGTTGCTGCCTCCTCTTCCTGATCCAATACCAAGAGTGGCTGCGCATCAGAAATGTCTTGATATGGATCGGAAAATAATTCCTGTGACTCAAGCGGAAGGTATGTGGTGGTGGTGGTGTTGTTGGTGGTAGTGTCTTTGGGGGTGCACATAGCAGAGAGTGAAGAAGAGGGTGCAGATCGAGAGGATGAGGAGGGTGCAGAAGAGTAAGGCTGAGCGAGCCACTCAACCAAGTCTGGTGCGTCCTTTAAAGTAATTGAATGCACCTTCTGCAACTTCCCACTTTGGCTCAAGCCTGTTGCTCCTGCCCTACCCCTACCACCCCTGCGGAAGGGCCTGCCTCTTCCTCTGCCTGTCATTTTTTAAATGACCCTGTGACAAAACTCTCAGTCCCTATACCGATGAAGGACTGCTGCAGTATAGGGCAGCGGTCAGCAGTAGTGCACCTCAACCCTATGTATTGTGGACCGATACCAGTCCTTATAGAATGGCAGACTGTACCTCACTCAACCCTATGTACTGTAGCACCCTAGACAGACCAAGTTACCAGTCCTTATAAGGACTTTTGTGGACCAAGTAGGTTGTGTGTGAGTGATTAGCAGACTGTACGTCAGTCCCTATACCGATGAAGGACTGCTGCAGTATAGGGCAGCGGTCAGCAGTAGTGCAGCTCAACCCTATGTACTGTGGACCTATACCAGTCCTTATAGAATGGCAGACTGTACCTCACTCAACCCTATGTACTGTAGCACCCTAGACAGACCAGGTTACCAGTCCTTATAAGGACTTTTGTGGACCAAGTAGGTTGTGTGTGAGTGATTAGCAGACTGTACGTCAGTCCCTATACCGATGAAGGACTGCTGCAGTATAGGGCAGCGGTCAGCAGTAGTGCACCTCAACCCTATGTATTGTGGACCGATACCAGTCCTTATAGAATGGCAGACTGTACCTCACTCAACCCTATGTACTGTAGTACCCTATACCTTACCAGTCCTTATAAGGACTTTTGTGGACCAAGTAGGTTGTGTGTGAGTGATTAGCAGACTGTACGTCAGTCCCTATACCGATGAAGGACTGCTGCAGTATAGCCCACTATAGTCAGCAGTAGTGCACCTCAACCCTATGTACTGTGGACCTATACCAGTCCTTATAGAATAGCAGATTGTACCTCACTCAACCCTATGTACTGTAGCACCATAGACAGACCAAGTTACCAGTCCTTATAAGGAGCTTTGTGGAACAAGTGGGTTGTGAATGATTAGCAGACTGCAGCAGAAGGGCAGCAGTCAAGTATAATATTCTTTCTATATTTGGAAGAAAGAATATTATACGTGTACAAGCCTATTACCATACCAATGATACCAGTCCTGAAAAGAACCTTTGTGGAACTAATAGTAACAGCTACTGATTAAACTGACCCTCACACACTGCTTCCTGCCTGTACCTATATAAACTGACAAAACAGAGGCTACTGGAACAATAATTGAAATAGCACTTTTGTGGACCTGATAGTAACAGCTAATGACTAAACTGGCTGTCCCTGCAGCACACACCGTCCTGTCCCTTTCTCTAAACTGACAAAAGACACTCAGGCTGCTGCAACAATCACTAGCACAGCACTGCCTATACTGAACTACACCTAACACCTGTCTGGGAGACAGAGAAAAATCTCAAAAATTTACGGAATATAAGATTCCTGGTGATGCAGCCTTTTTCCTACTACATGTCTCCACCATCTCAGCCAAACTCAATAAAAACCCCATTGTAAGACACCTTTAACGCAGCAAAGTCTTGTATCCCTCTCCATTGGAAGAAGCAATCACCACTGGCCATCGCTGATTGGCTTTGTAAGGTGGAAGATATTAATAAGATGGCAGATCTAGTACTCACTGCACAACACTAACAGGAAAAATACTCTAAAACTTGAGCACTATGGAACCAGTTTTTAATTTCCACAGAGGGTACTTCCCTTCTTGGGACATAATGTCACAGATAAGTTCCAGAGCCCATTCACCATAGTTATCCCGAACCAACGCCATTTCACCTCCCCAACCCTACCTTTTCTCCCCCCGCCCTTCTCTCCTCTTCCCTTTTCCATCCTTTTTTCCTTACCTTCTCTGATTATTGAAAATGAGAAAATAGTTTTGGGCAACAGCGGGTCTTGCTCCACAGCCCATTTTCCATCTTTAATAAAAACTGATAGACCAGGGGTAGGCAACCTTTTGAGCAAAGTGTGCTGAAAAATGTTTTCAAAGAAATTGAACGTGCCGATTTTATAACAAAAAAATGTCAACTTCACACTCTGAATCACGAAAATATTTTTTTATAAAGTAAATGCTGTAAATGCTTTAGTAGTGAGAAATTAACATCCTGCACTCTCACACTTCAGATCAGCCCCGATTCCTGCAACTCCACACCTCAATTCATGCACCTGGGCGGCACAGTGGCGTAGTGGTTAGCACTCTCACCTAGCAGTAAAAAGGGTCGCTGGTTCGAATCCCAACCACGACACTACCTGCCTTGAGTTTGCATGTTCTCCCTGTGCCTGCATGGGTGTACTCCCGTTTCCTCCCACACTCCAAAGACATGCAGGTAGGTTAATTGGCTTCTGTCCAAAATCGCTCCTAGTATATGAATGGGGACCTTAGATTGTGGGCTCTTTGAGGGTAGGGACCAATGTTAGTATGCAATGTACAGGGATAGGGGTAGACACTCACTCAGATTGAACTGGATGTAATGGTGTCTTTATTCAACCTTACTAACTATGAAACTATGAAACCTTCACACCTCAGATATCTGTTTCACCACTGTACCCCCCTGCTCATCTGCCCTACTGTTGTACCCCCATGTTCCTCTGTCTCACCACTTTCTCACCTCTGCACCACCACTGTATCCCCCTTGCTCTTCTGTCCTACCACTGTACCTCCCTGCATATTTGCTCCACCGCCGTATTCCTATGCTCTTCTGTCTCACTACTGAATCACCTTCTCATCTGTCTTACCACTGTAACCCGCATTTTCATCTGCCTTACTAATGTACCTCCTGCACATCTGTTTCACCTCTATACCCCCCTGCTCTGCTGCACCACACTTATGTTCCCCCTGTTCTCCTGCCCCACCCCTGTAATTCCTTGCTCATCTGTCCCACCAATACACCTACTTTCACATTTGCCCAACTGTTCTACCCCCCCCTCTTTTCTGTCCCACTACAGAACCTCCTTCTCATCTGCCCCAACACTGAACCCCCCCTGCACATCTGCCTCACGGCTGTACCCTCCTGCTCTTTCTGTCCCACATCTGAACCCCTCCTGCTCATTTTCCACACCTCAGTACCCTCTTCTCATCTATGATATGTGTGATATGCAGAGTAGTGAAAGGAAGCAGAGATGAGACACATCTACCTGTCCTGGCACACTGATCCTGCTGATCCACTTCTCGCATCCAGGCCACATGCTTGTATGTGATGTATGTGATGTCACATACAAGCATATGGAATGGATACGCAATGATGAGTTCAGGTCAGGGGCAGTTTCTGAAAGCAGTGGGCCTGTGTGCAGAATCATAAGTTGGGGCCCAGCAGCCAGGGGCGGACTGACAACTCATGGGGCCCCCAGGCAATAGGAGATCCTGGGGCCCCCTGTCCCCGCCCATGTGTTCCCACCCACACTCAAGCCACACCCACACAAATCCCCACAATCATATTGCACTGTACACACTACATACATTTGTGTTTGTAAAGACTCTTTTTTTTTTTTTTAAATAACATACTTACCTCCACTGTGCAGTTCGTTCGAGTGGCCCTGATCCTTGCCTTCTGGGGCCCGGCGGTGGCCCTCGCGGCTCCTCCCTGCATCAGATAACCCCCTACAAGAAGTGATCTCCCAGGGGGTTACCTTGTGGGTGGCTCCTGAGTCCAGCATTTTCATCTATAGACACATATTTAGATACATGTGCTTATCCTACATAAAGCTTTTCATATAGAGCGTGTGCGGGGGTCATGGGTGTGCTTTACATTTTTATTTTTTTTTAATAATTTTTATTTACTTTATATAATTTTCACTGACCACCAATGTAAGGAACATTCTTCTTACTGACCACCAATGTAAGAAACATTCTTCCCGCTGACCATCAATGTAAGGAACATTCTTCCCGCTGACCACCAATGTAAGGAAAATTCTTCTCACTGACCACCAATGTAAGGAACATTCTTCCCGCTGACCACCAATGTAAGGAACATTCTTCCCGCTGACCACCAAAGTAAGGAACATTCTTCCCGCTGACCACCAATGTAAGGAACATTAGTCCCGCTGACCACCAATGTAAGGGACATTCTTCCCGCTGACCACCAATGTAAGGAACATTCTTCTTACTGACCACCAATGTAAGGAACATTCTTCCCGCTGACCACCAATGTAAGGAACATTCTTCCCGCTGACCACCAATGTAAGGAACATTCTTCCCGCTGACCACCAATGTAAGGAAAATTCTTCTCACTGACCACCAATGTAAGGAACATTCTTCCCGCTGACCACCAATGTAAGGAACATTCTTCTCGCTGACCACCAAAGTAAGGAACATTCTTCCCGCTGACCACCAATGTAAGGAACATTCTTCCCGCTGACCACCAATGTAAGGGACATTCTTCCCACTGAGCACCAATGTAAGGAACATTCTTCTTACTGACCACCAATGTAAGGAACATTCTGCTGATCACCAATATAAGGGACATTCTTCTCACTGATCATTCTTTCCGCTGAAGTGTACAGATATATCAGTGTTGTATATAAGAAATAGCTCTCAGTATACAGATATCAGTGTTAGGGAAAGCACTCAGTGTAACTGACATCTATACATTGAGTGCTTTCCTTAACACTGATATCTGTATACTGAGAGCTATTCCTTATATACAACACTGATATATCTGTACACTGAGGGGCACTCAGTGCACAAATATTAGTGTACCAGGGAATAGCACCTGGTAAATGGGCATTGGGTAATGCCCATTTACCACATGATGAAGGAACACACATTCAGCCTGGCTGGTGATCAGAGACATGCTGTGATAACACACTGACCTGCTGCTGCACACAAGGCAGGTCAGCTGACTGTCCCCGACATGATGATTCCACTCTGTCCTCACTCTGTATCCTCCAGCTCTCTCACTGGCATTCCCCCGCGGCATGGATGTACACTGTGGCCCCGCCCTTCTGCTGAATTCCCCAGGAGTAGAGGTGGCCAGAGCGCCTGTTATTATCTATCATTCTCATTGCTCCACGATCGCTCTGTAATCGGCCGTGCCAGTCCTCTCATATAGCCTCACTAACTGCAGGCAGGGATGACATCGCTCACTACCTCCACGGTGCATAAACTTCCCCAATCCTTCATTATAAGCTGTGGGCACATCCAAGGGCAGACTAAGCAGCTCATGGGGCCCCCCTGACCACATTTCCAAACTGCCATTCAGGGACTGCTCAAAAAAAGATTTTTTTTATACTTTTGTTTGCCAATTTTTGGAAAAAAAATGCAAACAGTGGTAACCACTCCTGTAAGTCGCATCTTTGGAGCAGTGAAGGAGCGGGTGTATACACCGCTCCTGCCCATTGATCTGAATGAGAACCGCCGGCAAAGCGCCACTGCGGCGGCGCATTGCAGGTCATTTTAACCCTTTTTCGGCCACTAGCGGGGGGTTAAAACCACCCCACTAGCGGCCAAATAGCACCACTAAAAGAACGGTAAAGCGGCGCTAAAAATAGTGCCGCTTTACCGCCGACGCTCAGGGCGGCACAGTGTGAAAGGGGTCTGATACCAAGCTGGTCACACTATTTGAAATAGATAGCCAGACTTTCTGCCACACAGAAATACATATGTAAAAAAAGAAAAAGGAAATAAAATAAATAGAAAAAAAACAGGAAATTTTATTGTTACGAACATACAGTATCAGATTCTAGAAGGAACATTGTTAAAAGCAATATATGATTCATTGCAAGCATGCATATTCTCATAGAATAGTTTTAGTGGGTGAGTAGTGTACAAACCTGGAAGTTTGGCTGACGGGTTGTGGCCCTTGTGGGTGGGAGGAGGCTCAGGAGGAGAGAAGTCAGGCTGCTGGCTGCTGGAATGGCAATAAGCTGCATGCAGCGGGAGTAGTCAGCTCTGGCACTGGCACTGGACAGTGGCACGGGCTGCCGTGGGGGATCCTGGCTTACCAGCAGCATGGACTAGAGTCAGGAGGAGGAGATACAGAAAATGCTCAGCTGCTCTCTCCCTCTCTCTCTGCTGCGGCAGGAGGCGGAGAAGGAGAAGAGGAGGTGGGTGGACTCGGAGGTGCGCTGCTCAGCGCAGGGATAGCTCTGGATAGCCTTGATCAGCCGACATCACTGGTTGCTAGACGCGAGGAGGGGCCGCCCTAGCAACCAGTTTGTTGGACTGCTTCGACAATGTTTATCAGGGTGGCGGACTGTCGGTATGTTTTTTTTTTCATTCCGGGACACTGTATTGTCCCGGAATGAAGGTGCCCGGGACCAGGGACACAAATATGCATTAAGGGACAATCCCGGGCAATCCGGGACACGTGGGCACCCTACTCCGGGGGCCCTTGGTCGGTGACCAAGTGACCGAATGGTCAGACCGCCCCTGCCAGCAGCTGAGGAAAATTTTTTGCGCTGCAGCAAAAGTTGGGAGTGATTTTCATTGCGCTGCATACTGGCTTTGGCTTAAAGGGACACAGAGTGGGGGTTCAGTAGTAAGTTACAGAAAGGTTCAGGAATAATTTCAACTAAGTTTCCAGAAGCTCAACAGTAATTCCACAAACTGTCACCTGATTGTGGTTTTCTCAATCACACTGAAATATCTTCTTTCTGAGATTGGTAAAGGCAACCAAGCGAGTCATCTTCCGTCAGATGGTGGGCGGGGCTAGCAGGACTGGGATTGGCTTTAGCGGTGGCTAATGACAATCCTGCTCCTCCTGGAAACAGGGAACCCCCCCAGCAGAACTGCACCCAATCTCTTCCCCATCATATAAGCTGACAATCACAGCTACAGCAAAGTTACAGAACCAAACAATGTTTCCCATCTGTACAATGTGTGGGGTCGCAGTGCCTACCCCTCAGTGCAGGTGCAGCGTGGGGAATTCTGAAATTGGAATGCATTCGTGTCTCACTGACACTTCCCTGCACTGCTCTGCTGATGGGGAGGGAGTTGAGTGCTGGCAAAAGAGGCTTCATGTGCCGCTTGCACCACCCATGCCGGGGATTGCCAACCCCGATGATAGATGGTAGAAAATGATAGACTACTGGCTGATTCCTATTATTTATAATCTGTGCTGACATTTGCCTTGATATATGCTGGTGGAATATACACTTTCAAACTGCTCTTTGTTATGCATGTAAGTTATATGTCTGATGATTTAATGCCTTCACAAGTGTATGTAATGACCTATTCTCGCCCGTTGTGGGTTTCAATAAAATTTATAGTTGCAAAAAAAAAAAAAAAATTCATACATTTTATAAAAGCAAGTCTCCTGTCCATGTTTTTCTCTCCATTGAAAACACTTTCTGCTTATACTCCATGTGACCTGAGTCAAAGGTTAAAGGTTTAGGTTTGTAGCTTTTTTACTATTTATCTTTTTTGATGGGTTAAACAATTTTATGTGTTTTATTTTGACATTTGTGTTATATTTCAACTTCTGGACTGTTTTTCATGACCGCATTACAAGAAAGCATACAAGGTACGTTTTTTTTTAATTTGAATATAAATATATTATATCAACACTACTGAGGTAAAGGAATATATTAAGGACTTGAAAGTAAATTAATTCTGAGTAAAGGGTGACTCTGACAAAGGTGACACATCAACTTGATGTTAGACACCCTTTAGTAAGGTGACCAGATTAAAAAAAATGAAATCCGGGGGCGTGGTCTGGACATGGCCGGATAGCGACATGTGTTCTCTGAGCTCCCGGACCTGTCCCTGAAATCCCAGATATTTCAGCCTACCATCGTACATTATGCACTCTGTGAAGAAGAAGAACGCTAAGGGGAACAACAAGGCGGCTAAATCCGCAGCTTCCACGCCGTCAGTGGGTGAGATTCAGCGTTTGTTCCACCTTTCCCAGACGAGCTCCCCGGAATCTAAAATGGCGGACTCGCGTGCGGAGCGGGAGAGAGAGGCGGCGAGCGGAGCTTCCCCTGCTATGCGAGCGGCGACTTCGGACACGGACCACTTCCCTGACATGCAGGCAAGTTCTCTGCAATGTGCTGAGGGAGTTCCCCGTTACCAACCCCAGACGTGGGCGGGGGACCCGGACATTAAACAGCTGCTCCAGGCACTCCCGACCAGGTCAGATATAGAGGCTCTGATAGGGAAGGTGGAAGCAGCACATAGGAAGGAGTTGGCGGCAGTGAAGGTGGAGGTGACAAGCCTTACTACGAGGGTGGATGCAGGCGAGGCACAGATCTCCACACTGGATCAGAGAGTGACAGAATTGGAAAACCGACAGAGGCAACAACACTTAGCCCTGATATCCCAGCAACTGCACGCCGAGGACATGGAAGACCGCAGCCGCAGGAACAACCTGCGGCTGCGGGGGCTACCGGAGGCAACCGGCGTGGAAGACCTCGCAGACACTGCCGTTGCCATCTTTAAGAGTATTGCGGGAGTGGACCTACCAGAGAAGGTGGAGCTGGATCGCATACATAGGGCACTCGGCCCTAAACCAGTGGACCCCACTAGACCGCGGGACGTGATCTGTCATCTGCATCATTACGCACACAAGGAACGCATCATACGCCAAGCTTGGGAGGCCGAACACTTGGAATTCGATGGAGTTGACATCAAGATCCTCCCTGACCTTTCTAAAGCGACCCTTCAATGCCGAGCCATGCTCAGGCCTTTGTTGGATCTGGCCAGGAGGCACAATGTGACATATAGGTGGGGTTATCCCCTATCAGTCACATTCCGGAAAGATCAGTGCTCGTTCACGCTGCGGGCCCCGGATTCCCTACCGGCATTGTTTGCGTTCCTGGGCGCAGCGCCCATTCCCATCTCAAACTGGCTGGACTTGCTTCCGAGGTTCACAGGACGGGGGGCAGAGCCCATGCAGAGTGACAGCCTGTCCCCCAGACCACAGAGAAGCCGACGCCGTCAGAGAACAGCATCGCTTGAGGAAACACGTGAGTCCTAATGGAACTTCACGGTGAGCGATTATCCCTCTTCCCACACATTGCAGCATGCCACTGACATGAGACATGACTTGATCCTTTAACGCCGAATGTTGTCGTGTTGGGGGGGCTGGGGGGCAGGTGTGGGTTGTGGGTGGTCGCTCCGTTTGGTGATTATCTAGTTCTTTCATGCTACTGCCCGGACCCTACCACCAAGTCCCGCAGGAAGTTAAGTTACGCTCAGCCCTTGTTTGGATTTCTGAGCCATAGGAGGGAGGGAGCTGGTTGCCTGCGCCCCCCCCCCACGCACACATTTTATGTCAGACAGCAGGGAGGTCTCCCCCGTTTTTAGTTCTTCATGGACTGATCGTGATGCCGTGAGTGTTGGGGTGGTGATCCCTCGACCACGGGGGATAGTGTCTTGTGGGGTTACTCTGTTGCATATGGAGGAGACACTGCGATGCCGGGGAAGCACCTCCTAACCTACGGCTGGAACCGGTAGCCGAATGGGACACCTCAATGACAATTTCATATCTGTCAGTGTACGGACATCACGGGATTTACCTAGTAGGGGCTCCGAGGTTTTTGGGTGCGGGGTGGATGCATGGACTAGACACTATTATGGGACATATGTCCAAACATTTTATGCGCTTGATGCTTAACCCTGTTTCCACCTTAATTTCTTCGGGGGTTCTTCCCCTAACTTCGAGGTACTTGCGACATTTGTGCTGGCCTGGTTGGTGTTTCTCTGCAGCCCGCTGCTATGCTCACACTCGCAGCCCGGCGCCGGCTGCCCACACACAGCCGGGCCACTACAGTTGACATATGTATGGGGAGGGGTCACGCTTTACCGGGATATGGAACTTGGGCAATGGCCTACTGACCTCCTCATGTATATGTCTGGCTGGGGACGATTGCTAGATAGGTTAAGATATGGGGCCTGAGTGACAGTGTGGTGTGGTGGGGGGATAATCTGATGCTGACTATACGGTTAAGTAGTTGTTGTTGGGATAATTGTTTGTGTTATGCACCGACAGACACAGAGTTGCAATATATTGTTTCTAATGTTTTAGCTGGGGTGGAAGGGAGGATCGGGACCTCGCTTGACGGCCCTGGTTCTACCCCTCCCCCACGTAGGAAAGCGCACTTCCTGGGGGGTGTAATATAACCTCCTCGGAACAAAGCGCACCCAGGAATCCTTTTGTAGGTGGTGGAGCGGTTGACCCCGCTCTATTTTTTCTGTCCTTTCTGTTTTTCTCCCTCCTTCTATTACCCCTCTGTCTTTCCTCCCTTAATCCACTCCTGTCCCCTCTCCCCCCCCCCTTCCACAACAGCTATGGGGATGGATAACATTAAGATAATGTCGCTAAACGCTAAGGGACTGAACATACCGGAGAAGAGACGCATGTTGTTGCATGACTTAAGGCGATTTCATATTGATATCGCCTTTCTTCAGGAAACACACTTCCGAGACAATAAATTCTCTCTCCTTCAGAATCGATTTTATCCCATAACCTATCATTCGGTGAACCCTTCCGCGAAGTCGAGGGGAGTATCCATTCTGATCTCCGGTGGACTTCAGTGGAAGGGACAGGATTCTCTGATAGACCCGATGGGCCGCTATCTCTTTATCAAAGGCCTCCTGGGGGATACTCAGGTGACCTTGGCGACCATCTATGCTCCCAATGAACGTCAAGACGCCTTCATTGCAGCTGCTCTACATTCTACTCAAACCCGCATAAAACCTACACCAGAATTGATTATTTCTTGATCCCCCATGTGCAACTAAATGCCATACGCACCACAGACATCGGGAGTATCACGTGGTCAGATCATGCGCCGGTCTTCTTAACATACGCACTATCCCCAACGACATCCCTTAAGCACCGTTTCTGGCGCCTGAACGAAAGTTTGTTGTGGGACCCAGAAGTACTGACAGATGTTACGAGAGAGGTCAAGTCCTACTTCCATACCAATAATACCCCCGACTGCGACCCGGGCATACTATAGGAAGCGCACAAAGCTGTGATTAGAGGTGTCCTTATAAAACATGCTCTCGAATTAAACGGGAACGTAATGAACAGCTGAACCGCCTGCTACAGCAACTATCTACTGCTGAAGCTAGACATAAACATAATGTATCTCTCGCGTCGGAGTCCGAATTGAGGCTGATTAGAATGCAAATAACGGACCTGTTACACTATAGGGTGAAAGCTGCCATGCAAATCTGTCGTAAGATGGGTTACGAGTCCGGTGATAAGTGTGGTAAACTGCTAGCGAAGCTGGTGAGCGACCAAAGACTATTAACGTATATCCCTCATATTGTTAACCCTAATGGACAGAAAGTGTCGATGCCTAATCAAATCTCTCGAGAGTTTCAAAGCTTTTATTCACACCTTTATAATCTACCGCAAACCCCTCCCCCCCAAGCTGCGATTGATGAATATCTCGAGCTGGCCCAGATGCCATGTATTTCCCCCGAAACCCGGGAGGAATTAGACTCTCCCATTTCTGTGGCAGAGCTCCAACAGGCCATTGGGGCGATGAAACCAGGGAAGGCGCCGGGCCCTGATGGGTACACTATCCAATACTATAAGACACTTCTCCCGATTCTAGGACCCCATCTAGTCAAGTTTTATAATGAGGTTGGTACGAGCGGGACACTTCCCAAAGACACACTACGAGCTCATATCTCTGTAATACACAAAGACGGTAAGGACCCTACGTCATGCGGTAGTTACAGGCCGATATCTCTGTTAAATGTAGATCTCAAATTACTAACCAAAATTATAGCGACTAGGCTAGCACATCGCCTCCAAAAGTTGATACACCTAGACCAGGTTGGTTTCGTACCCTCTAGAGAAGCGAGAGATAATACCACGAAAGTCCTGAATCTACTACACGTTGTACGATCCACAAACACCCCCAGTGTTTTTATAAACACTGATGCCGAAAAGGCATTTGATAGAGTGAGCTGGCCGTGTATGTTTTCGGTGTTGAAAAAGGTGGGCCTTGGAGCTGTTATGATCAACCGAATAGCTGGGGTATACTCCACTCCGTCCGCCCAAGTTAAAGTTAACGGGGTCCTATTGGCACCTTTCGATATAAAAAACGGGACGTGACAGGGGTGCCCATTATCTCCCTTCCTGTTTGCTCTTTCGCTGGAACCATTTTTATCCACTGTTAGGAGAAACCCACATATTAGGGGCGTACGGGTGGGAGATACTCAGCACAAAATTTCAGCGTATGCGGATGACATGATGTTCACCCTGACAAACCCGACGATATCGCTCCCGAACCTCCTTAAGGAATTTGATGCTTATGGTGCGCTATCTAACTTGAAAATTAATTTTGCCAAGTCAGAGGCCTTAGGCATCGGATTGACGCAGAGCAGTATCCGGGGGTTGCAGAATAGCTTTAGTTTTAAGTGGACTTCCTCTACTCTGAACTACTTGGGCACACACATACCGGCAGACATCACACGGGTATATCAACATAACTTCCCTACGCTGCTTGCTGACACTAAGAAACTGCTGGCGAAATGGCACACGGGTTTACATTCCTGGTTGGGCAGATGCAATCTCATTAAAATGAGCATACTGCCGAAATTTTTATACTTATTTCAGGCCTTACCAATTGAGATACCTCTCCTATATTTTACACAGGTGCAGGCCATGTTCACTAGGTTTGTATGGGCTCAGAGGAAACCCAGAATACCCCGCTCTCAGTTATCACTCCCGAAGCAGTATGGTGGTCTGGCACTGCCGGACATCAGGAACTATTACAGAGCGATTCATTTAGGTAGAGTGGTTGACTGGGGCCGTCACCTAGAACTAAAACAGTGGGTTCAAATAGAGAGTAACCAAATAGAATTCCCCTGCCGGAGGAGGTTAAAACACACCCGTTCATAGGCAATACATTGCGACAATGTTGTAGAGCTTCCCGGGCGGCTTCTTTAACAACAACGGAATCCCCCCTGACCCCGGTTTTGGGCCATCCCCGTTTCCCTCCGGGACTGCCTACGCTGGCCTTCCCGACATTGCGTGAGGCCAATTGTAAATGGGCCTCTAGTTTTGTGAAAGAAGGGAGATGGCCCACCATGGAGGAGCTTATGGATGCCGCGGGACCGTATTGCCTTACGTTCTGGCCGGCAGCACAAGTCCATCATTTTCTACAATCCCTCCCTATCCCACAGCGTTATTCTCGGCCGTTGACGCCTCTCGAGGAGCTATGTTCTGGATATGAACCTATACGACATGTGCTTTCCACAACATATGCATTGCTAAACACTCCCCGAGCACAGCCAACTCTCCCATGCATAAGCAAATGGGAAGCGCATATGGATCGCACCTTCACGACTTCACAGATACTAACCATAATAAGACATTCTCTTAAATCATCCATATGCACCAAAATCCAAGAGACCAATTTTAAAATATTGACCAGATGGTACTTGACACCTAGCCGTTTGAGCTCTATTTTCCCTGGCACATCAGATAGATTCTGGAGGTGTAACGAGGATGCAGGAACGATTATGCATATTTTTTGGGCTTGCCCCAAACTGACGGAATTCTGGACATCAGTCCGTACCGTCTCACAAAAATTTACAGAATATGTGATTCCTGATGACCCAGCGTTCTTTCTGTAACACCTCTCATCAATTCCTGTCAAAACGTATAAAAAAATCGATCCTACGACATCTGCTAAACGCAGCCAAATCCTGCATCCCTCAATTGTGGAAGCAATCCCGCCCCCCGACCACGACACACTGGCTGAGGAAGGTGGAGGAAATTAAGAAGATGGAGGATCTGGTCCTCTCATCGCAAGACAGGCAGGAGGTATTCAAGAACACATGGAGTCTCTGGGATATGTTTATCTTCTTGGCAGAGGGGAAAGCCCTTCTGGGAGCCCAGATACCTGGTGATTAGGAGTAAAGACACAGGGATATGGACCAGACCCATAGCTGCGACCCCCCCCTTCCCCCCATACCCTGCCCCCTTGACCTATACCCATCCCCACCCCCTCTTCTTCTTTCCTCCCCCTAGCTCTTCCCCGCTAGTTCTCTTTCTCTACTTTTCTTAGTTATTCTTTATACTGCTTCTCCAACTATTCACTCTTCTTACTTCTTAATAGAAAAAGTGAAAAGAAAAAAGGGTAGCCGTCAGCGGCTGGTTAGTGATACGTTATCTTAATGTCCTTATATGTACACCAGTAACGGTGATGTCAATGTAATTCCAGATGCGAAGTAAACGCTGTAATATTCTTGACAACTTAACTGATGAGGCTGCGTCCTTTAATACAGCTATGTTTGTAATGTTTAAGTGCGGCATGACCCTTTCTTGTGCCTGAATAAAGACTATATTTGAAAAAAAAAAAAAATGAAATCCGGGGACATATTATTTTTATTTTTAGTGGCAAATGCTAAACTATTTTCTAGCCATATTTTATATGCAGCGTATGTGATATGTGTTTATGGAATGATTGTATGACATATACGTTATTTATAAAAGAAAAAAAACGCGCTTGCCTGATCAATAAACAAAGACAAGCTGCAATACCCAAATGTTATACTACATTCACAAGAAAAAAGGAAGAAAAGTGGGCTGCGCTAGAAAAATATTTAAATATTCAATCAGTGAAAAATTAAATACATAAATAAAATTAGAAATAGTTGATAATTCCACCAATCCTATAAGGGAATAATTGCAAAAAATGCCAAGTTCATGTATATATAACAAATAATAATCTCTCCAATGTGGTAAGAAAAAATATGTAGAGAAACAATTAATACATCTAATTATGCTAAATATCTAATTAGATGACTAGTGTTGAAAAAAACAAATACCAGTGAAAACAACATAGCAAATAAATAGTGAATAATAAGAGCACGATCGACTCAATATTCTAATCGATCCATAATCATACTAAAAAGTCCACAAAGAAAGTCCCACAATAAGGAATAGAAATAGCCGTCTGTCCGACGTACTTAGTATGGCGGACGTCCGCCAGACTGTCCGTTGAAATTTCCGAACGGGCTACTTGCCCACACACGGCCCTTTTTCAGCGGACTAATACGGCGTACTAAGTCCGCCGTACTAACTCCGCCGTACTTTCGAAATGAACGGACTCGCCCACACACGCGGAGGAAAGTCCGCTCATTTCGAGCGCGTCTCCAGGTAGCCGGGGCCCGCGAAGGAGACGTCTGGTATGGACTTAAAGGGGAACCCCAACGCCGAAAAAAATCGGCGTGGGGGTCCCCCAAAGTCCACAACAGACCCTTGTCCGAGCACGCTACCCGGCCGGCCAGGAAAGGGGGGGCGAGCGAGCGCCCCCCCTCCTGAGCCGTACCAGGCCACGTGCCCTCAACATGGGGGGGTGCCTTGGGGAAGGGGGGGCCCCGCGGCCCCTCCACCCCAAAGCACCTTGTCGGAAGTCGGAAGAAGAGGCCGGCGGCGAGGAAGAAAGCCGGACTCCTCCGCTAGCAAAAGAGCTACAAGAAGATAGCGGAGGAGTCCGGCGAGAAGACCCCCGAAGACGGGTGTGTTGTGGGCACTCCCGGCCTGTTTACACTTTCTTTGTGAAATGGTAGGGGTACTTTTGTACCCCCTTACCATTTAAAACAGGGGGGGCGGGATCTGGGGGTCCCCTTGTTAAAGGGGGCTTCCAGATTCTGATAAGCCCCCCGCCCGCAGGCCCCCACAACCACCGCCAGGGTTGTGGGGATGAAACCCTTCTCCGCATCAACATGGGGACAAGGTGTTTTGAGGGGTCACAGACCCCCAAAGCATCCTCCCAATGTTGGGGGCATGTGGCCTGGTACGGTTCAGGAGGGAGGGGGGGCGCTCTCTCGTCCCCCCTCTTTTCCTGTGGCCTGCCAGGTTGCGTGCTCGGATAAAGGGTCTGGTATGGATTTTTAGGGGGACCTCCACGTCAATTTTTTTTTATTTGACACGGGGTTCCCCTTAATATCCATACCAGACCTGAAGGGTCTGGTATGGATATTTAGGGGGAACCCCACGTCAATTTTTTTTTAAATTTGACGCAGGGTTCCCCTTAATATCCATACCAGACCTGAAGGGCCTGGTAATTGAATTTGGGGGACCCCCATGCTTTTTTATTTATTTATTTATTTATTTATTTTTTATCAATGACTTTCAATGAGTGTTCTCTGTATTACGGAGCCGACAATTCATAATAGCTGTGAGTGATTTTAAAGGACTTTTTTTCCTGCATAAATGACACTTTGTGCAGGGACAGTTCTAAGCACCAGAAACATGCGCCCCTTCACAGGCATACTATAGACACCCCCCCCTACGAAATTTAAAGGAATATTACACTTTTATTGTTTCACTTTAATCATTATTAAAATCACTGCTCCCGAAAAAACTGCAGTTTTTAAAACTTTTTTTTGCATTGATACATGTTCCCTGGGGCAGGACCCGGGTCCACAAACACTTTTTAGGACAGTAACTTGCAAATTATCCTTTAAAATTAGCACTTTAGATTTTGAATGTTGGAGTCCCATAGACTTTAATAGGGTTCTAAAGTTCACACGAAGTATGCTATATACTAGCTCCGTCGAATCTTCTTTATACATTCGACAGACACCATAAGCCTTCAAAGACAGATTTGCCTGTAATTCATGTGGATTTTCGGACGAATGCAATTTTTGAACGAAAAACTAAATTAATAAAAAAAACGAATTTCGGGAGTAACGAAATAAATACATTTTTCGGACGAAAACAAAATTCCGAAACGAAATATTTTACTCTGCACATGTCTATTGTTGACTGCTCTGTCCTTCAATAGGTCATCACGGTCAGTATTGATAACCTGACCTAATGTATTGCTGAGGGATTCAGAACTATACCCTTTAGCCTTAAACCGTTTAGTGAGAACTTGTGCTTGAGCTAGAAAGGTGTCATTATCAGAACAATTACGTTTAATCCTAAGAAATTGACTCTTAGGTACCGATTTAAGCCAGGATCTATGGTGGCAACTATCAAGGGGTATATGAGAATTTCTGTTGGTGGACTTAAAATAAGTAGAGGTAACAAACCTCTCCACACCAACAGAGATCGTAAGGTCCAAAAATGGATCTGTTCTAAACTGGCTTCATTATTTTATTAAATATTCGATGTGTTTGCTATCCATATTGGATGTGCATAAATCGAATATTAATTGTATATTCTCTTTCGATTAGTTTTTATTCCGATGTAGTTTTCGGGATAATTTCTTTATTGTCTGTTTCCCCCAACCAAGATGGTGGTTTCCGTTTCATTTCCGGAGGTCAAATTGAGGCTTGGTTGTGTTCTATTATATAAGCAGTGCGTCAGGGCGCTGCCCGTACCCCGTGACGATGCCCTGTTAGTGACAAATCACGTAGGGTGGAGGAGCGACGCACTGATGTCACCGCTACATGTGGCTGTCCCGGAAGGGAAGTATCAGCCGCTTTTTCGAGACCAGAAGTACACCCCTCTTTCACATTTGTGTAAATCTTTTCTTCTATCTTTTCACGTGACAACACTGAAGATATGACACTTTGTTACAATGTAAAGTAGTAAGCCTACAGCTTTTATAACAGTGTAAATTTGCTGTTCCCTCAAAATAATTCAACACACAGCCATTAATGTCTAAACCGCTGGCAACAAAAGTCAGTACACCTCTAAGTAAAAATATGCAAATTGGGCCAAGCGTGTCAATATTTTGTGTGGCCACCATTATTTTCCAGCACTGCATTAACCCTCTTGGGCATGGAGTTCATCAGAGCTTCCCAGGTTGCCACTGGAGTCTTCTTCCACTCCTCCATGACAACATCACAGAGCTGGTGGATGTTAGAGACCTTGTGCTCCTCCACCTTCCGTTTGAGGATGCCCCACAGATGCTCAATAGGGTTTAGGTCTGGAGACATGCTTGGCCAGCCCATCACCTTTCCCTCAGCTTCTTTAGCAAGGCAGTGGTCGTCTTGGAGATGTGTTTGGGGTCATTATCACGTTGGAATACTGCCCTGCTGTCCATTCTCTTAAGGGAGGGGATTATGCTCTGCTTCAGTATGTCACAGTACTTGCTGGCATTCATGGTTCCCTCAATGAACTGTAGCTCCCCATGCAGCCCCAGTCCATGACACTCCCACCACCATGCTTGACTGTAGGTAAGACACTTGTCTTTGTATTCCTCACCTGGTTGCCACCACACACGCTTGACACCATCTAAACCAACTACGTTTATTTTGGTCTCATCAGACCACAGGACATGGTTCCAGTAATCCATGTCCTTAGTAAGGATGAGCTGAAAACCCCCCAGTTCGGTTCGCACCAGAACTTGCGAACAGACCTAAACTTTGTGTGAACTTTAGAACCCTATTAAAGTCTATGGGACTCCAACGTTCAAAATCTAAAGTGCTAATTTTAATGGCTAATATGCAAGTTACTGTCCTAAAAAGTGTTTGGGGACCTGGGTCCTGCCCCAGGGGACATGGATCAATGCAAAAAAAAGTTTTAAAAACTGCAGTTTTTTTAGGAGCAGTGATTTTAATAATGATTAAAGTGAAACAATAAAAGTGTAATATTCCTTTAAATTTCGTACCTGAGGGGTGTCTATAGTATGCCTGTGAAGGGGCACATGTTTCCCATGCTTAGAACTGTCCCTGCACAAAGTGTCATTTCGCAAGGAAAAAAAGTCTTTTAAAATCACTTTGAATTGTCGGCTCACATAATACAGAGAACACTCAATGAGTGTTCTCCGCTACAATTGATTCATTGATAAAAAAAAAAAAAGCGTGGGGTTCCCCTAAATTCAATTACCAGGCCCTTCCAGTCTGGTATGGATATTAAGGGGAGCCCCGCGTCAAATTTAAAAAAAAATTGACGTGGGAGGTCCCCCTAAAGTATAAGACTGTATATAGAGCTAAGGGGAACCCCGCATCAAATTAAAAAAAAAATGTACATGGGGGTCCCCATAAAAATCCATACCAGACCCTTTATCCGAGCACGCAACCTGGCAGGCCACAGGAAAAGAGCGTGGGCGTAGATAGTTAGTTGGGTGGTATGCATACAGCATTGATGTGACATTGTGATAAGTGTTGATGTTTAAACATGTTTCCCTTTCTTTCCCTTTCCCAACACCAAAAACAAGAACTCAGGCACTGTTTAGTTTTTTTGTTATTGTATAGGATTTTTGCCCTGGCTGTTACCTGGACGATGGGGACATCCTCTAAATGGCTGGGGGGATGTGTAGCGGAAGTGCCCAGCTGCAAGTGGCTACTCTCTGGGGGGAAATAGAGACTTTGCTAGATCTGCAGTTCAAGGTGCCTAAGTTTCTCACCCCTAAGAGACTATTGATTGAAAGTTCTACTGCAAAATAAAAAACCTTTTTGAAAGAACTTTATTGGTGCCAGTGTACAAGTTGTTGGGTATCAATGCTGGGCAGTGGGGCAGATGTGGAGGATGGCAGTGGGGCAGATGTGGAGGATGGCAGTGGGGCAGGTGTGGAGGATGGCAGGTGTGGAGGATGGCAGTGGGGCAGGTGTGGAGGATGGCAGGTGTGGAGGATGGCAGTGGGGCAGGTGTGGAGGATGGCAGTGGGGCAGGTGTGAAGGATGGCAGTGGGGCATGTGTGAAGGATGACAGTGGGACAGGTGTGGAGGATGGCAGATGTGCAGGATGGCAGTGGGGCAGATGTGCAGGATGGCAGCAGGGAAGATGTGGAGGACAGCAGTGGGGCAGGTGTGGGGGATGGCAGTGGGGCAGGTGTGGAGGATGGCAGTGGGGCAGAAGTGAAGGATGGCAGTGGTGCAGATGCGCAGGATGGCAGTGGGGTAGGTGTGGAGGGTGGCAGATATGCAGGATGGCGGTGGGGAAGATGTGCAGGAAACTGTTAAAAAAAAAAAAACATATTAATCACACACCCAGTCACAGGTGGTGGTGGTCTCTCTCTTGGCTGCTGCTGCTGTCTGGGTCCTCACGCCCAATGTTCCAGCACTGCTCTATCATTTGCAGAATTCTCTAACATGTTGGTGTAGACCAAGATACACCAAGACGGAGGCACAACAATCCCAAACATACAGCCAATGTCATTAATAACTATTTTCATTGTAAAGAAGAACAAGGAATCCTGGAAGTGACGGTTTGGCCCCCACTGAGCCCTGATCAGAACATCATGGAGTCTATCTGAGGTTACATGAAAAAACAGAAGGATTTGAGGCAACCAACATCTGCAGAAGATTTGTGCTTAGCTCTCCAAGATGTTTGGAGAACTGACCTGCCGAGTTCCTTCCAAATCTGTGTGCAAGTGTACCTAGAAGAAGGCAAAGGGTGCTCACACCAAATACTGATTTGATTTGGATTTTTCCCCACTGTTTGTTTCCATTTTGTTCACTGATTAAAAGAAGAAATGTTAACACTTTTATTTCTGAAATCATTCTTACTTTGCAGCATTACAGCACACCCACGCCTAAAACCTATGTACAGTACTATATATAGTATCCATTTATCATTTTATTTAAGTCAAGTAGTAAGTATTGCTGAGTACAGAATGGCTAGTTTATAAAGTATATAGAGCTAATGTATGTCTTATTCTATTAGACTTTTATTTAGGGTATAGACGTGTGCATTTGGATTCGGATGAACCTCCAAATCAATGAAAATCAGTTGATTTGGAAACTTGTCCAAATCCAAATGCATGAATTCAAAGAAAATGAATTTGGGCACATAAAATGAAGGAAAAGAATGCTTGGCCGCATTCTGCAAATGCCCCACCACCATCTTGGAGGCAGAATGCAGGATGCGGTGTCATGTGATGTCACATGCAGGTATGGCGCCACCATCTTGGGTGTATACACCCAAGATAGCAGCTCCATACCTGTGAATGTAACGTCACATGACGCCACATTATGTGACGTCGTGTGCACCGCCTACAAGACAGAGAGCATGCTTTTGCTTTCAGATTCAGACCGTCCGATAGCGACGACCCGAATTTGAATCGAATCCGAAAGAAAAATGTTTTTGGTTTTGACAAATTTGTGCACAAGTCTATAAGGTAGTAGTTGCTAAAAAAAAAATTGTTACACAGAAATTTAGAATTTTTTTTACGTTATATAAATTCTTATACTGGTTTTCTAATTCTAATTTTGTAGATGCCACGCAAACCATCAATTAATGATCAGCTCTTAAAAGAAGCCCTGAAATGTTATCCAGCCATTTTCAATGCTGAGGGAGAGTTAACGCCAGCTTCTGATCCAGTTTGGATGTATGTTCTCATTCTTCTTTACAGAAGAAAGCCTCTGAGACAGGAGAATTGTCACAGAATGCATTTAAACCAAAACAGATCCATGATTATATATATCAAAATAGGCATGGTCTGCAGACATTCCTACGCCTAGAGTTCAAGCTCACATCACCTAATGCAAGAGATACAAGCCAAGCGTCCTCATTTAACTTAAGCTCTATAAATGAAGACTCTTCAGAAAGTTGCTTTGTGGAGTCACATCTCATTGGTTCCTTTAGGTTGATAAAGGAACCAATGAAATGTTCCGAAACGCGTCCCTCTTTGATGACTGCTTCCTGTTTTGTTTCCTGTTTGTGGTCCATGCTGGTTGATGGTTATTGTCTCCTGCCGCTGACGTCACTTCCGGGATCCTCGTGTTTTGAGACTGTGATTGCGGGCTGGCCTGTCAGTTCTCTTGGAGCTACCTGCTGGTTTTCCCGTTGGCATCCCCTGGACCCCACCACTTTTTTCCCCTGGCATCCCCTGGACACACACAGCCTAAAGAACTTGTATATGCCAGTGACCACTGCCTTCATGCTGGACCAACTGCATGGATATTAATGATATGCTCCACCAGTCTACATATCTTGTAAGTGTTTTTAACCCTTTTTGGGGAAATTAAACAGCTTTTAATTCTACACTTAGAGGCTCTTTTTCTTTGTTTTTATGTTTTCTATTCAGAGATTGCTTCTCCCCATAAGTGCAGCCCTAAGTGGGGAAGATACCCTATTATAGACTTTCTGGTTCATAAAGACATCTGTTTTTGCTTGGTCCTGAAGTTCTGAGCACCCTTACAAACTGTATCTGGATTACAGTGTAAAGAGTGCAAAGCAGAAGTTTATGATTCTGCAGAAGAGGAGCCTGGTATTGGAAACCCGCTAATCCTTCATATTTGCGCTCCTGACACAAGATCCATAGTCCATTTAAAGAAAAGTCAATTGAGAGGTGACAAAAGAAGCAACGTCAGTGATGAGATGCTGAAAACACTATCCTGCAACTAGACACGAGAAAAAAATTAATAAGGAAATTGCATTTGGGGAAAAAGAGCCACCCAACATAACGTCTTTAAGAGTTTGTAGAGATGCCAGACAGGAAGCAGTCCACAGGAAGCTTGGTACACCAAAGTTAAAAGATCCAATTTTGTCTCTTTCAGAAATGAAAAGTATCCCAAAATATGCAGGTGACATTTACACTATCTCATATGATAATTTTTTTGTGCATTATCGGTCAAAGGAACAAATATACGTTTACAAAAGGTATTGCTCAAAACACTCTTTTTCAAAAATTGAAGTAAATGCCACTGGGAGTTTGGTTCAGAAACTAAAAAGAGCAAATGGGTTGTCAGCTCATATATTCTTATATGAGATTGTGATAAACTTTGAAAATACTCATTTAGTGTTTCGCAAATGTTGAGCGAATGTCAGGATACGCAAACAATAACTTTCTGGTTAGAAAAATGGCTCAAAGATGTACATAAATCACCCAAAGAATGTGTCTGTGACTTCTCATTGGCCCTACTTGATGCAATTTGCAGAGCCTTGAATGACTGCAGCCTTAACATCTACCTCAAAAAGTGTATATCAATCTTACGTGGCCTTACCACTGAAAAACTAGCATGCTATATTCGGATAGATGTTGCCCATCTAATTAAAACAGTTTGCCGGTGGAAATGCTATCCAAAAAAGGCAAAACTGGTTAGGAACTGTGCATCATTTGACATTCTAAAACACATTTTTCTCAGTGCACTTATCCTTTCCAGGTGTGAAACAACAGGTGAAATAGCAAAAGGCAAAGTCTCCAAATATGACACATCAAAGTTATACCTTTGTCGTTGCATTGAGGCTGGAGATTTAGAAATTATTGATGCCTATGTTGATAAATAGTGATGGACGAACTTCCGACGGGACGATAGTTCGCGAACCGTAACGTTCGCGGTGGGCCCCATTGACTTCAATGGGAGGCAAACTTTGCAAACCTACAGGTCAAATTTGCAGCCACAAAATAATTACTAGCTGTGCAAACATAGTCCCACCACATGGCCAATGACATAACACATGTATGAGGTGAATCTGGGATCGACAACTACAAGTATTCTTTTTTTATATGTGAAATTGTGAAAATTCAGGACTGTGGAGCACATGAAGGCAATGGAGGAGAGGGAAGGTCAGGGTAGGCAAAGAAGAGGGTGCAGGAGATGATCACCAGCAGCGTGACATACAGCAATGACACCTGCACTGTGATAGAGTCATCTGACACCAGCACCGTGATAGAGAGCACTGACATCAGCAGCGTGACATACAGCAATGACACCTGCACCGTGATAGAGTGATCTGACACCAGCACCGTGATAGAGAGCACTGACATCAGCAGCGTGACATAAAGCACTGACACCAGCACCGTGATATACAGCACTGACAGCAGCACCGTGATATACAGCACTGACATCAGCAGCGTGATAGAGAGCACTGACATCAGCAGCGTGACATACAGCAATGACACCTGCACCGTGATAGAGTGATCTGACACCAGCACTGTGATAGAGAGCACTGACATCAGCAGCGTGACATAAAGCACTGACACCAGCACCGTGATATACAGCACTGACACAGCACCGTGATAGAGAGCACTGACATCAGCAGCGTGACATAAAGCACTCACACCAGCACCGTGATATACAGCACCGACACCTGCACCGTAAGCAGCCCCAGGAGGATGTCAGCATAGCACAGGGATGGTGGGAGCCCCTCATAATATGCGCAGCAGAGGTACAGCCCCAGGAGGAAGTCAGCACAGCACAGGGATGATGGGAGCCCCTCATAATAAGCAGCCACAGGAGGATGTCAGCATAGCACAGGGATGGTGGGAGCCCCTCATAATAAGCAGCCCCAGGAGGAAGTCAGCACAGCACAGGGATGGTGGGAGCCCCTCATAATGAGCATAGCACAGGGATGGTGTAAGCCCCTCATAATATGCACAGCAGAGGTACAGCCCCAGGAGGAAGTCAGCACAGCACAGGGATGTTGGGAGCCCCTCATAATAAGCAGCCCCAGGAGGAAGTCAGCACAGCACAGGGATGGTGGGAGCCCCTCATAATAAGCAGCCCAAGTAGAAATATGACACCGCTCAACCTCTTCAAACAGGAGGGTACGGGCATATAGTACGGTGTGCTTTTTTTGGACAATGAAGTGAGCCAAATAAAGAAAGAAGGTCTGTGTGCTCGATTAAAAAAAATCGTTTCTAGACATATACATGGTCTACTGGTCACATGTGTTGAATTCCTCCAAGATCCATGCCTCATTCATTTTTAGAAATGTGAGGTAGTTAACACTGTCGTGAGCTAGGCGAGTACGCTTATCGGTCACGATCCCCCCTGCCGCGCTGAACGTCCTTTCGGACAGGACACTGGACGAGGGGCAAGCCAACAGTTGTATTGCAAATTGGGCAAGCTCTGGCCAGAGGTCAAGCCTGCCCACCCAGTAGTCCAGGGGTTCATCACTCCTCAGAGTGTCCACATCGGCCGTTAACCCGATGTAGTCGGACACCTGACGGTCTAGGCGTTCCCTGATGCTGGACCCGGATGACACCTGTCGAGGGGTCGGCTGAAAGAATGACCTCATATCCGAAGTCACCAACACATCTTCAAACCGGCCTCTTCTTGCAGGCGCTGTTGGATTGGTACCCACAACTCCTTCTCTGGGAGTGGGAATTGCTCCTCTGCCAGCGCACGCAAAAGCAGAATGCAGCATTTCTCGAAGCAAGGCCTGGAAGTGCTCCATTCTGACAGCCCTCTGTGACGGCGGTAACATTTCCGCCATTTTGTGTTTGTACTGGGGGTCTAAGTACGTTGCCACCCAGTACTGGTCCTTGACCCTTATACTTTTTATACGGGGGTCCCTATTAAAACACTGGAGCATGAAGGCCCCCATTTGCACTAAACTGGAAGCGGTGTGGTGGCCTGGCTCCTGCTCATCATCCAGGATAATTTCGTCCTCTTCATTCTCCTCTCCCCATCCACGCACAACAGGGATCCCAGAAAGGTTTAAAGCATGCTCTTCTTGCTCCTCCTCATCCGCCCCGGCACCATCCTCCTCTGACTCCTCTTCAGACTCCTGTTGTTCACTTGTCTCAGATAGAGTAACCCCCCCTGGGAATTCATCCAGCATTGCGACTTCCTCATCTTCCCGCTCCTGCTCCTCCACAGCTTGATCAATGACACGACGCAATGCATGCTCCATAAGGAAGGCATAAGGTACCATGTCACTGATGGCGCCATGGCTGCGACTGACCAGTTTAGTGATCTCCTCAAATGGGCGCAGAAGTCTGCATGCGTCGTGCATGAGTAGCCACTGGCGCGGTGAAAAAAAAACAGCTCCCCAGAATCTGTTCTGCCACAAAGTTCATACAGGTAGACGTTAACTGCACGTTTCTGCTGGAGCAGCCTATCAAGCATATAGAAGGTTGAGTTCCATCATGTCGGGCAATCGCAAATAAGACATCTGACCGGCAGATTGTGTCGCCGCTGAATGTCAGCAAGGCGAGCCATGGCCGTGTAAGATCTTCTGAAATGGGCCGAGATTTTACTTGCCTGCCGCAAGATGTCCTGGACCCCAGGGTATTTGACAACGAATCGATGCACGACCAAGTTTAAGACGTGTGCCATGCATGGCACGTGCATCATTTTGCCCTGTTTCAATGCACTAAGCAGATTGGCACCGTTGTCACACACCACTTTACCAACTGTCAAATTGAGAGGTGTTAGCCACTGATCTGCCTGTGAAAGGAGTGCCGGGGCAAGGGTGTGGCTCTTGTTTCCAGGCACAACAGACGCAGCACGGCATGGCAACGTCTCACCTGGCATGTCGAATAGGTTCTGGGGAGCTTGGGCGGCACAGCGGAAGAGACGCTAGCAGCGGAAAAGGAGGAGTCAGCCGAGGAGGAGAGGGAGGAGGATGGAGTAGGAGGAGGAGGAGAAGAAGAGCCAGGCCTGCATGCAATCCGTGGCGGTAAAACCAAATCTACATGGGTGCCACGGGTTACATGCTTGACGGCCGTCAGAAGGTTCACCCAGTGGGCAGTAAAAGTGATATACCTTCCCTGCCCGTGTTTGCTAGACCACGTGTCTGTGGTCAGATGTATCTTGGCACCGACACTGTGTGCCAGAGATACATTCACTTGCTGCTGAACATGGCCATATAGCTCTGGGATGCCCTTCTCTGAGAAATACTTCTTTCCTGGGATTGTGGTGTTCCAATGGCCACAAATTTTCGAAAGGCCTCCGAGTCCACCAGTTTATATGGCAGTAGTTGGCGGGCTATGAGTTCTGACAAGCCAGCTGTCAACCGTTGGGCAAGAGGGTTATCCGGTGTCATCATTTTTTTACGCTCGAACATTAGACCCACGGAAGCCTGCCTTTTTGCAGAAAAACGTGAGCTTGGCGTGATGGAAGGTGGAGTGGAGGACAATTGTGAGGAGAGAGGAGAAGGAGAAGTAGAAGACGAGGCTGGACGGTGAGACCCTGCAGTGTGGCTTTGTGTGTTCCATTGCTCCCACTCGGCTCGGTGATGGCTGCTCATGTGCCTTCTTAAGGTGGTCGTCCCTAGGTGAGTGTTAGGCTTACCGCGACTAATGCGTTGACTGCAAAGATTGCAGATGACAAAGCTATTGTCAGCAGCGGACACATTAAAAAAACCCACACTGCGGAGCCATGTGCCGGTGTCCTGGGAGCGCCAGATGTGACCGTACATGGTCGATGACTCGCTCCTGATACATTAGCAGTCTGCTTTGTCCCTCCTGTGCAATGTAAGTTATTCCTGCTTCTCCTCCCTATCTGCTGGTCCATATCTCCCTCTGAACTCCCCTCCTCTTCCTCTCTTGTGGGCACCCACATGACATCACTAGACACGTCATCATCGACGTCACCTTCCCCACCGCTATAAGTAGAGATCTCGGAGTAGGCAGCAACACCGGGGACCAACCTCCTCTTTGGGCTGATCTGGGTACTGTCGTCAGACTGCTGAGTGGCGGTTGTTGCTACCTCCTCTTCCTGATCCAATGCCAAGAGTGGCTGAGCATCAGAAATGTCTTGATATGGATCGGAAAATAGTTCCTGTGACTCAAGTGGAAGGTATGTGGTGGTGGTGGTGGTGTTGTTGGTGGTAGTGTCTTTGGGGGTGCACATAGCAGAGAGTGAAGAAGAGGGTGCTGATCGAGAGGATGAAGAGGGTGCAAAAGAGTAAGGCTGAGTGAGCCACTCAACCAAGTCTGGTGCGTCCTTTAAAGTAATTGAACGCACCTTCTGCAACTTCCCACTTTGGCTCAAGCCTGTTGCTCCTGCCCTACCCCTACCACCCCTGCGGAAGGGCCTGCCTCTTCCTCTGCCTGTCATTTTTTAAATGACCCTGTGACAAAACTCTCAGTCCCTATACTGATAAAGGACTGCTGCAGCAGTAGGGCAGCAGTCAGCAGTAGTGCACCTCAATCCTATATATTGTGGACCTATACCAGTCCTTAAGGAATAGCAGACTGTACCTCACTCAACCCTATGTACTGTAGTACCCTAGACCTTACCAGTCCTTATAAGGACCTTTGTGGAACTAGTAGGTTGTGAATGATTAGCAGACTGTACCTCAGTCCCTATACTGATAAAGGACTGCTGCAGCAGTAGGGCAGCAGTCAGCAGTAGTGCACCTCAACCCTATATATTGTGGACCTATACCAGTCCTTAAAGGAATAGCAGACTGTACCTCACTCAACCCTATGTACTGTAGTACCCTAGACCTTACCAGTCCTTATAAGGACCTTTGTGGAACTAGTAGGTTGTGAATGATTAGCAGACTGTACCTCAGTTCCTATACTGATAAAGGACTGCTGCAGTATAGGGCAGCAGTCAGCAGTAGTGCCCCTCAACCCTATATATTGTGGACCTATACCAGTCCTTAAGGAATAGTAGACTGTACCTCACTCAACCCTATGTACTGTAGTACCCTAGACCTTACCAGTCCTTATAAGGACCTTTGTGGAACTAGTAGGTTGTGAATGATTAGCAGACTGTACCTCAGTCCCTATACTCATAACGGACTACTGCAGCAGAAGGGCAGCAGTTAGCAGTAGTGCACCTCAACCCTATATATTGTGGACCTATACCAGTCCTTAAGGAATAGCAGACTGTACCTCACTCAACCCTATGTACTGTAGTACCCTAGACCTTACCAGTCCTTATAAGGACCTTTGTGGAACTAGTAGGTTGTGAATGATTAGCAGACTGTACCTCAGTCCCTATACTGATAAAGGACTGCTGCAGCGGTAGGGCAGCAGTCAGCAGTAGTTCACCTCAACCCTATATATTGTGGACCTATACCAGTCCTTAAGGAATAGCAGACTGTACCTCACTCAACCCTATGTACTGTAGTACCCTAGACCTTACCAGTCCTTATAAGGACCTTTGTGGAACTAGTAGGTTGTGAATGATTAGCAGACTGTACCTCAGTCCCTATACTGATAAAGGACTGCTGCAGCAGTAGGGCAGCAGTCAGCAGTAGTGCACCTCAACCCTATATATTGGGGACCTATACCAGTCCTTAAGGAATAGCAGACTGTACCTCACTCAACCCTATGTACTGTAGTACCCTATACCTTACCAGTCCTTATAAGGACCTTTGTGGAACTAGTAGGTTGTGATTGATTAGCAGACTGTACCTCAGTCCCTATACTCATAAAGGACTATTGCAGCAGAATGGCAGCAGTCAGCAGTAGTGCACCTCAACCCTATATATTGTGGACCTGTACCAGTCCTTAACCACTTCCCGACCGCCGCACGACGATGTACGTCGACAGAATGGCACGGGCAGGCATAAGGTACACGTACGTCCTTGCCTTCCCGCGGGTCGGGGGCCCGATCGGGCCCCCGCCCGGTGCCTGCAGCGGTCGGTATTCGTTCGGGAGCGATCCCGGATGAGGGGACGGCCATTCATTCATGGCCACCCCCTCGCGATCGCTCCCGACGAATGAAAATCCTCCGTGACATCACTTCCTCTCCTGTAATGTAAACACAGGAGAGGAAGTGATGTAATCTCTCCTCCGTGTCGGTATTTTTCGTTCCGACACCGAGGAGAGAGGATCGGTGAGTTGCACCAACACGACACTACACAGTAGAACATGCCAGGCACACTCAAACCCCCCTGATCACCCCCCCAATTACCCCTGCCCCCCAGTCACAGTGACACCAATGTCATTTTTTATTTTTTTTTGCATTGGTGTCATTTGTGACTGTAATAACTGTTAGGGCAGTTAGGGTTAGCCCCCTTTAGTTCTAAGGTACCCCCCTAACCCCCCCAATAAAGGTTTAACCCCGTGATCACCCCCCGTCGCCAGTGTCACTAAGGCTGGGTTCACATTGCAGCGGTTTATGAGAACGGATGTGATTCGCACCGCACTGCAGTGCAAATCACATCCGATCTCTGTGCGATTCGAGTTCAGCCATACAGATAGTATGGCTGAATTCGTGTCGCACCTGCCGCAAACTCGCACGGGACCCTTTTTTTGGTCCGCAGCAGAATCGGATCGCATGGGTGTTCACACCATGCGATCCGAGTTTGCAGATCGCACTGCGATATGCGAACTGATCTGGGGGTGTCATTAACATTTCACTGACACTCCCAGCAGTTCGCATAGGGCAGTGTGAACTGCCGCCAGGAGGCATGTGATGCGGGAACCCGCCGCGGATTCGTGGCGTTCCCGCATCGCTCCAGTGTGAACCCAGCCTAATAAGCGATCGTTTTTCTGATCGCTGTATTAGTGTCACAGGTGACGCTAGTTAGGCAGGTAGGTATTTAGGTTTGCCGCAGCTTTTTATAGCACCAGGGACCCCCATATACTACCGCATAAAGCCCCCTGATTGCCCCCTAGTTAACCCTTTCACCAGTGATCACCATATAACTGTTACAGGTGACGCTGGTTGGTTAGTTATTTTTTTATAGTTTCAGGGCACCCGCCATTTATTACCTAGTCTCACTAGTGTACCCCTAAATTTAGGGGTGTCTACTTTCCAAAATGGGGTCATTTGGGGGGGGTTTGTGCCATCTTGGCATTTTATGGCCTTCAAAACTGTAACGCCCTTAGAAAGCCTGAAGGCGGTGCTTGGTTTTCGGGGCCCCGTACGCGGCTAGGCTCCCAAAAAGTCCCACATATGTGGTATCCCCGTACTCAGGAGAAGCAGCAGAATTTATTTTGCGGTGTCATTTCACATATGCCCATAGCATGTGTGAGCAATATATCATTTAGTGACAACTTTGTGAAAAAAAAATTAAAAAAAATTTAAGTTTGTAATTTTCCCGCAACTTGTGGCAAAATATAAAATATTCCATGGACTCAAAATGCCTCTCAGCAAATAGCTTGGGGTGTCTACTTTCTAAAATGGGGTCATTTGTGGGGGTTTTGTGCCATCTTGGCATTTTATGGCCTTCAAAACTGTAATAGGTAGTGAGAAGTGAAATCAAAAATTTACGCCCTTAGAAAGCCTGAAGGCGGTGCTTGGTTTTCGGGGCCCCGTACGCGGCTAGGCTCCCAAAAAGTCCCACACATGTGGTATCCCCGTACTCAGGAGAAGCAGCAGAATTTATTTTGGGGTGTCATTTCACATATGCCCATAGCATGTGTGAGCAATATATCATTTACTGACAACTTTGTGTAAAAAAAAAAAAAAAAAAATTTTTTTGTCATTATTCAATCGCTTGAGGCAAAAAAATAAAATATTCAATGGGCTCAACATGCCACTTATAAATTTCCTTAGGGGGTCTACTTTCCAAAATGGGGTCATTTGGGGGGGTTTTGTACTGCCCTGCCATTTTAGCACCTCAAGAAATGAGATAGGCAGTCGTAAACTAAAAGCTGCATAAATTCCAGAAAACGTACCTTAGTTTGTAGATGTGACAACTTTTGCGCAAACCAATAAATATACAATTATTGACTTTTTTTTTACCAAAGACATGTGGCTGAATACATTTTGGCCTAAATGTATGACTAAAATTGAGTTTATTGGATTTTTCTAATAACAAAAAGTAGAAATTATCATTTTTTTTCAAAATTTGCGGTCTTTTTACGTTTATATCGCAAAAAATAAAAATCGCAGAGGCAATCAAATACCATCAAAAGAAAGCTCTATTTGTGGGAAGAAAAGGACGCAAATTTTGTTTGGCTACAACATTGCATGACCGCGCAATTACCAGTTAAAGCAGCGCAGTGCCAAATTGTAAAAAGACCTCTGGTCATTTACCAGCAAAATGGTCCGGTCTGAAAGTGGTTAAGGAATAGCAGACTGTACCTCACTCAACCCTATGTACTGTAGTACCCTAGACCTTACCAGTCCTTATAAGGACCTTTGTGGAACTAGTAGGTTGTGAATGATTAGCAGACTGTACCTCGGTCCCTATACTGATAAAGGACTGTTGCAGCAGTAGGGCAGCAGTCAGCAGTAGTGCACCTCAACCCTATATATTGTGGACCTATACCAGTCCTTAAGGAATAGCAGACTGTACCTCACTCAACCCTATGTACTGTAGTACCCTAGACCTTACCAGTCCTTATAAGGACCTTTGTGGAACTAGTAGGTTGTGAATGATTAGCAGACTGTACCTCAGTTCCTATACTGATAAAGGACTACTGCAGCAGAAGGGCAGCAGTCAGCAGTAGCGCACCTCAACCCTATATATTGTGGACCTGTACCAGTCCTTAAGGAATAGCAGACTGTACCTCACTCAACCCTATGTACTGTAGTACCCTATACCTTACCAGTCCTTATAAGGACCTTTGTGGAACTAGTAGGTTGTGAATGATTAGCAGACTGTACCTCGGTCCCTATACTGATAAAGGACTGCTGCAGCAGTAGGGCAGCAGTCAGCAGTAGTGCACCTCAACCCTATATATTGTGGACCTATACCAGTCCTTAAGGAATAGCAGACTGTACCTCACTCAACCCTATGTACTGTAGTACCCTAGACCTTACCAGTCCTTATAAGGACCTTTGTGGAACTAGTAGGTTGTGAATGATTAGCAGACTGTACCTCAGTCCCTATACTGATAAAGGACTGCTGCAGCAGTCAGCAGTAGTGCACCTCAACCCTATATATTGTGGACCTATACCAGTTGTGGCGCTTTGGTTTTGGAGATATTGTGCGTTATAGTTGCTGCAACCCCACCCACTTTGCACCCCATGTTGCTGAATTTGTTGAAAACAAACACGCCACTAATTTGTGCCGTGTTTGTGCTGGTTTGTGCCACATAACTAAACGTTTAGGCCGCTTTGGTTTTGGAGATATTGAGTGGTATATGTTGTCAAACTACACTGACTTTACTCGTTATTAAAACTTACATAGAACTAGATTTATTTGTTTGCGGTTTGTGTAGATTTGGTGGATATTGTACGTACGTATGTTTTTTAACTTCACATGCGTAGTTTTGCCAACCCCACAGGGATCCCCCCCCTTCTGATTCTCTAGTGCTGACTGGAAGAACAGATGGAGGAGGAAATCGGGGGAGGGCACAGCTGGCTCTGCCTCTAGTAAGGCAGAGCCAGCTGTCAATTAAGCGGCAGGGTGGATTTCAACAGTATTGTCGGTATCTGTCCCAGCTGCATCGTGGCTCTGTGCTGTCAGGATATAGTGGGCAATAGCATGCCACATGCACATGAGTTTTTTCATCACAGGAGAACATACGATATGTCATCTTGTGAACAAAAAGAGAACTAAGTCCAAAAAAGGTCGTTCTTAATTCCTTTTTTTGAAAAACATCTATGTCAGTAAACATTCTTTTCCTGACAGACTCCATGGCAGACTACATGTGGGTTAACCCTGCCTCCTCTCCAATGCTATAGGAACCCACTCCCATAAATTTGTGCTCACCACTAGAGACTACGTTCCTTTTTTTCCTCCTCATTGAACCTACAAGTCAATGCACTTATGTTTACAGATGTGCAAAATTGATTGTGGAAGTTAATGCCGGGCAGGTTCAAGATAGCCCAGGGTCCAGCCATGGGCGGGTGTGTGGCTACAGGCCCCTGTGTCCTGTGGTGGGGACAGTCTTCGTATGCCTAGGCTCGGTGGAATGGCTGGCAGGTCTGAAGATTCTCCATGGCAGCAGTTTTTGTATGTAAAAGCTCCCTGTTTGTTTTTCCCTCATGTGCCTTGCTGTCTTCTTTTTCTTTTTGCTTCTATGGTGCCTGGAATGCAAGTGTGTATCAGGGGCTTGGTTTCGTGCATGCACGGTGTGGCAGGGGACACGGTGGCCATTCAGGCGCTCTACGGCAGGTCGCCACTGCACCGGCGCAGCCCGGGCACGGCGGTGATGTCATTACGGCAGGGATGTTTGAATCCCTGAGAACCCTGTCATTTTAAGGATTACTTCAGGCAGCTTGCGTCAGCTCCTCAGGCCCCAGGTTCCCAGATCATGGTTAGCTTCAGCCTGGGGCTATGGTAAAAGAGGGAAGATGCCTCTTAAAGGGAAAGCAGCACTGCTATTTGTACTCCTTTATTCCAGGATGTGTGAGTGTTCCTACAAAGCTGCAGGATTGCCTCCTATTTGTCCGCCAGGGTGGCATGGACAAATCACCACCTCCATGCGGCCAGCCCTCGTGCTCTAGGTATGTGGGGCATGAGATTGGGAGGGCCAGGTCCACGTGCAGATGGACTGATTCCCTAAACGTTACGTTCTTCCGTCGCCCTTTTTTAGCCCTTCCAGGTCAGACCATCAGCTTACTGTCCAAGTAATGTTCCACATGCTAGCGGATCCTTTGTTCTTGACACAAAGTTGTTGATTCCTTTACTGAATGCAAACAGATTTACATCTGGGATTCCCCCATCTTTGACATATTGACAGGAAGATATCGGGGTGAAGGAATCATTCTCCCGAGAACAACTGCTGGCGACTCAATCAATCACCGCGCCTTATTTTTGGGTTTCGCAGCCGTACCCTCTGGAGGACCTTGAATGCTCCCTTTCCCCCGCTGTCTAGTGGTTGGTTTGGCCTTAGGACCACCTACCCTTACTTCGTGGTGTCTGCCCTCTTTCATTGTTGAGGGCAGGTGTGTTCAAAGATGGCCGCGATGCACCAGTGACGCGTTCAGCGTCATCTGGTGCATGCGCGGCAGATTCCTCCGGAATTCCGGTTCAGCGGTGATGCCGAACTTCCGCCCGCAACTCGGCGGTGACGTCAGGCGCCGCAGAGTCAGAGAGGACTCTTAAAAGGCCTGTGCCTTACCTTCTGCGGAGACGGCCATTGAGGGACACGGCGTTGGGCTGTTTCCCTCACCCGGGTTCTCTTTGTCCTTTCACTGTCGGGGTAAGATATCTTTGAGCTGTATTACCATCATTTTGGGCTAGTGCTGATTAAATTTATTTCCATTTTGTAACAAACAATATCATCATAAGTTTTCAACTATACATTATACATACATTTTTTTTATTTAGATTCTTGATCCAGTCAACACTTGGTTTGTTGTCAACTACTGATGCCTCCTAGTTTGCTGGCTGGAACTATTGGCTACTTCAGCCTGTACCTCTTCGTATTGATTCAACGCCAATTACCAAACACCCAGAGGTAACATTATCGCCATTGGGGCATTCAGTGTCGTGTTTGGCTGTGTTGCTTAAAACATTAAATTTATGAATATATATATTTTTTTATTATTTCTAGATTTTTATACTTTGAGAGATCCCTCTCTGCAAGCATTAGTAACCTGGTGTGTCCACACACATGGGGCTGTCTCTCCAGTCTCAATAATACTTTTTATATAATCCTCCTTTTTTGTGGACTCCAAATACCTGAGGTGAGACCTGGTTGTCCGTATTCCTGATCATATGGTGTCTATGTCCTTTATTTTCGCATTTGTTTTTGTTTAGCTCCGTATTTGTTTTCCTGAGTATATTTGTATAACATGCAGGCTACTATGTATCTATCCTTAACAAGAATGAGTGAAACATGTAGAGAGTGGTAGTGGTTAATTTGACTATGTCTGGATAATTCCAATAATCTGTTGTTTGGATGTACCATTGTTATTTGTTAATATCTTTTATCTCTTTTGTAATAAAATGAAATAACGTTTTACCCAGTTTCACCATTGATATTTTGACTTACATATTTGATACCGTTAAAGTCCCAAGGTTTGTTACCTCTTTAGCCCCTTTTTCCTTCTTTGTAGTCCGCCTGCAAATATTCTATTCCTAGAGTGAAGACTGCTGATAGGCAAAATACAATGTTTTCTTCCCAAGATAGGATATGATTCACCTCTCTCTGGGCTGCACAACCTCTCCCCCCCCCCCCCCATGCCACAGGCAATTTCTGTGGCATTGTTGGATTGGATCCTGACAGGACAATTGAAACTGAACTTTCAGGCCCTCAGGGCCAAGTTAATGACAAGGTCATTTCTGATCTGGACCACTTCTCTTGGACAGTTACCTCTTCCAGGACTGCTCTCCAATAGATGGCCTTGCGGTTCGCCCGGCGGTCGGTTCGTGGCAAATTTTGCGTGTTCGCGATTCGCCAAACCAGCAGACTTCTGGCGCTGTTCGCCCGGCGGACATATGCATTTACATTGTGAAAGAACTTTGACCCATGATGACACATCCATCATGGAGTACAGGACAGCCAATTGAGACATTTCAGCACATGGACAATTGGAATTTCCCCCTACCTTATAAATAGACCTGATCTGGCAGCCATTTACATTCTGTCTTTTGTCAGTGTAGGGAGAGGTTGCTGTGTGGAGCAGGGAGAGACTGTAGTGACACAAATCACTAGCTATTAGGTCCACAAACGTCCTTTTAAGGACTGGTATAGGTGTAGTACAGTATATAGGGTTCGGTGCACTGCTGTGCTGGTGATTGCTGAGTGCACTGCTGACTGATTCTGCAGCTGATTTTTGTCAGTGTAGGGACAGGATGCTGTGTGGAGCAGGGACAGTCAGTTTAATCACTAGCTATTACTATTAGGTCCACAAAGGTCCTTTTAAGGACTGGTATAGGTGTACAATATATAGGGTTGTGGTGCACTGCTGCTGACTGCTGTGCTGCTGATTGCTGCCCGATTATGCAGCTGTCTTTTATCAGTGTAGGGAATGAGGGACAGTCTGCAAATCACTAGCTAATAGGTCCACAAAGGTCCCTTTAAGGACTGGTATAGGTGTACAGTAGGACTGTGTTGTGGTGCACTGCTGCTGACTGCTGTGCTGCTGATTGCTGCCCGATTCTGCAGCTGTCTTTTATCAGTGTAGGGACTGTCTGCAAATCACTAGCTACTAGGTCCACAAAGGTCCTTTTAAGGACTGGTATAGGTGTACTATTTGGTGTGCAGTATATTGGTGTGTAATACATGTATAAAATACTTGCACATATAGAAAGCATAATATAGTGCATTTCCACTGTGCAGCATTGTGACTGCTGAGTGGTTCTGCAGCGATACTACAAAGAGTGACAAACGCAATAAAAAAAAGTATTATAACTGGTGTGATAGACCAGTGGCCCCCAAAAACGACAGATTGATGGGAGGTGTTATATACCTTCTTCCACATACATACTGCACTTCTCTAGAGACTTTTGTCACAGGGTCATTTAAAAAATGACAGGCAGAGGAAGAGACAGGCCCTTCTGCAGGGGTGGTAGGGGTAGGGCAGGAGCAACAGACTTGAGCCAAAGTAGCAAATTGCAGAAGGTGCGTGCGATTACGTCAAAGGAAGCACCAGACTTGGTTGAGTGGCTCACTCAGCCTTACTCTTCTGCACCTTTCTCATCCTCTCGAACTGCACCCTCTTCTTCACTCTCTGCTGTGTGCACCCCCAAAGACACTACCACCAACACCACCACCACCATATACAGTGGTGTGAAAAAGTGTTTGCCCCCTTCCTCATTTCCTGTTCCTTTGCATGTTTGTCACACTTAAGTGTTTCGGAACATCAAACCAATTTAAACAATAGTCAAGGACAACACAAGTAAACACAAAATGCAATTTGTAAATTAAGGTGTTTATTATTAAAGGTGAAAAAAAATCCAAACCATCATGGCCCTGTGTGAAAAAGTGATTGCCCCCCTTGTTAAAACATACTATAACTGTGGTTGTCCACACCTGAGTTCAATTTCTCTAGCCACACCCAGGCCTGATTATTGCCACACCTGTTCACAATCAAGGCATCACTTAAATAGGAGCTGCTTGACACAGTAATGTCCACCAGAAGATCCTTAAAAGCTACACATCATGCCGAGACCCAAAGAAATTCAGGAACAATTGAGAAAGAAAGTAATTGAGATCTATCAGTCTGGAAAGGGTTATAAAGCCATTTCCAAAGCTTTGGGAATCCAGCGAACCACAGTGAGAGCCATTATCCACAAATGGCGAAGACATGGAACAGTTGTGAACCTTCCCAGGAGTGGCCGGCCGCCCAAAATTACCCCAAGAGCGCAGTGACGACTCATCCAAGAGGTCACAAAAGACCCCACAACAACGTCCAAGGAACTGCAGGCCTCACTTGCCTCAGTTAAGGTCAGCGTTCATGCCTCCACCATCAGGAAAAGACTGGGCAAAAATGGCCTGCATGGCAGAGTTCCAAGGAGAAAACCACTGCTGAGCAAAAAGAACATCAAAGCTCGTCTCAATTTCTCCACAACACATCTTGATGATCCCCAAGACTTTTGGGACAACATTCTGTGGACCGATGAGACAAAAGTGGAACTCTTTGGAAGGTGTGTGTCCAAGTATATCTGGCGTAGAAGGAACACTGCATTTCATAAAAAGAACATTATACCAACAGTAAAATATGGTGGTGGTAGTGTGATGGTCTGGGGCTGTTTTGCTGCTTCAGGACCTGGAAGACTTGCCGTGATAAAAGGAACTATGAATTCTGCTGTCTACCAAGAGATCCTGAAGGAGAATGTCCGACCATCTGTTTGTGTACTCAAGCTGAAACGAACTTGGGTTCTGCAGCAGGACAATGATCCTAAACACACCAGCAAGTCCACCACCAAATGGCTGAAGAAAAACAAAATGAAGACTTTGGAGTGGCCTAGCCAAAGTCCTGACCCGAATCCTATTGAGATGTTGTGGTATGACCTTAAAAAGGCCGTTCATGCTCGAAAACCCTCTAATGTAACTGAATTAGGACAATTCTGCAAAGATGAGTGGGCCAAAATTCCTCCAGGACGCTGTAAAAGCCTCATTGCACGTTATCGCAAACGCTTGGTTGCAGTTGTTGCTGCTAAGGGTGGCCCAACCAGTTATTAGGTTTAGGGGGCAATCACTTTTTCACACAGGGCCATGATGGTTTGGATTTTTTTTCACCTTTAATAATAAACACCTTCATTTACAAATTGCATTTTGTGTTTACTTGTGTTGTCCTTGACTATTGTTTAAATTGGTTTGATGTTCCGAAACACTTAAGTGTGACAAACATGCAAAGGAACAGGAAATGAGGAAGGGGGCAACCACTTTTTCACACCACTGTACCTTCCACTTGAGTCACAGGAATTATTTTCCGATCCATATCAAGACATTTCCGATGCGCAGCCACTCTTGGCATTGGATCAGGAAGAGGAGGTAACAACAACCGCCACTCAGCAGTCTGACGACAGTACCCGGATCAGCCCAAGGAGGAGGTTGGTCCCCGGTGTTGCTGCCTACTCCGAGATCTCTAATTATAGCGATGGGGAAGGTGACGTTGATGATGACGTGTCTAGTGATGTCACGTGGGTGCCCACAAGAGAGGAAGAGGAGGGGAGTTCAGAGGGAGATATGGAACAGCAGATAGTGAGGAGAAGCAGGCGAAACTTAGATTGCACAGGAGGGACAAAACAGACTGCTAATGTATCAGGAGCGAGGCATCAACCATGTACGGTCACATCTGGCGCTCCCAGGATGCCGGCACATGGCTCCGCAGTGTGGGCTTTTTTTAACGCGTCCGCTGCTGACAATAGTGTTGCCATCTGCAATCTTTGCAGTCAACGCATAAGTCACGGTAAGCCCAACACTCACCTAGGGGCGACCGCCTTAAGAAGGCACATGAGCTGCCATCACCGAGCCCAGTGGGAGCAATGGAACCCACAAAGCCACACTCCAGGCTCTCACCGTCCAGCCTCATCTTCTACTTCTCCTTCTCCTCTCTCCTAACAATTGTCCTCCACTCCACCTTCCATCATGCCATCCTCACATTTTCCTGGAAAAAGGCAGGCTTCCGTGGGCCAAATGTTCGAGCGTAAAAAAATGATGACGCCGGATAACCCTCTTGCCCAATGGTTGGCGGCTGGCTTGTCAGAACTGATAGCTCGTTAACTACTGCCATATAAACTGGTGGACTCAGAGGCCTTTCGAAAATTTGTGGCCATTGGAACACCACAATGGAAGGTCCCAGGAAAGAAGTATTTCTCACAGAAGGGCATCTCAGAGCTATATGGCCATGTTCAGCGGCAAGTGAATGTATCTCTGGCACACAGTGTCGGTGCCAAGATACATCTGACCACAGACACGTGGTCTAGCAAACACGGGCAGGGAAGGTATATCACTTTTACTGCCCACTGGGTGAACCTTCTGATGGCCGTCAAGCATGTAACCCGTGGCACCCGTGTAGATTTGGTTTTACCGCTACGGATTGCATGCAGGCCTGGCTCTTCTTCTCCTCCTACTCCATCCTCCTCCCTCTCCTCCTCGGCTGACTCCTCCTTTTTCTGCTGCTTGTGTTTCTTCCACTGCGCTGCTCAAGCTCCCCAGAACCTATTCAACATGCCAGGTGAGACGTTGCCATGCTGATCTGCGTCTGTTGTGCCTGGAAGCCAAGAGCCACACTGGCCCTGCACTCCTTTCAGCTTTGTGTTCACAGGCAGATCAGTGGCTAACACCACTCAATTTGACAGTTGGTAAAGTGGTGTGTGACAACGGTGCCAATCTGCTTAGCGCATTGAAACAGGGCAAAATTACACACGTACCATGCATGGCACACATCTTAAACTTGGTCGTGCAGTGATTTATTGTCAAATACCCTGGGGTCCAGGACATCTTGCGGCAGGCAAGGAAAATCTCGACCCATTTCAGAAGATCTTACACGGCCATGGCTCGCCTTGCTGACATTCAGCGGCGACACAATCTGCTGGTCAGACGTCTTTTTTGCGATTGCCCGACGCGATGGAACTCAGCCTTCTAAATGCTTGATAGGCTGCTCCAGCAAAAACGTGCAGTTAACGACTGCCTGTACGAACTCTGCGGCAGAACAGGTTCTGGGAGCTTGGTTTTTTTTCACTGCGCCAGTGGCTGCTCATGCTGGTCAGTCGCAGCCATGGCGCCATAAGTGACATGGTACCTTATGCCTTCTTTATGGAGCATGCATTGCGTCGTGTCATTGATCAAGCCGAGAAGGAGCAGGAAGATGAGGAAGTCGCAATGCTGGATGAATTCCTGGGGGGGCTACTCTATCTGAGACAAGTCAACAACAGGAGTCTGAAGAGGAGTCAGAGGAGGATGGTGCCGGGGCGGATGAGGAGGAGCAAGAAGAGCATGCTTTAAACCTTTCTGGGATCCCTGTTGTTGTGCGTGGATGGGGAGAGGAGAACGAGGAGGACGACATTATCCTGGATGATGAGCAGGAGCCAGGCCACCACAACGCTTCCAGTTTAGTGCAAATGGGGGCCTTCTTGCTCCAGTGTTTAACAGGGACCCCCGTATAAAAAGCATAAGGGTCAAGGACCAGTACTGGGTGGCAACGTACTTTGACCCCCGGTACAAACACAAAATGGCGGAAATGTTACCACCGTCACAGAGAGCTGTCAGAATGGAGCACTTACAGACCTTGCTTCGACAACGGCTGCATACTGCTTTTGCGTGCGTTGGCAGAGGAGGAATTCCCACTCCCAGAGAAAGAGTTGCGGGTACCAATCCAACAGCGCCTGCAAGAAGAGGGTGGTTTGAAGATGTATTGGTTATTTAATCGAGCACACAGACCTTTTTTCGACCTTTGGCTCACTTCCTTGTACAAAAAGCACACGTACTATATGCTCATACTCTCCTGTTTGAAGAGGTTGATCGTGACGTATTTTTGGGTCCCACAGCGAGTTGCTAGTATCAGTACTCCTGTTAGTGCTCTCTATCTCTGTGCTGGTGTCAGTGCTCTCGATCTCGGTGCTGGTGTGGTCTCAGTGCTCTCTATCACTGTGCTGGTGTGGTGTCAGTGCTCTCTAACTCGGTGCTGGTGTCAGTGCTCTCTATCACGGTGCTGGTGTCAGTGCTCTCTATCACGGTGCTGGTGTCAGTGCTCTCTCTCTATCTCGGTGCTGGTGTCAATGCTCTCTCTCTATCTCGGTGCTGGTGTGGTGTCAGTGCTCTCTATCTCTGTGCTGGTGTCAGTGCTCTCTATCTCAGTGCTGGTGTCAGTGCTTTCTTTCTCGGTGCTGGTGTCAGTGCTCTCTTTCTCAGTGCTGGTGTCAGTGCTCTCTTTCTCGGTGCTGGTGTCAGTGTTCTCTTTCTCGGTGCTGGTCTGGTGTCAGTGCTTTCTATCTCGGTGCTGGTGTCAGTGCTCTCTATCACGGTGCTGGTGTCAGTGCTCTCTATCACGGTGCTGGTGTCAGTGCTCTCTATCTCGGAGCTGGTGTCAGTGCTTTCTATCATGGTGCTGGTGTCAGTGCTCTCTATCATGGTGCTGGTGTCAGTGCTCTCTATCACGGTGCTGTTGTCAGTGCTCTCTATCTCGGTGCTGATGTCAGTGCTCTCTATCATGGTGCTGGTGTCAGTGCTCTCTATCACGGTGCTGTTGTCAGTGTTCTCTCTCTATCTCAGTGCTGGTGTCAGTGCTCTTTATCACGGTGCTAGTGTCAGTGCTCTCTCTCTATCTCGGTGCTGGTGTCAGTGCTCTCTCTCTATCTCGGTGGTGTCAGTGCTCTCTATCTCTGTGCTGGTGTCAGTGCTCTCTATCTCAGTGCTGGTGTCAGTGCTCTCTATCTCAGTGCTGGTGTCAGTGCTCTCTTTCTCGGTGCTGGTGTCAGTGCTCTCTTTCTCGGTGCTGGTGTGGTGTCAGTGCTCTCTATCTCGGTGCTTGTGTCAGTGCTCTCTATCACGGTGCTGGTGTCAGTGCTCTCTATCTCGGTGCTGGTGCCAGTGCTCTCTATCATGGTGCTGGTGTCAGTGCTCTCTATCACGGTGCTGTTGTCAGTGCTCTCCCTTTTTTCAACCTTTGGCTCACTTCCTTGTACAAAAAGCACACGTACTATATGCCCATACTCTCCTGTTTGAAGAGGTTGATCGGTGTCGTATTTTTTGGTCCCACAGCGAGTTGCTGGTATCAGTACTGCTGTTAGTGCTCTCTATCTCGGTGCTGGTGTCAGTATTCTCTATCACGGTGCTGGCGTGGTGTCAGTGCTCTCGATATCGGTGCTGGTGTGGTCTCAGTGCTCTCTATCACTGTGCTGGTGTGGTGTCAGTGCTCTCTAACTCGGTGCTGGTGTCAGTGCTCTCTATCACGGTGCTGGTGTCAGTGCTCTCTATCACGGTGCTGGTGTCAGTGCTCTCTCTCTATCTCGGTGCTGGTGTCAATGCTCTCTCTCTATCTCGGTGCTGGTGTGGTGTCAGTGCTCTCTATCTCGGTGCTGGTGTCAGTGCTCTCTATCTCAGTGCTGGTGTCAGTGCTTTCTTTCTCGGTGCTGGTGTCAGTGCTCTCTTTCTTGGTGCTGGTGTCAGTGCTCTCTTTCTCTGTGCTGGTGTCAGTGTTCTCTTTCTCGGTGCTGGTGTGGTGTCAGTGCTCTCTATCTCGGTGCTGGTGTCAGTGCTCTCTATCACGCTGCTGGTGCCAGTGCTCTCTATCACGGTGCTGGTGTCAGTGCTCTCTATCTCGGTGCTGGTGTCAGTGCTCTATATCATGGTGCTGGTGTCAGTGCTCTCTATCATGGTGCTGGTGTCAGTGCTCTCTATCACGGTGCTGTTGTCAGTGCTCTCTATCTCGGCGCTGGTGTCAGTGCTCTCTATCATGGTGCTGGTGTCAGTGCTCTCTATCACGGTGCGGTTGTCAGTGTTCTCTCTCTATCTCAGTGCTGGTGTCAGTGCTCTTTATCACGGTGCTGGTGTCAGTGCTCTCTATCACGGTGCTAGTGTCAGTGCTCTCTCTCTATCTCGGTGCTGGTGTCAGTGCTCTCTCTCTATCTCGGTGCCGGTGTCAGTGCTCTCTATCTCAGTGCTGGTGTCAGTGCTCTCTATCTCAGTGCTGGTGTCAGTGCTCTCTTTCTCTGTGCTGGTGTGGTGTCAGTGCTCTCTATCTCGGTGCTTGTGTCAGTGCTCTCTATCACGGTGCTGGTGTCAGTGCTTTCTATCTCGGTGCTGATGTCAGTGCTCTCTATCATGGTGCTGGTGTCAGTGCTCTCTATCATGGTGCTGGTGTCAGTGCTCTCTATCACGGTGCTGTTGCCAGTGCTCTCTATCACGGTGCTGGTGTCAGTGCTTTCTATCTCGGTGCTGATGTCAGTGCTCTCTATCATGGTGCTGGTGTCAGTGCTCTCTATCATGGTGCTGGTGTCAGTGCTCTCTATCACGGTGCTGTTGTCAGTGCTCTCTCTCTATCTCAGTGCTGGTGTCAGTGCTCTCTCTCTATCTTGGTGCTGGTGTGGTGTCAGTGCTCTCTATCACGGTGCTGGTGTGGTGTCAGTGCTCTCTAACTTGGTCCTGGTGTCAGTGCTCTCTATCTCGGTGCTGGTGTCAGTGCTCTCTATCTCGGTGCTGGTGTCAGTGCTCTCTATCACGTTTCTTGTGTCAGTGCTCCCTATTACGGTGCTGGTGTCAGTGCTCTCTATCACGGTGCTGGTGTCAGTGCTCCCTATCACAGTGCTGGTGATCATCTCCTGCACCCTCTTCATAGCCTGCCCTGACCTTTCTTCTCCTCCATGGCCTTCATGCGCTCCTGAATTGTCAAAATTTCACAGATTAAAAAAAGAATGCTTGTCACTTCATACTTTTGTTATGTCAGTGTCCATGTGGTGTGACTATGTGTGCACAGCTAGTAAGTATTTTGTGGCTGAAAATATGACCTGTAGGTTTTTAAGGTTCGTGTGCCATTAAATTCAATGGGGCCCGCCGCGAACTTTGCGGTTCGCGAACTTTTGGCCGCGTTCGCGGTTGGAGGTAGCGAAACGTCCCGTCGGAAGTTTGTCCATCTCTACTCTCCAACCTAAAAAAGGTTGGCATATGTTACCACTTCCCAGGTAACTGTAGGAAGGATTTTCCCCTTTGAAGATTTGTGGTAATTAACCATAAACTTAGGCTCCGGGCAGTCAGACACATTGGGAAATCTAAAGCTTGGACATTCTTGTTCCAAGCCGGTAGGATACTGTTTTACAGCAGCCTCAAACGAATCTGAGCATAAGGAACAGCCTCGAATGAAACCACTATATTTCCCAACAACCTCATGCAAAGTTGAGTAGAAAGATTCTTCTTTGCTTCGACCACCTGAATCAGTTCCTTTTATGGTGCTGATGTTTGCCTAGGGCAAGAATACCCTTCTCTGGGTGTATCTATGATCAGACCCAAGTATTCTAGCCTCCTTCATGGTTTTAAGGAAGATTTCTCTAGGTTGAGAATCCAACCTAGGTATTCCAGGTAGTTGAATGTGGTGACCGTACTTTGGTCTAAGCGGGCTACCGACTGGTCTATCAAGAGCAGATCATCTAGGTAAACTATAATTGTTATACCTTGGGCCCTTAATCTGGCTAGAGAAGGGGCCAGAAGCTTTGTAAACACGCAAGGTGCAGTAGCTAGACTGAAAAGCAGAGCTACAACCTGAAAATTAAGATTTTCTACCTTGAAAAGTAGATATTACTGGTGAGTGGGGAATAGGCACATGAAGGTATGCATGTGCCTATTCCCCACTCCTTGTAGGATGAAGACAACTGATTGGATTGACTCTATATGCAAAAAAAGAGCAAATATTCAGGAACCAGTTTATATATTTGAGATCCACCGTGAAAAAAAGGTTTGAACAAAACCCCAACCCCTGCTTTTTCATGGGGACCACCATGATCACTTTTTTGCCAAAAGATGGTTCAATTCTTGAATGAAAGACTTATTTTTCTCTGGATCCTTAGGAACGTTTGATCTGAGAAAACAAGGAGACGGGAACTCTAGGAACTACAATTTGTACCTCAGAGCTATTGAGGAAGTCCCCCATCTGTCTCGACACTCTTCCTGCCAGACCCAGCCTCCTTTAGTATTTTGTAGGTTTCCTCCCCCAAGACTTCTTTTGTCCCTGAGGTTGACCCTGAGGATTACCTCTTGAACTTGATGACAGAGGCAGTCGTGACTGGCTAGAGGCTGATGCCCCTGGCACTGAAGAAGGAGCTTGTTTAAATGAAACACGTTTACTCCTTTTCTCAAATGGCAATGGGGTACTTTTTCCACCAGAAATTCTTTGGATGTATTACCTAAATCATACCCAAAAACAGCTGTTTCACTGCAAAAAGGAAGACTATCCAGGATCTTCTTGCATGGCGCTTAGTGAAAAGGTGCGAGGCCTAAAGGATAGAATCTCTTATAGCGACTATTGCAAACATAAAACTGCTAGTAGCTTTCCAGAGCCTATGCTTGCTGAACAGGATAACCTTGAGCACTTGTTTAACTGGTCTCTCAAGGATTGACCAATTACTGTCAGCGCAGGCTGAAACACCCAAACTGGCAGTAAAAAAAAGTGTTTTTTAATAGGAATTCCAACTTTTTATCCACCGGATCCCTAAACATTTGAGCATTGTCTGCCAGAAAAATCTAAGTTTTATTCACAGAGGATATAGCAGCGTCAATTTCTGGCATCCCTACCTTTAGTGAATTTTTTCCCCATAGGATAAAGTGTGAAAAAACTTTTTATGAGGGAAAAAAAGCTTTTCCTGATGCCAACATAGCATACTAGTGCTAGCGCTCCGCCTCTTGACAACTCCCTCAGGACTAGTGAATAGCATAAATGAAAGGCCTAGTTAGGCCCCAACCCATTCTTCTTTTTTTCCTCATACCTCAACGCACCAGTGAATAGTAAGCATCAGGTTGGGTTGAGTCCACTGGTTGGTCCCAGTGCGAAGTTCCAGCGCTCAGGCTGCTAAAATGCACTATAGTCTGGGAGCCCCTTCTGTGGGTTTTATTGGGGCCCTTGCAGTGTTTCCTCTTTAGGAACGAAATCTGCTTTTAAAATTGGTAACTGCAGCGCTTGTGGAATATGGGGTTCACTCTTGGCCCCTTGTGCCATACAGGGTCACCTGTACCTTTTACCTATGTCTCCCTCTTTTGTCTTTCATTACCGTTACCATTCCTTGCTGTCCTCTGCAGGTGTTGCATGTGTGTGTATAGGTATATGTGATATGGGTGTGTGTGTGTGTGTGTATACGTACATATGTACATGGATGTTTGGGTATACATATGTGTATGTATGTATATGTGTGTGGGTGTATGTAAATACATGTATGTATTGTAGGGGATCAGATGGGTGAAAGGCCGGTTCAGACAGTTCAGTAAAATAAAAATGGCTTTATTCAGCAAAACAAACAGAAGAAACAACAGCCTTGTCTTGTCACACAGGTGCAGAGATAGGAAAAGTTCAGTCTCTTTAACCACTTGCCACCCGCCCTATAACAAAATCACGGTGGCATAGTGGTTTCAAAATCCTGACCGGAAGTCATATGACGTGATCAGGATTTTGAGCCACTGCGCGCACCCGGGGGTGCGCATTGTGGCGATCGTTGTTACGGGGTGTCAGTCTAACACTCCGCAATTACGATCTCGGTAAAGAGTCTCCAACTGAGACTCTTTACCATGTGATCAGCCGTGTCCAATCAAGGCTGATCACAGTGTAAATAGGAAGAGCCGGTGATCGGCTTTTCCTCACTCGCGTCTGTCAGACGCGAGTAGAGGAGAGCCGATCGGCTGCTCCTCTGACGGGGGGGGTCTGTGCTGAGCGATTATCAGCGCAGCTCCCGAGGATGCCCACACTGGACCACCAGGGACGCCACCAGACCACCAGGGATGCCCAGCACAAGGTATGCCACCCTAGACCACCAGGGATTCCAGTCAGTGCCCACAATGGATGCCAAACAGTTTTCACAATGGATGCCAATCAGTGCCCACAATGGGCATCACTGATTGGCATGCATTATTGTTTGGCACTGATTGGCATCCATTAGTACAGTATAATACAATAAAATGCCACCTATCAGTGCCCATCTGTGCCGCCTATCAGTGCCCATCTGTGCCTCCTATCAGTGCCCATCTGTGCCGCCTATCAGTGCCACCTATCCATTCCTATCTGTGCCACCTATCCATGCCCATCTGTACCGCCTATCGATGACAATCCATGCCAGCTATCAGTGCCAATTTGTGCTACCTATCAGTGCCCATCCTTGTCGCCCATCAGTGCCGCCTATCAGTGCCGCCTATAAGTGCCACATATCAGTGTCCATCAATAGTTAGTTAGGTTAAATAAAGACACCAGTCCATCCAGTTCAACCTGAGTGAGTATCTACAATTGTTCCTATCCCTGTACATTGCACACTCATGTCGGTCCCTGACCTCAAGGAGCCCACAATCCAAGGTCCCCATTCATATACTGGGGCCAATTTTGGACAGAAGCCAATTAACCTACCTGCATGGTGGGAGGAAACCGGAGTACCCGGAGGAAACCCACGCAGGCACAGGGAGAACATGCAAACTCCAAATGCCTCATCAGTGCCACTTCATTTGTGCCACCTCATCGGTGCCCATCAGTGCCGCCTTATCAGTGCCCATCAGTGTAGCCCCATGAGTGCCCATCAGTGAAGGAGAAAACTTACTTATTTATAAAGTTTTGAAACTGAAACAAAAAAAAACATTTTTTTTTTTTTCAAAATTTTCTGTATTTTTTTATTTGTTTAGCAAAAAATAAAAACCGTAGAGGTGATCAAATGGCACCAAAAGAAAGCATTAATTTGAGTACAGTGTAGCATGGCTGCGCAATTGGCATTCAAAGTGCGACAGCGCTGAAAGCTCAAAATTGGTCTGGGCAGGAAGGTGTTTAAGTGCCCTGTATTGAAGTGGTTAACCAACAGGCTGATATTTAGACAAAGTACATGGCTCTAGCCAGAGCTACAGTCTCTGGTATGGTTCTGCTCACACTAGCATTTGCACAATCCAGCAATGGATCCTCTCACACAGCATGCTGCTGTGTCTCTCTCTCTCTCTCCAAACACACAATTTCTCTCTGGCATCTTCAGCTCAGCTGACAGTAAGCAGGGCTGAAAGGGAAGTTCCTGCCCTCTTCAATTAACCCTTGACTAGTGTAGTCTGAATGTTCCCCTTATATTATTCCTTACCCATACCTTCCCCTATTAGAAACGAGACCACACCATAGGTTGGAGTAAACTGGCCACAACAGCCTTTATTAAACATAACTCAAAATTCACTCCAATAACTTGTAAATATGAAAATATATAAATATGTGTAAAGGCTGACCGCAGGGTAAGCCTGTATTTGTAGGAGGAGTCAGGCTGCATAAAGCTTGCCCTCCTCTGCCTCCTTTTCGTTGGACGACGGATCTCGTGTGGCTGACGTCACTTCCGGCGGGTCGGAGGAGGAGGACTTTTCTGCTCTGGAGTTCATGGACGGGGATGCTTGTGGCCCCCGCCGGCTCCGTTTATGGGCATCTGGGGGTGGGGGGGGTTTCTCCCGCAGCTTCTGTCTGCTCGGGGGAGCCTTCTTTCTGCCCGCCTCTTTCTCCGGCCGCCGCCCACCCGCCTCCTTCTCCCGCTGTGCCAGCCACTGGTTTCCCCCGTGCGGTGCTGCGGGCGGGCGGGCGGGCGGGGGGGGGGGGCGCTTCACCCACCGGCGGCTGTCTGCACGGGGAGGCTTTCTCCCAGGCTTCCCCCGTGTGATTCTGCCGCAGGCGCTTGTTCAGTGGGGGGCTTGCACCCGCCGATCCTCCTGGCGGGGGGAAGGGGAGGTATTCGGCCGCGCCGGCTCCCCTTCCCCCCCCCCCCTCACATATGCAGTGCGCCCGCCATTTCTCCTGGCGGGGGGAGGGGGAGGTATTCGGCCGCGCCGGCTCCCCCTCCCCCCCCCTCACATACGCAGTGCACCCGCCGTTTCTCCTGGGGGGAGGGGGAAGTGATAGGCCGCCTCTCCCGGGGCAGATCCAGCTGTGGGGGGCGTCTGTATGCTCATCCAGCTCCATGATGGAGCCGCCAGCTGGTGCATTCAGTTTCTTGTACTGGGGGGGGGCTCCACGAGGGGGACACGCCGTCCGCCCGCTTTTTCCGCTGGGAGAGGGGGGGGGGATTCGGCAACCATCAACTTCCCTGTCCTGACTCCACGTAGGGGCCGCCCGCCCGCTTCTCCCGCCGGGAGAAGGGGGGGGGGTTTGCTGCCGTCAGCTCCTCTGTCCTGGGTTCTCCTGGTGTTCCGCCGGGAGAGAGGGAGGGGTTTCGGCTGGCCGCCGGCTCCCCCTCTCCCCTCACATCTTCTTGTCCACTCTAGTGCAGGGAGACGGTGTGTATTTGCACACACTTTGCCCGCGGGGGTGGTGGTAGTGAGTATGTTCGGCGGGATAGAGGAAGAAGAGCATATGTATGAGGGTATGCTGTTGTGTAAATCACACAGAGGAAATCTGCTGTTTTCATTGCATCCACATAAACAAAGAGCCTGGTGTCACCCCCCCCCCCCCCCTTAAATCGCTGGCTGCATTTCATTTCTGTGCTGCATAAAAGTTGACAATGCATTATCTCCCGACTGCCTCTAATTGTGTTTATCATGCTGCAAAAAGCTGCTCTTCAGCTGTGATCTCCCCTGTGTCTTCATGGAGATGCTAGCGAGGCCCAGCAGCCTTCAGACTGGTGCCTGGCCAGAGAAGAGGCCTATTCAGGGGGACCAGTATTGGGGCCACAATACAATGCAGGGACGTGGATTGTCTCTGCACTGCAGTCAGCTTGTCTGGAGGGATTGTGAGCTGCAGAAGTGGCTGAATACAGCGCAGGGAGCGAGTGGAGGGGGCTCTGATATTGGGGCAGCTGGGGGGGGGGATCCCAGGGACAGGTCTGCTCTTGTCAATGTGGATCAGTAAGTGCGAGACTCCGACACTCAGCCGCACCGCCTGAGCTCCACGTGGCGTGCCCCGCCTGAGCTCCACGTGGCGTGCCCCTCCCCCGCCTGAGCTCCACGTGGCGTGCCCCTCCCCCGCCTAAGCTCCACGTGGCGTGCCCCTCCCCCGCCTGAGCTCCACGTGGCGTGCCCCTCCCCCGCCTGAGCTCCACGTGGCATGCCCCCCGCCTGAGCTCCACGTGGCGTGCCCAACCCCCGCCTGAGCTCCACGTGGCGTGCCCAACCCCCGCCTGAGCTCCACGTGGCGTGCCCAACCCCCGCCTGAGCTCCACGTGGCGTGCCCAACCCCCGCCTGAGCTCCACGTGGCCTGCCCCCGCCTGAGCTCCACGTTCTCGTGCTATTCACGGTTTTCTCATGCAGTTTCACGTTCTGGTGCATTTTATGGTTTTCCCATGCGATTCAGTCCCATGCGTTTCCGGTTTCAGGCCATTCACGTTCTCTTAGCGGTCACGTTCTCAAAGCATTTGCGTTTTCATGCATTTGCATTTGCTTGCAGTTGCGTTTGTCATGCATTTGCATCTTCTTGCAGTTGCGTTTCATGCAGCTGCATCTTCTTGCAGTTGCGTGTCTTGCTGTTGCGTGTCTTGCTGTTGCGTTTCTTGCTGTTGCATTTCTTGCTGTTGCGTTTCTTACTGTTGCGTTTCTTACTGTTGCGTTTTCTCGGGCAGTTGCGTTTTCTCGGGCAGTTGCGTTTTCTCGGGCAGTTGCAGCTTCTTGCAGTTGTGTTTTTCATGCATTTGCATCTTCTTGCAGTTGCGATTCTCAAGCAGTTGCGTTTCTCAAGCAGTTGCGTTTCTCAAGCAGTTGCGTTGCTCAGGCAGTTGCATCTTCTTGCAGTTGCGTTTCTCAGGCTGTTGCGTTTCTCAGGCTGTTGCGTTTCTCAGGCAGTTGCATCTTCAGGCATTTGCGTTTCTTGCATTTGCGTTTTGTTTCGATTACGTTTTCATGCAGGTATGTTCTCGTTCATTTACATTCTCATGCAAGTTATGTTCTCGTTTCGTTTTCCGTTCTCATTCGAGTTGACGTTCTCATGCTTGTTGGTTTCAAGCACGTTGCTTACTGTTCTTACGCAATTTTGTTTTTCATGCGTTTTGGGTCTCTCATGTGATTTACTTTTCTTATGAAGTTGTTATTTCTCATACAATTGATGGTTTTCGATGCAATTTTACGGTTTCTCATGCATTTGCGTTTCTCGTGCGTTTCGCAGGCAGTTGGCGGTTTTTAAACGACGTACAGTTCTTACGCATTTATGGTTCTCATGAATTTATGGTTCTCAGGCATGTTAAATTTCTCAGGCAATTTACGTATTAGATGTTATTTACGTGTCTCACGCAACTTCTTGCGTTTCCCATGTTTCTGACGTTTCCCCATGTTTTTTATAGCATTTTCTGACATTTCCCGTGGTTCTGACGTATTCCCGTGGTACAGTTGACGGTTCATGCAACTACGGTTTCTCATGCTTTTTTATGGTTTTCTCTCACGTTCCAGGTTTTCTCTCACTTTCCAGGTTTTCTCTCACTTTCCAGGTTTTCTCTCACTTTCCAGGTTTTCTCTATCGCTTTCCAGGTTTCTCTATCGCGTTCCATGCTTTTTTGGCATTTCATGTTTTGCGTTCTCATGCAGTTATGTCCTCGTTTCATTTTACGTTCTCATGCACCCATGTTCTTGTTTCATTTTAACATTCTCATACACTCATGTTCTCGTTTAGTTTACGTTCTCATGCATTTTATGTTCTCGTTTCGTTTTACGTTCTCATGCGATTATGTTCTCGTTCGATTTGACGTTCTCATGCTTTGTTTTCACGCACGGTTCTCACTCGTTTACGGTTTTACATGCAATTCCCATTTTCTCATGCAATTCAGTTTATGCAATTCTCGGTTTCCATGCAGTTGGTGTTTCTTGAAGTTACGGTTCTTACGCAATTTTGTTTTTCATGTGATTTAGGTCTCTCATGTGATTTACATATGAAGTTGGTGTTTCTCATACATTTGATGGTTTTCCATGCAATTTTACAGTTTCTCATACAATTGCGTTCTCGTGTGTTTTGCTGGCAGTTGACGGTTTTTAAACGACTTACAGTTCTTGCGCTTTTATGGTTCTCATAAATTTATGGTTATCAGGGTTTTTACGTTTCTCATGCAATTCACGTATCAGATGTATTGTTCATGGCTGTTATTTACGTGATGCAACTTCTTGTGTTTCCCTTGTTTCTGAAGTTTCCCCATGTTTTTCTAGCATTTTCTGACGTATTTCCATGGTTTTGACGTATTCACATGTTTCCTTACGTGTTGTCCGGTGTTTCCTTCCGTATTTCCCATTTGCCGCACGTTTCATGTCTCATGCCTTTCATGTCTTTACCCTTGTGTAGTTTCATGATTCTCAGGTTTTTTACGTTCCCCATGCTTGTTAGTGTCGGGTGTATTGTACGTATCTGATGCTATTTACGTGTCTCATGCATCTTCTCGCGTTTCCCATGTTTCTTTTGTTTATCGTGTTTTCTTGCCTTTTCTCGTGTTCTTACATATTCCGATATGCCGCACGTTTTGTGTCTTATGCTTTTCTTTTCTCTTGTGTACCCCCCAGGGTTTTCTTTTGTGTTTTTCATCAATTTGTGAAGCCTGCATTTCCTAGGCAGGTCGTGTTTTCTAGCAGCCGCGGTTCTTAAGCCGCTCGCGGTGATCAGTTCACGCTTCTCATGTTTTAGTTCAGTCACGTTTCCTTATCGCAGGTTTCGTTTTGTCGCAGGTGTTTTTGTTTGATCACGATTCTCTCGCTAGTTGTGTTCCTGATCAGTTGGGTGCCTTTCCTCACTATTTACTTTGATTTCCTAGCTGCGTCTCCGGCCAGGAGTTGTCCTGGGGTATGGAAGTTTGGTTAGTCAGTTTTCACTGATCCACGGTTTCTACTGGCTCAGGGGCTTTCGTGGATCACAGGGCCCGGGCTAGTATCTGTAGGCTCGGGTCTCAGAAGCAGGTTTCCAGTGACGCACTTTCTTGTCAGTTCCAGTTGTGGTAGATTGGTTTTCCATTTGGTTGGCACTGCAGCCTTGATCATTGGGTTTTGTTTTAAATTCCAGGAAAGCCCATGACACTGCTTGGCATGTTTCCAGGTTAGGTTTCCAGTCCTGATGGTGAAACGTCTAGTTCCCTTTGCTTTTCTGTTTTGTTTTAGTTTCCTTTTTTGGCTCCTCCAGCTTGTATCAGCCTTCAGCACTTTCTGGGCGTATCCAGTTAAGTCCCAGCATTTCATGTTGAATGATCTGTCAGGTTGTTTTATTTTCGGCTTTTCCGTTTGAAGCCATCCGGGTCTCCAGCGGTGGGGACTCCCTGCTGTGCTTAGCGGGCTTTCCATGGTGGGTTTCATTTTATGACGTTCACGTACTCTCAGGTTTATCTTGTGTTGGTCGCTGGGTTGGGCTCAAGGGGGTGCTATAGCTGGCCTTGTGATTCCTGAAGCCAGGGGAGGGGCTACTGCCTTTCTTAGCGTTTCCTTCTCTGCGGCAAAGGCATAACTCATTTGCCACCACTCCAGGTTAGACGTTATTCACTGGGTCATCTGGTTGTTGAGCTTTCTTCCTACTGTGTTATTTTTTGGCCCCTTTAGGCATACTGACCACGTGACCTTTGGCACACTTCAGGTCTTTGTTTCCTTGTTGCTCTTTGTTCCTTTCCTCATCATCCACAGAGTGACTCTGAGTACAAGTGTAAAGGCTGACCGCAGGGTAAGCCTGTATTTGTAGGAGGAGTCAGGCTGCATAAAGCTTGCCCTCCTCTGCCTCCTTCTCGTTGGACGACGGATCTCGTATCCCACCCACCCATTCCCCTTTTTCTTTTAATTTCATTCTTTACATTTCATACTTGGGTATGCCCCCTTTAGGCATACTGACCACGTGACCTTTGGCACACTTCAGGTCTTTGTTTCCTTGTTGCTCTTTGTTCCTTTCCTCATCATCCACAGAGTGACTCTGAGTACAAATATAAATATATAAATATAAATAACTTTATTAACATTAAACCACATTAAATAACATTAACTGCCCATTCTGGTGATCTCTGACGGTGACCCCACTTAAGCCAATACCAAATCACTGCGGTACACCTGACCAACTTCCCAAAGGCCTCCACCTGTGACCGGTCGGAGACAACTTCCGCCAGTGAACATAACCGTATTCCCTCCAACGTTCAGGAATACCCAGAGGGGCCGATCGTTAGATGAGCCCCCCACACCCTCAGATCCCTTCTGAGTACCTGTCTACCGTCAGAAACCACCAGAAAACACACCGCCACAGCCCGAAAGGGTGACCCCCTCAACCTTGAGGGCCACCCCCCACCCAAAAAGCTTTTTGTATCCCCTCCTGTAAGCCCAAGGACCAAAGGTCAATCCCCACATCCGATAGGTGAACGCCATCCTGCCGCAGATAAAGACCCACATTCACCTCCAACTCCCGATGTCGAACCACAATGCCCCCGTTCTGCACCACAAACCGCCCAACCACCTTGTTCACCCTTATCCTAGTTTTCTCAATGCTGGCTAAAGACCTAGCCCACCGCCACACCGTTCTGGCCACAATGTCCGACCACACCAAAATGGTGCCCGGGAAAAGGACTCGCAGGCGCAACACGTCCGCCTTAATGTCCGCCAAAATATCCTTCACCTTTCGAACGCCCAGGTCGTTGCCCCCAGCATGAACAACTAGCACATCCGGGGGCCTGTCTCTCAAAGCAAAGCGCTCCACCTCCCTCATAACACGCTCCCACCGCATGCCCGGGAATCCCAACCACATCACCCTAGCCACCCGCCTGGGGATACCCAATTGCCTGCCTGCTGGTAGAGAATCACCTCTCCTGGACCCCCAGCACACGTACGAATGCCCCAGGATCCAAACGAGGCGTGGAGAACCTCCATCTGGAATAAAAACAAAAGAAATAACACAACAACCAACGTAATGTTACAATCACAGTACTCCCCCCCAGAAATCCCAACAACAAACAACACCCCCAGCCGCACCCCAAATTACCCCAGTATCAACTGCGGCCGGACATAGGATCGGAACCTCCGGGACTCCCACCTACCAATCCGGCGAACTACCGCCTCCCCCAGCCCACATCGTGCAGCTTCCGTTGCCTCCCCGATCCGGAAAGAGTGTGACACGTATTCCCGCTCATCCAAACCCACCGCTCTCAGGCATTGCCGAAAAACCGACACAAACTGAAACCGGGATAGAAAAGAGCCCTCCGCATGCACCAAAAAGGGGCCCGCCCCCGCAGGCCGCACCGCCCGGAAGGCCCGTACCGCCGCCACCGGGCACACAGCCGAGCCCGGAAGGGCGAGCAGCGTAATCGCCACTCCCTTGCCCCGTTGATCAGTGTTGGACCTACGCAACCGTATACTCACCCGATCCGCAACCACCTGCACATCCTGATCCAACAAACCCCCAGCCACCCGTTTCGAGCGACACACCAACTCCCCTATCCTAAACGCCCCATAAAACGCCAACGAAAAAGCTGCCGTAAACAGAACGGTCTCGTAAGCAGACGAGCAAACGTCCACCAGCCGAGAACAAATTGCCACCAAATTGTCAAACGACACCGGCCGGCGCGCATCCCGACCCTTCCGATCTTTCCTGTACCCCTTCAACGTTTGCCGCACCCAAAAATCCTTCGTCTCGTCCGGCTCCCCCCACATCTTAAACAAAAAGGCCAACCCTGCCAGCTTCCGCTCAATAGACGCAGGCGACAGTCCCATCTCTATGTTCCGGGCCACCCAGTACAATACCACCCAGCGCTGGTCGGAGCCCCGACCAGCTACGCCAACCTCCCGCAGTAACGCCCACCTTTCCGCCCACACCCTAGAATAAGCGGACCATGTAGCCTCACTCAATGACCTCTTCAACCAACCTGCGGCGATTCCAAGGGCAGCTCCCACATCCACCCGGGGCAGGGTGCCCCCGACTCCTCCGCTCCCGGCGCCAGCTGCCGGAACTTGTCCCACTGAAAACGAGAGAGCGAGTCAGCCAAGGAATTCTCCACCCCAGGTATGTGCACTGCATAAACGTAAACATTGAGCCGCAAACATCGAAAAACCAGCTGCCGTAGCAGCCGGATGACCGGGGGCGAGGAAGCAGTCGTCCGATTGATGACCTGAACCACCCCCATGTTGTCGCAATTGATGCGCAACTTCAAATTACGAAACTCCTCCCCCCACAGCTCCAACGCCAACACCACCGGGAATAATTCCAGCAAAACCAAATTGCCCAACAACCCGCAACCTCCCAGGAGCGCGGCCAAGGTTCAGCACTCCACCGGCCCCGAAAAAATGCCCCATAACCCGTAGACCCAGCCGCGTCAGTAACCAACTCCACATCGAAGTTGCTCACTGGCCCTGACATCCACATGGCCCGCCCGTTATACGACTCCAAAAATTCATGCCACGCCCGCAGGTCCTCCCTGTGTTCCTTCCGTAAACGCACAAAATGGTTAGGTCCGGTCACCCCGGCGGTGGCCCCCGACAGCCGTCTGCAAAACACACGGCCCATAGGGATGATCCGGCAAGCGAAATTCAGCTTGCCCAACAGGGACTGCAGGGCCCTAAGCTGAACCTTCTGCCGGCCCTGCATCCCCGCCAACTCTGCTTGCAGATCCCGTAATTTATTCTCTGGCAATCGACACTCCATTGCCAGCGAATCAATCACTATCCCCAAAAAACTAAATTCCGTAACCGGGCCTTCCGTCTTATCCCCCGCCAACGGCACCCCGAACCTGCCCGCAATGTGCTGCAACGTGGACAGAAGAATCGCACACACATTGGAGGCAGGCGGGCCCACGCACAGAAAGTCATCCAAATAGTGGATGACCGACTCCAGGCCCAAAACATCTCTCACCACCCATTCCAAAAATGAGCTAAAAGCTTCAAAATAGGCGCAGGAAATGGAACAACCCATGGGCAGGCACAAATCTACATAGAACTTGCCCCGCCAATGGCACCCCAACAGCCCGAAGCTGTCCGGGTGGACCGGTAGAAGCCGAAACGCCGATTCCACATCCGCCTTGGCCATTAGAGCCCCGCGACCATACCGCCTGACCCACCGAACCGCCGCGTCAAAAGACGTGTAGGAAACCGTACACGCCTCCGGGTCAATGAAATCGTTGACCGACCCCCCTTTCGGAAAAGACAGATGATGAATCAAGCGAAACTTCCCCGGCTCCTTCTTAGGAACTACACCCAACGGGGAAACCACCAGGTCCCCCCACGGCTGTACTTCGAAAGGCCCGCCCATCCGGCCCAGTGCCACCTCCTTACCCAATTTGTCATCAACCACCCCCGGGTGATCTAAAGCCGAGCGCAAATTCCTGGCCAACGGCGGCACCCCCGCTAAAGAACACGGAATCCTAAAACCGTCCCGAAAGCCCAAAATCAACCCTCGCGCCGCCTCACCATCCGGATACCTATTTAGGAAAGGAAGCATCCTTCCCAGGTTCACCGGCGTCATCCTTTTTGTGACCGGCATCGCCGGCGCGCCTACCCTTTTTGAAACAGCGGGACAGGGGGTGGGTGCCGCCGCAGCCGGAGCACTCATGTTTGAAACTGCACGCGCCCCCGAATTTACAAGCCCCTTCATTAAAGGGCCAGCACACCCCCCACTTCTTTCCGGCCGGCAGCCCCGAGGACGACGCACTCCCGGCCCCCCCCTGAAGAAATGGAGTGGGCGTCCGCGGCGCAGACATAAGCCTCATCCATAGGCTTATGTCCTTGTGATCTCATCGAAGTTTCGCCCGCACCGCCTTCCGCTGACGAAACTGCTCATCATAGCGCAGCCACGCCAACCCCCCATACACCCGATGAGCCTCACCAATCGCGTCCAGATAACAAAATAATGCCGAGCAATGCTCGGGGTTCTTTTCCCCAATCACGCTAGCCAGGATAGCGAACGCCTGAAGCCAATTCGCAAACGTGCGCGGGATCAGCCGATACCTACGCTTCTCCTCGTCATCCTTCTTGGAACTGTCCGGCTTGACCCTATCCAAGTTAAACTTCTCGAGGGGGAGTAAAGAGAAAATCTCCACATACTCACCCTTGCCGATCTTGTCCCGCACCTCCTGCTTCAAATGCGCCCCCAACGGGCCCTCGAAGCAAACATAAACTTCGCACCGGGCAGCATCCGCGAGCCTAACCAGGTCGGACCGCGCCCCCGGGTCCGCGGTCACCGGGGGGACCCCCGAGCCCCCAGCCCCCGCCTCCACGCTCCCCGACGCCACCGCAGGCGGTGCGTCCATCGCAGGCGCAGCCTCTGACCCCCCGGCCCCCCCCATGACTCAGCCAGGGGCCCACCTGAGGCGACCCCGAGCCCCCAGCAAACTTACCAACTAGGGCCTGCAACCCCTCCAACAGCTCCTGCAGCGGACCCGAGGGCCCCCCCGAGGCTCCTGGCCCGGCCCCCCCCAACGGACCAGCCGAAACCCCCCCCATGTCGTCCCGGGACCCCGTGGGCTCAGAACCCCCCTGTGACACCCCCATCAGACCACGCAAAGCTTCCGCCAGCAACGCAGACTCACGCAACTTACCTGGCCCCACCGGGGCCCCGCCGACCTGTACCGGTCCAGGCGCAGCAAAGGACACCTCCTCCTCCTGAGACAGCTCGCTCTCGGACCCGACCTCACCAGCGCGCACCGGGGACGCCGCCATCCCCCTGTGCTCCGAGCGGTCCTTCCGGTCCATGCGATCCGGAACAGCAGGCAATGTCCTCCTCCCGCCGCCGCCCCCGGCATGCTGGCGTCTGAAACCGGCCCTGCCAGGCACCTTGGCGGCCCTCTGCCCCCTCAAGTATGCGGCCCCCCCGAGGCACCCCCCGCCCCCCCACCGCACGGATCACAGCCCCTGAGCCCGCAGGCCTCTGATCAACCGCCATGTGCACCCCCCCTGAAAACCAGACCCCGAGCCACCCGCACTCCCCCCCTCCGGTCGGCGGCGCAACGACCGCCCAGACCGGGGAGAGCCGAGTACCGGCCGTTTCGCCGGGGGGACCGAACGGTCCTCCCCCGGGCTCCGGGAGTCACGAGGTGGCCGAGGTGTAGGCCCCGGAGAAAAACGCGCCGGAGGCAAAGACCGACGCGCGCGCAGCTGCACCTCACCTGTCCCGCCGCGGTCCTCCTCGCCGTCCGCCAGGTCACCCACGCGGTCCCGCAGCCAATCCGCGCCATGCACCTCCGCCGCCCGTCGCAGCCGCGCGAAGAGTCCCTCCAGGTCAGCCATCGCAGAGGAGCAGCGAAAAAACTGCCTCCTCTGTGTCACGCTGGGCTCCGAATGATCCCTTAAAGCCACACCCCTCCCTTTTATATGACCCCTCCCCTACACTGAACTTGTTTCCTGCAAACCTTTTTCCTCAGCTCCACCCATAAAGCTTAACCCTCTGTGTCCCTCATCCACACTGTCATGTCCAGCACTCCTTATATCATTGCATTCTTAATCCGTGCTTCTCTTTCTTAACCCGCCCCAGACTGACCCTCTGCAGTATATGTGTGTATAACCACTTAAGGACCGCCGTATTGCCATTATACGTCATCACAATGGCACAGGCAGGCACAAGCACGTAGATGTACGTGCCTGCCTTCCAGCGGATGGGGGGTCCGATCGGACCCCCTCCCGCTGGATACGTCGGTCCGTTTCCCTCCAGCAGCGATCCGTGGTGAGAGGATGGCCGTTGGTTTCTGGCCACCCCCTCTGGATCGCTCCTGGCCAATGACGAACTTCCTCCCACTGTGTATTGTTTACACAGGAAGGAGGAAGTGATGTCATTCTCCTCGGGGCGGTCTTTTTGACCGGACTACGAGGAGAAGACTAATAGTAAGTGTGCACCAACACTACACTGACATGTAGGTACATACAGGCACACAAACCCCCCCCCGATCCCCCCCCGCCCCCCCTCCCCCCCCCAGTCACAGTGTCACTGATTGCAGTGATCATTTCTTTACTGATCACTGTATTCAGTGTCAGTTGTGACAGTAAAAACTGTCAGGGCAGTTAGTGTTAGGTCCAGGGTAGCCCCCTATCACCCCCCAATAAAGATTTAACCCCCTGATTGCCCCCAGAGTTAACCCTTTCACCCCCTTTTGCCAGTGTCACTAAGCGATCATTTTTCTGATCGCTGCATCAGTGTCGCTAGTGTCGCTAGGTAGCTAGTTATTTTTTTAGGTTCACCGCCAGGTTTTTATAGCGCTAGGTACCCCGATATACTACCCAATAATGGTTTTAACCCCCTGATTGCCGCTAGTTAACCCTTTCACCCCCTTTTGCCAGTGTCACTAAGCGATCATTTTTCTGATCGCTGCATTAGTGTCGCTACGGTCGCTAGGTAGCTAGTTATTTTTTTAGGTTCACCGCCAGGTTTTTTATAGCGCTAGGTACCCCGATATACTACCCAATAATGGTTTTAACCCCCTGATTGCCGCTAGTTAACCCTTTCACCCCCTTTTGCCAGTGTCACTAAGCGATAATTTTTCTGATCACTGCATTAGTGTCGCTAGTGTCGCTAGGTAGCTAGTTATTTTTTTAGGTTCACCGCCAGGTTTTTATAGCGCTAGGTACCCCGATATACTACCCAATAATGGTTTTAACCCCCTGATTGCCGCTAGTTAACCCTTTCACCCCCTTTTGCCACTGTCACTAAGCGATCATTTTTCTGATCGCTGCATTAGTGTCGCTACTGTCGCTAGGTAGCTAGTTATTTTTTAGGTTCACCGCCAGGTTTTTATAGCGCTAGGTACCCCGATATACTACCCAATAATGGTTTTAACCCCCTGATTGCCGCTAGTTAACCCTTTCACCCCCTTTTGCCAGTGTCACTAAGCGATCATTTTTCTGATCGCTGCATTAGTGTCGCTAGGTAGCTAGTTATTTTTTTAGGTTCACCGCCAGGTTTTTATAGCGCTAGGTACCCCGATATACTACCCAATAATGGTTTTAACCCCCTGATTGCCGCTAGTTAACCCTTTCACCCCCTTTTGCCACTGTCACTAAGCGATCATTTTTCTGATCGCTGCATTAGTGTCGCTACTGTCGCTAGGTAGCTAGTTATTTTTTTAGGTTCACCGCCAGGTTTTTATAGCGCTAGGTACCCCAATATACTACCCAATAATGGTTTTAACCCCCTGATTGCCGCTAGTTCACCCTTTCACCCCCTTTTGCCAGTGTCACTAAGCGATCGTTTTTCTGATCGCTGCATTAGTGTCGCTAGTGTCGTTAGGTAGCTAGTTATTTTTTTAGGTTCACCGCCAGGTTTTTATAGCGTTAGGTACCCCCATATACTACCCGATAATGGTTTTAACCCCCTTATTCCCCCTAGTTAACCCTTTCACCAGCGATCACAGTATAAGTGTCACTGGTGACGCTGGTTAGCCAGTTAGTTATTTAGGTTCCCCGTCAGGTTTTTATATAGCGCCAGGGACCCCCATATACTACCTAATAAAAATTTGAACCCCCTGATTGCCCCTAGTTAACCCTTTCACCACTGATCACCGTATAAGTGTTATGGGTGACTCTGGTTAGTTTGTTTTTTATAGCATCAGGGCACCCACCATTTATTACCCAATAAAGGTTTAACCCCCTGATCACCCGGCGGGTGATATCAATTAGGTTTTAGGGTCAGGGTCTGCGTCACCCCAGGCAGTGCTAGGTTAGTGCCAGTACCGCTAACACCCACACGCAAAGCATAAACCTCCCGTAGTGGTATAGAATCTGAACAGATCAATATCTGATCTGATCAGATCTATACTAGCGTCCCCAGCAGTTTAGGGTTCCAAAAAAACGCATTGTTAGCGGGATCAGCCCAGATACCTGCTAGCACCTGCGTTTTGCCCCTCCGCCCAGCCCACCCAAGTGCAGTATCGATCGATCACTGTCACTTACAAAACACTAAACACATAACTGCAGCGATCGCAGAGTCAGGCCTGATCCCTGCCATCGCTAACAGTTTTTTTGGTAGCATTTTATATTTAAATCCGGAAGGCAGTGCTTGGTTTCGGGGTCCCGTACGTGGCTAGGCTCCCAAAAAGTCCCCCACATGTGGTATCCCCGTACTCGGGAGAAGCAGCAGAATTTATTTTGGCGTGTAATTTGACTTCTGCCCATAGCATGTGTGAGCAATATATTATTTAGTGACAACTTTGTGCAAAAAAAAAAAAGTTTGTAATATTCCCGCAACTTGTGGCAAAATATAAAATATTCCATGGACTCAACATGCCTCTCAGTAAATAGCTTGGGGTGTCTACTTTCCAAAATGGGGTAATTTTGGGGGGTTTTGTGCTATTTTGGCATTTTATGGCCTTCGAAACTGTGATAGGTAGTGAGGAGTGTGAAATCAAAAATTTGCACCCTTAGAAATCCTGAAGGTGGTGATTGGTTTTCGGGGTGCCGTGCGCGAATAGACTCCCAAAAAGTCCCACACATGTGGTATCCCCATACTCGGGAGAAGTAGCGGAATATATTTTGGGGTGCAATTCCACATATAACCATGGCATGTGTGAGCAATATATCATTTAGTGACAACTTTTTGTAAAAAAAAAATGTATTTTTTATTTTTTGTCATTATTCAATCCCTTGGGACAAAAAAAAAATATTCAATGATCTCAACATGGCCCTCAGCAAATAGCTTGGGGTGTCTACTTTCCAAAATGGGGTCATTTGGGGGGGTTTTGTGCCATCTTGGCATTTTATGGCCTTCAAAACTGTGATAGGTAGTGATAGGTAGTGAGGAGTAAAATAAAACATTTATGCCCTTAGAAATCCTGAAGGCGGTGCTTGGATTTCGGGGTCCCGTACGCGGCTAGGCTCCCAAAAAGTCCCACACATGTGGTATCCCTGTACTCAGGACAAGCAGCAGAATGTATTTTGGGGTGTCATTTCACATATGCCCATAGCATGTGTGAGCAATATATCATTTAGTGACAACTTTGTGCAAAAAAAAAAAAGTTTGTAATATTCCCGCAACTTGTGGCAAAATAAAAAATATTCCATGGACTCAACATGCCTCTCAGTAAATAGCTTGGGGTGTCTACTTTCCAAAATGGGGTCATTTTGGGGGGTTTTGTGCTATTTTGGCATTTTATGGCCTTCGAAACTGTGATAGGTAGTGAGGGGTGAAATCAAAAATTTGCACCCTTAGAAATCCTGAAGGTGGTGATTGGTTTTCGGGGTGCCGTGCGCGACTAGACTCCCAAAAAGTCCCACACATGTGGTATCCCCGTACTCGGGAGAAGTAGCGGAATATATTTTGGGGTGCAATTCCACATATAACTATGGCATGTGTGAGCAATATATCATTTAGTGACAACTTTTTGTAAAATATTTTTTATTTTTATTTTTTGTCATTATTCAATCCCTTAGGACAAAAAAAAAAATATTCAATGGGCTCAACATACCCATCAGCAATTTCCTTGGGGTGTCTACTTTCCAAAATGGGGTCATTTGGGGGGGGGGGGGGTTTGTACTGCCCTGCCATTTTAGCACCTCAAGAAATGAGATAGGCAGTCATAAATTAAAAGCTGTGTAAATTCCAGAAAATGTACTCTAGTTTGTAGACGCTATAACTTTTGTGCAAACCAAAAAATATACGCTTATTGACATTTTTTTTACTAAAGACATGTGGCTGAATAAATTTTGCCCTCAATGTATGACTAAAATTTAGTTTATTCGATTTTTCTTATAACAAAAAGAAGAAAATATATTTTTTTTCAAAATTTTCGCTCTTTTTCCATTTATATCGCAAAAAATAAAAATCGCAGAGGCAATCAAATACCATCAAAAGAAAGCTCTATTTGTGGGAAGAAAAGGACGCAAATTTCGTTTGGGTGCAATATTGCATGACCGCGCAATTACCAGTTAAAGCAGTGCAGTGCGAAATTGGAAAAAGACCTCTGGTCCTTAAGGTGTTTACTGGTCCGGGGCTGAAGTGGATAATATATATATATATATATATATATATATATATATATATATATATATATATATAAGAAGGCCAGTATTGTGGCCTGTAATTATGGGAGGAGCCTAGAGGGTATTTAACCAGACCATCCAGAACGGTCTGTGTCGGTTCCAGTGTGCATGTCAGGGGGCTAGCTCTTCTCAGCTCACCTCGTGTTCGTCAGTCAGTGCATTCAATCGCAGGTGCACTCCGGCTTCTTTGTTCGTGCTCTTCGTTGGCGGTTCCCACTCACGGTCGCAGGTAGTATCCGAACCTTTTCGTATCATGTGCAAACTTGCGGTGTATTATGCTTAATATCCTGCACCCCTTTCAGAAAACCTGCCTCTGAATTGTTAACGCTCTACATCATTCGGCACAGGTAGTACATTTATAAGTTCCTTCTACCAAACATACGATTCATACGATATCTCCCAAAAAAACAAAAACAAAAAAAAACATTGTCGAGGTCTTGCATCTTCACCAGAGGGCCAGCTTTGCCCCAAACAGCTCTTTCTTTCTTTAAAACGAAATTCTCATGTCACCTTACTACAGGCTCCTGGTCAACTCCGTTCTCGACCCCAACCAGTTGACTTCACAATTAGGGCATAAAGTCAGGCGTGTAGTTCAATAGGATTCCCCCTTTCTCTTAAACACTCTTTCACTACATACTATTACTTCACATACAGAATTTGACCTGCTCCTGAGGTGTTAGCAACTGTCACATACTTCTGTGTACTTCACTCTGTTTTCAAAGCACAAGCCTTCAATACGCAGACAAGGTCGCCTAATCTCCATACTTGCGGGCAGTGCAAGCGTTAGTAGACCGAACACACGTCAATATACTACAGATCGCAACATTCCTACCTAGTATACCAGACTTCAGCTACCCGCCTCAGTCTGTCCTGGAGGGCTCTGGTTCATTAGTCTGGCCCGAGCACAGGCGAACACCCGAGCTATCGGTTACCTAGCCAGTCACCTCCTGGCTCACCGCGGTTGTCACAGATTCTTTTGAGTTTTCTAAAGTCACACTCAACAGCGCTCGAGTGCAAACCAACTGTCACTTTTGTGACCGTTTAAAAAAATAAATAAAAATAAAATAAAAATAAATATATATATATATATATATATATATATATATATATATATATATATATAATATAAAAATAAATAAGTAAATAAATAAAAAAAAAACAAGCTCATAGCAGAACTGCGTCGCAGGAGTAATTCCTACCCTGCTGCAGCTAGGAAACTGATCTTTTAGGTTGCTGTTTCCACCGCCAGTGGCAGCCCTACCAGGCACCACTTCAGTCTATCTTTTTTCCGACTATTCAGCTGCACTTCTGGGTGACTACACTGTCAACAGCAGTCACCGAAGTCCAAGCAGAGTGAGAGCCCTGGAGGTACGCCCAGCCGTACCCCTACCAGCTCCAGTCACCACCATCATTCCTGCACCTTCACTTACAGGTACACCCAACATCTGCACCACTGTCTTGCCTACGCACCTTGTCCCAGCAGGGCATCAAGATAGACATCTTGGACGACAATGACGTTAACTTAGCATCCCTCTTCATAGCAGTACACAACTTGCCCGAGAGAAAGTCATATTAATGGGGAGGCGTCTCCGTCATCCTGAAGGCCAGAGACCCTTGTCTTAATCGCAAGCTCACTGTCACAGAGTTTGTGCTAGCCTTGTGGACAGTCAGAGATCTGCTATGCAGGGCAACCCCAACAGGAGGGAAGAATTGGACCCGTAACTGCATGCAGCAGTGGATCTAGGTCACAAGTACGCAGTTCTTAGCTAAGGCAGCACCCAGACTCTGGGTGATCCGTTATCTCCCGCTGTTAGGTACCTGGGTGGTGAGCCTGACTTGACGGAAGACGACCTCTCTTATGGCTCTGGTTCAAGTCCCACTGGAGTGAGAACAGTGGTACGTGAGCGCAGCGGGGTAGGAGCGTCTGGGCTGGATGCCGCAGCTGATGCAGGCAGGGTAGATGATCCTCCAGATGCTGGAACCGCAGGAGCTGGTGGAAGCAGGAGAGGGCTGACAGAGCTGGCAGCAGGTGGCAGGGCAGGCAGACCAGTGGCAATCAGAGTAAGAGAAGGCCCTGGATGGCAACAGTGGATTGTAGAAGGACTCAGAAGGTTAGGTACAGGCAAGGTAGGTCAGGCAGGCTGGGTCAAGCATACAGGTGGTAGGCAATGCACGGTCACAAGCAGGCAGAGGTTCAGCAGCAATAAGCAGTCCGTAGCAAAGTCAGGCAAGCCGGGATCGGGCCAGGAGAGATCCGCAGATTCAAACGAGAGCCAGGTCGGTAACAGTAATCAGCAAACAGGTAACAGGGTTTTCAGGTACTAGCTGCAGACAAACAGCACAGAACATCTGCAGCTGTACCTTTTAAATAGGGCCACTGGCGCCAACTGTGCTAGCGCGCACGCCGGTGCCCGGGCTGCCTAACGCGCATGGCGATTAGCTCGCACAGTGCGAGCGGAGCCCTGACATTGCCCCCCCACAAGGGGCAACCTCTGGGTCAACGTCTCTTTTTTCAGGATGTGCAGAGAAAAAGGCACAGATTAATCTCTCAGCATGAAGATTATCATCAGGCTCCCAAGAGTTACTCTCCGGGCCGTAACCCTTCCACTTTATCAAGAACTGTCTTTGCCCTTGCCGTCTTCTAAAGTCCAGAATAGCCTCTACCTCATACTCCTCATTCCCATAGACTAAAACGGGCTCAGGTGGTCTCGTTCCTCTATTAGGAAAGGGGTCGGGTAACGAAGGTTTAAGCAGGGATACATGAAAAACCGGGTGCACTTTCATAGATTCAGGTAAAGACAGTTCGTAAGATACCTCATTAATCCTCCTTTTCACCGGGAAGGGGCCCAGCTTCTTAGAAGGACAGGCTAACTTAAGATTACAGGTTGAAAGCCATACCTGATCCCCGATTTGAAGAACCAATTCTCCCCTTCTCTTCCGGTTGAAGGTCTTTTTACTATCCACCTGAGCCTTGGATATAGCTTTCTGCAGAATCTGGTTGTTGCGGTGGAGAAAGGTCACGGTGTCTTGGACTGCTGGTACTGAAGATTCTGAAAGGAGATCAGGAAGAAATGATAAATGAAACCCATAATTGTCAAAAAACGGAGACTGTCCTGTGGTTGAATGACTGGCATTATTGTAAGCAAACTCTGCTAGGGGCAGGAGGATGTGTGGATGTGACAGAACCCAATCGTTCTGTACGAAAGACGTGAAGCATCTGATATATTGCTCAAGAGTCTGATTTGTACGTTCAGTCTGTCCGTTAGTCTGGGGATGGTAAGCAGAAGACAAGGCCAGTTCTATCTTCAGACTCTCACACAGAGCTCTGCAGAACCGGGAAGTAAAATGGAACCCCCTGTCCGACACAATATTAGCGGGTACTCCGTGTAATCTAATGATTTCCTTAATGAAAATACGGGCTGTCTCAGATGCCGAAGGAGTCCCTTTCAAAGGTAGAAAATGAGCCACCTTGGACAGTCGGTCCACGACTACAAAGATGGCTGTACAGCCTTCGGAGGGTGGGAGTTCGACTATAAAGTCCATGGTGATCATTCGCCAGGGCCGATCAGGTGCAGGGAGAGGTTTCAGCAGCCCCCAGGCTCGGTTCCTAGTTGCCTTACTCCGGATGGACACGGGGCAGGAATTAACGTATTTCTTGCAAAATTCCTTAATGCTGGGCCACCAGAAGGTACACAGCACAAGTTCCAGAGTCTTGCGAGCCCCAAAGTGCCCTGCTAAAGGATGATCGTGAAGAAGGGCAAGGACCCTTACTCGGATGCTCTCAGGGACAAAGATTTGGCTGTCCTTCCACAGCAGGCCCTCCCTGGTTGTCAATGTAGTTCCTGGAGGAGAAGGGGAGTTAAGAGATGCTTCTCTTATCTGGGACAGCAGATCCGGTTGAACGAGCAAGAAGGTGCTTGCAGGAAGAATAGTATCTGAAAGCGCAGCATCCTTGGAACAGTCATACATGCGCAAGAGCGCTTCCGGTTTCACATTCTTTGAACCAGGGCGATATGTAATATGGAAGCAAAATCGAGAAAAGAACAGGGCCCAGCGAGCCTGCCGGGGCTTCAGGCGCTTGGCGGTTTGGAGATATTCGAGGTTCTTGTGATCGGTGTAAATCAATACAGGATGGACTGCACCTTCCAGCAAGTACCTCCATTCTTCCAATGCTGACTTGATGGCAAGCAGCTCCCGGTCTCCAACGTCATAGTTCTTTTCAGCAGGAGAAAGCTTCCGGGAGAAGAACCCTACGGGGTGCATCAGGTCATTACTGCCCTGACGTTGCGATAGCACCACCCTCACAGCCACTTCGGAAGCATCGACTTCAAGGATGTAGGGCCGAGATGGGTCAGGATGGCTGAGAATGGGGGCAGAAGTGAACAGGCCTTTGAGCCTCTCGAAGGCCTCCTGAGCCACAGAGCCCCAGTGGAAGTGTACATTCTGCTTAGTGAGTTGAGTGATGGGGGTGATGATGGCAGAAAACCCCTTAATGAACTTCCTATAGAAGTTCGCAAAACCCACGAAACGCTGATACCCTCTGTGGATCCATTCTAAAGCCTGCCGGGGAAATCTCGAGACCGAGAAACTGAATGTTCCGTTGTTCAAACTTGCATTTCTCGGCCTTGGCATACAATCCGCGTTGGCGGAGCCAGAGCAGCACCCAGCCAACGTGCCCTCGATGTTGCTCCAGAGACCCGGAGAAAATCAAGATATCGTCCAAATAAACAATGACAAAAATATCCAAAAAGTCCCAGAAAACATCGTTTATAAGATGTTGGAAGGTGGCAGGGGCGTTGCAGAGTCCAAAGGGCATCACAAGGTATTCATAGTGCCCAAAACGAGTTTGGAAAGCTGTCTTCCATTCATCTCCGGCCCATATGCGGACCAGATTGTACGCCCCTCTCAAGTCCAGTTTAGTAAAAATTGTGGCTGACCTCAACTTCTGAAAAAGCTCTGGTATCAGGGGCAGAGGGTAGCGGTTCTTGACCGTAATCTTATTCAACTCGCGGTAATCCACTCAGGGCCGGAGCGACTGATCTTTCTTGGTGACAAAGAATGTTCCGGCGCCTGCGGGAGAGGTGGAATGGCGAATGAACCCCTTCTTCAGATTTTCCGTGATGTAAACTTTCAGGGCCCCCGGTTCTTTCTCTGACAAGAGAAGGATGCATCCGAACGGGATCTCAGCCCCCGGAAGGAGCTCAATGGGACAGTCATATGGACGATGCGGAGGAAGGGAGTCTGCCCCTCGTTTGTTAAAGACGTCCAGGAACTCATGATACGGTTCAGGCACGGATTGGCATAAGTCCTGATCAGAGTCTAGGCAGAGAAGTGTACCAGGCCGGTCAGACGTTTCATGAAAGCAGTGGTCCAAGCAATAGGGGGACTGGAACTTCACCTCCCCAGTGGACCAGTTAATGGTGGGGTTATGGGCCTGGAGCTAAGGTATGCCCAGGATCACAGGAAACAAGGGTGATGAGATCACATGAAAGGTTAGCAGTTCCTTGTGCTGACAAGGGGAAATAGCCAGTAAGGGAAGTGTCTCCTGGGTTACCAGGCCCGACTTGATGCGAGAGCCGTCAGCCAGAAAAATGGATAGTCCATGGGTCTTCCTCTGAAGGGGTATGGTATGCAGACTGGTGAAGGTGGTATCGATAAAACAACTGCAAGCCCCAGAATCAATAATGGCGCTGATGGAGACTGTCTTTTCCTGGAGCTGTAACGAAAGAGGAAGAGCAATGTGGGTTGTCTTGGCTGGCAAGAATACAGGGCTGGCAGACACAGAAGAGAGGCACTTATGTGTCTTAGCAGGGCAGTTAATTACATAATGTCCGGATCCACCACAGTAAAGGCATAGGTTCAACTGCCGGCGCCAAGCTCGCTCCTCCGGGGGACAAGGTGGGTCGCATAAGTCCGAGCTGCATGGATTCATCAGAGACAGAGGTGGAGCTGGCAGTACCCCCTCGTGGGACGGGTGAGAAAAGGGTAGCAGGGGTCAGAACTCTCGCAGTCATCCAAGCAGGGCGATGGGGTTGCGAGGAACGTTCAGCTCTACGTTCCCAAAGCCGGTCGATTTGGATGGCAAGTGCGATCAGACCCTCCAGGGAGTCCGGAATATCGACACGGGCAAGTTCATCTTTGAGTCCTTCAGAAAGGCCCATGTGGAACTGGTGCCTCAGGACTGACTCGTTCCACTGGGTGTCTGCGCTCCAGCGTCTGAAGTCCGTAACATAGTCCTCAGCCATTCTGCGGCCCTGCTGGAGCGCAGATAGAGCAGATTCAGCTGTGGCAGTTCATTGAGGGTCGTCGTACAGCTGAGCCATACCCTCAAAGAAAGAAGGAAGAGTCTGAGTGTGCTGTCATTCTCCAGGAGATGATGGACCCAGGTCTGAGGCTCCCCTTGCAATAGGAAGATAACAAATCCCACCTTGGTTGCTTCCAAGGAAAAAGTTCTGGGCTGGAGGGCAAAGTACAGCTGGCAAGCATTGCGGAAGGCCCAAACTTGGAACGATCCCCTGAGAACCTCTCAGGAATAGACACCCTTGGTTCTGGTGGAGGCATCATAACAGCAGGCTGGGAGGTGGGTTGAGCAGGAAGAGATGAAGGTACTTCGACCGTGGGACTGGAACTGGAAAGATGTTGAACCCGCTCCTCCAATCTAGTATACCCCGCCAGGAGAGACTTTATGGCCTGAGTGAGAGCCGCAAGGTGTGAACAGATCTCCTTCATAGCAGAGGCTCCATCCGCAGGCTCAGTCATGGCTGTTTGTACTGTTAGGTACCTGGGTGGTGAGCCTGACTTGACGGAAGAAGACCTCTCTTACGGCTCTGGTCCAAGTCCCACTGGAATGAGAACAGTGGTACGTGAGCGCAGCGGGTAGGAGCGTCTGGGCTGGATGCAGAAGCTGATGCAGACAGGGTAGATGATCCTCCAGTTCCTGGAACTGCAGGAGCTGGTGGAAGCAGGAGACTGCTGGCAGAGCTGGCAGCAGGAGGCAGGGCAGGCAGACCAGTGGCAATCAGAGTAAGAGAAGGCCCTGGATGGCAGCAGCGGATTCTGGAAGGACTCAGAAGGTTAGGTACAGGCAAGGTAGGTCAGGCAGGCTGAGTCAAGCATACAGGTGGTAGGCAATGCACAGTCACAAGCAGGCAGAGGTTCAGCAGCAATAAGCAGTCCGTAGCAAAGTCAGACAAGCCGGGATTGGGGCAGGAGAGATCAGCAGAGTCAAATGAGAGCCAGGTCGGTAACAGTAATCAGCAAACAGGTAACAGGGTTTTCAGGTACTAGCTGCAGACAAACAGCACAGAACATCTGCAGCTGTACCTTTAAATAGGGCCACTGGCGCCAACTGTGCTAGCGCGCACACGTGCGCGTGCACATGCGCGCACGTCCCGCGCACGCGCCTGAGGTGCCCAGCGGCGCGCACACACACGCCGATGCCCGGGCTGCCTAACGGCGCATGTGCGCATGCGCACATGGCGATTTGCTCGTACAGCGCCCTGACACCCGCCTTTTAGTGTTTCTCTTCCAGGTACAAGACCCTGCCTAAACCCTTAAATTAGATGTGCTAGCAACAACGGATCTGCCCATGTGAGACGAATTTCTCACGTACTAGAATGGCATGCCAATGTTTTTTCCATCAGCATCTCCCTCTTTCACCTCAGGTAGTCATGGACGCCACAGCCTCCACAGGTCCTTGCCTCAATTTTTGGCCATCTTTGGTTTACAGGGCCATGGCCGTCAGAAATCCTCTTGATTCCCGGGTTCAGTTAGTCCTCCTCCTGGCTTTCTACAGCTTCCTATGCCCCAGTGAACTCAGTCACCGTCCCAGTTGTAAGCTGTTACGTAGTTGCCACCTCACACGCCATCAGACTTGTTTCATCTTGCACCTCAGGGTGTACAAAACACAACAGTCCGGTCCGGGGTTGATATCAAACTTTCCGAACTCTCAACGCCCGGTGCCCCACGTCTGTTCTAAATCCATTAGCTGATTAGCTCATCTGTCCGATCCCTCGCAGGACAGCCCATTACTACCGTTCCCGATTAGCCCCCTAAGCAGGAACCAGTTCATTAGTCACGTCAGGATCCTTTTGAGCAACTTAGGCCTTGACCCCGGCCGTTTTCCTGGACAATCTTTAGCATTGGAGCAGCATCAGCAGCCTCACTAAATGGGGTCCCAGACCATGTGATCAAAAAGGTGGGCAGGTGGAAATCCACCTGCTTCGCTCGATATGTCCCGAGCCTTCAGCAACCTTGCCTTGTAGTGTCTTATTGTACATTAATTAATAATTACCTCCCTAACCAAGTCTTTTGCACCCTTCTCTTGGCATATCGCCCAGTTCACCAGGGCTTACCTTACAGCAGGCCAGGGCACACTTCAGGTCTGTTTTTGTTGTTAGTCTTGTGACGTGTTTATGTGCTCTTTCATATCTCTTCAGCCCCATACACACTATCAGATTTTCTGCTAATGTTTTCCTTCAGATTTACCAAAACCATATAATATGAGGTCAAACCTTAGGATTTTCAATGTGTATGCAGTCAGGCAGGCCCTTACACTACATGGTTTTGGTAAATCTGAAGAAAAAAACAGCAGAAAATCTGTGTATGGGGCTTTAGAGCGGAGGGCTCCGACCATAAATATGAATGCCAGTATGGTGGCCTGTAATTATGGGAGGAGCCTGGGGGTATTTAACCAGACCACCCACAACGGTCTGTGTCGGTTCCAGTGCGCAGTACCCACCCACCCTTTTCCCTTCTTTGAGTACTTCTCTTCTTAAAACACGCTTCTCTATAGAAGCATCCATTTACTTTCTTAAGGTATGCGCCCTTCTCTTGGCATATTGCCCAGCAGACCAGGGCTCACCACCCAGTTCACTGGGGCTTACCTTACAGCAGGCCAGGGCACACTTCAGGTCTGTTTTATGTTGTTAGTCTTGTGACGTGTTTATGTGTTCTTTCATATCTCTTAGCCCTTGTACACACGGTCGGATATTCCGATGGACAATGTCCGATAGGACCGTGCTGTCGGATAATCCGACAGTGTGTGGGCTCCATCGGACTGTTTCCGACAACATGATCCGATCACGTCAGTTCCGATCATGTGTAGACTAGTCCAACGGACAAGGTGCCATGCATGCTCACAATAAAATTCTGAGACTGAAGTGCTCGCTCAGGTAAAACTACTGCTCGTAATCGATATAGCACATTCGTCACACTGCAATGTTAAAAATTCTTTCATGCAGCACATTCTCTTTTTCTTTACAATGCTACAAGAATGAAGTTGTTTTGATGCTCATATTCACACACACACTTCTCCCAAATGTATTTCTTTATTCTTTTTACTCATTTCAGCAATACAATATTTTAATTCGTCACATCTCCCCAATCATTTTTTTCATTTTTTATTTTGTGCTTGGTTTTTTTAATCACCATCTCCTTTTTTGACAGTTTGCTCATCTTTGTATTTTTTTTGGTGTGTTTTGTGTGTCATCTTACCACAACACCATTATTATCTTTTTAATTTATTGGTTTCTTTTTTAATCTACAGGAGGTTGTATGGTGTTGGTGCCCCTTGTTATTAATTTGACTTTGTATTTTTGAAATGTACCTGCCTACTCACAAATAAACTGTCCTTTTTGAAGTAAAACACATAGACAAGTATTTCTTCAACCAAAAAAAACCTTTATTTAGGTGTCAGTAACAAATAAAGAGGGAGGCAGCGCTGGAGAAACTGGGGAGATTAGCGAAGCCTTTGGCCCCCAGGGCACACATCAACTATTTAAATGCAAAAATTGGTGGGCTGAGGAGTACATGTCTGAGGGAGAGCAGTCTGGTCCTGAAGTCCAAGAAACCCGGAACAGCAGCAGATGACATCTATGTTCCCAGGCTGTGGTCCTACAAGAGGCTGCATCTTCTGTCAGACCAGACTGAACCCAGGTTATCACACTCTGGTCTTCTTTCCACGCTTCCTTCCAGGCTGTGGCTGCGGTGCTGGAGGTGTGGCAGAAGGAGGAGGAGGGGCATGGGCCAAATCACACAAGTGTGTTGCTTGTGTGATTTGGCCCAACAGCCCCTTGTTGAGGGTCTGATCTGTTGCCCCTCCTCCATTTTCTGGAGTTTGCAGGCAGCCAAGGCAGCAAAGGCCTCTTCAGAGCCGACTCCTCCACATTCCCCCCCTTTCTGGCCCTTTTGCGTGGAAGGCGGAGGGGAGGGACCTGTGATTCAGTCAGGCTCCTCCGCCCGCCCACCACTTGGCTGCCACTTACCCCTGCCGACCTCCTGGCTGATGCATTCCACACCCTCCTCCTGGCTGATGTCTTCCTGTGTATGAAAAAGGGACATAGTTTTCGTTTTTGGTTCATCAAACACACACAATTTTCAGCTCAAGACTGTTGCAAATTGTTAACAAATACAAAAGACTATCATTCTGAGCCCAGCATTTTTCATTATTGGCCACTATTGTCTATTGATATGGGAAACACTTTCTAAAAACAGCAATTAGAGAGCAAAAATCAAGTTAACATCATTCATTTTTACTCCCAAAATATGTAGAACAATACTATACCTGCCTCAAGTTGGGCTCCCCCAGTTCTCCCTGAGTGGAAGGCCCAGGTTGGGTGTCGGAAGACTCAGCAGGTGTGGAATGTAGCATAGAAGGACGCGTGGAAGGAAGGGTAGAGAAGGATTCCCTGACCTCAGCCTGGTCTGACAGAAACTGTATCCTCTCATAATACCACAGCCTGGGGACATAAACGCCATCTGCTGCAGCTCCAGTTTGCATGGACTCCAGCACCTTCTTCCGTTCCCTCAGATATGTACTCCTGAGGCTACCAATTTTTGTTTTTAAATAGTTGATGTCTGCCCTGGGGACCACAAACTCAACCAGTTTCTCCATTGCTGCCTGCCTCTTTAGTTTGTTATTGTAATGTGGATGGGTAGATTGCCACAGGCAGTGCAGCTCCCTGTACTTATCGATGAACAGAGGGAAGAAACTGTGGTCATTAAACCCGTCCATAATCTCTGCAAGACACAACACAAGACAAACCCTAAAGTCAGGCTAAACTCGACTAAATCTTGTCCCAATGCAGGCCTCAATCTAGAAGCAGTATAGGCTAGTGATGTACCAAGTAAAAAATTGTACCTTCGTTTGCACGATCGTCGCGTCAGCTTCTCCCTCTGTTCACAGATCGTACATACGACACACGCATGTTGCGTTTATATACAGTGCACATGCGTGAAACTTTGCCCGCCCCTTACGTTCTTTCTAGACTATTCCCCGCCCCTTCTCTTTCGGCGCAGTGGGGAGAGCACATGACGGAGACAACGCAGGTGCACAATCATAGTTCCACTAACGAGGAGGAGGGCGATGAAAGCCCGGAGCCTGAAACGTCTCAATCCTGGGGGAGAAGATTTAAGGCCTCAAATATGTCTTTTGGAGAGATGTTGGAGATGGTGGACATATTGAAGAGGAACGACTATGGTGGGAAGTATGGACCTTACCCAAACCCAAATGTCAGAAAGGCCAAGATTGACTAAAGTTGTGAAGAGTCTTCAGAAGAATTTTGGGGTACAACAATCCAAGGATCAACTGAGAAAACGCTGGTCAGACCTGAAACTGAGGGAGCATGATCAGTACAGAAGGATCAAGCGTGTTCTTCAAAAAAGTAAGTAGTTGTTCATATTATTATTATTATTATTATTATTATTGCTTGCATACTGCTCCATGTGCTTTGATTTAATGTTGTACAGTTTAAAATGGCCACATTCATGTTCATGGGTTCAATCATTCGTAATGAATATCGTTCGTTAGCCCACTCCCAAAACGATGTTTTCCCACCTTACACTTCACTACATTTCTTCACACTGCAGGTAAGTATTCCAGCTTTAGAAATTGTCTAAAATAATGTTCTCACCTTTTGAACTCGGCCGAAAAACACAATTGTACGACACATCCAAGCAATGTTTCATATTCCTATTTCTGCCCTCTGTGTGCTAAGTATTCCTTTTTTACATTCTCATAGGAGAGAGAAGACTTGGGACGTCTGAGGACACCAGGGACCCCACACCTCCCAAAGAAGGGGAAATTCCAACACCAGAAGCAGAAGAGGTGGAGGAAGGAGAGATTGTTGAAGTTGGACAAATTGTCATCACAACAGGTGAGTGTCAGAGACCACAGCTTCTGGTAAGCTAATCAATGTATGTCTGCATATTTATAATACATGGTGTGTTTATTTTATTTTTTTAGGTGATGTGGAAGAAGAATCGCATTTTACCAGTGAAAGTGCCCAGATCCTCATTGGGGAGATAATGGGGTGCAATCGCAATTAGAAAATATACAGAAAAACATCAATGATGTTCAACAGAAAATGAAGAACATCATTGATGTTTTGGGGAGAGTCAAACACCCCAAACTAGCTAGCATATTTGTTCAAAAAACTTTTATATTTTTCAAAAAGCCAAATTTGGAAGATGCACACAGTGTGTCAACATGTACTATCTCCCATCATGGGGGATCAATGTACGTGTTCTTTGGGTGCAACCCCTTCCTTGCTACGAAAGTGGCTGAGATGAAGGGGTTGCACCCCCAAAACATGTACATTGATACCCCATGATGGGAGATGGCACATATTGACATTAGGCATGGGATCAGGAGGAAAATGGGCACTTTTGAATTCTCAATGTGTGTGCATCTTCCAAATTTGGCTTTTCCAGGGGTGAAACCCCATCCGATGAAGGCAATATCAGCACAGTTTGTACATACTCATGTCTGATATTGTCTTCACGTTTCAAAGTTGAACTTTGTAAGTCCCTGTGTACTGTATGTTATGCTTTGATACATGCCTGTTTACACAAAAACGCCAAGTTATAAAAATGTTACCCAAAATAATGTTTTCTATACACCAAATATGTTGGTTTGTTGTAAAACCCTTTTCTAAACGCACATATGAATGTTGATAATTTCACTTTTTACTCAAAGCACAATGTGTGGCTTCCTTTTTCAATGCGCAAAAGCAGTATTTGGAGTAAAGTTGTTGTTTTCTGTGGCAATGGGTGTTATTTACTAAAGGAAAATCCACTTTGCACTCCAAGTGCAGTTTCAGGTGCACTTTTGCAGTGCACTTGTAGTGCATAGTGGATGTGCCTTTAGTAAATAATACCCGCAGTGATGTTTAAATTTCCCCAATCACGCCATTTTCATGACCCCACATATTTCTGCCACGGTGCTGAAAATGAGCAATATTTTTGTCAGTAATGCACTACATACTTTAGAAACAAAAACAAGGTGTGTGTGTAGCAGACCCACAACATTATTATCTGAAGAAGAGACTGTCACCCCCTCTTGCTCAGAACTTGGGTTTGCACTGTTGTTAAAAAAGGCCCAAAAAAAACTGCAAAAATACCTATGAGACACCTAAAACAAAGCCAAGCAGTAAATGAGAGTTTCAAAGAAAAATTTATTAAAAAAATGCCTCTCAGACATTGTCTGGCAAATCAATGGCCCCCCTACCCACAAAGTACTCCATGTATTGGTTTCTGACCTTGCGGGCGCTTTGGGGGGGCAAGCCAGGACGAGCAGCTTCAAGGGCCGTGAGGTTTCATTTTCCGGCAAGTCTGCATCTGGGCCAACTGAGACCACATAGTTAGCTGAATGTCTTTTCAAAAAATTGTGCAGAGCGCAGCAGGCAAGCACGATGTGATTTAGTTTATATTCCGCCATGTGGATTGGCGTCAAAAATAGGCAGAACCGGCTGGCCAGTATTCCAAAAGTGTTCTCCACGACTCTTCTGGCTCTGGCTAGCCGGAAATTAAAGATCCTCTGATCCGGGGTGAGGGTCCTCATCGGGAAAGGCTGCATCAGATGGTTTGACAGAGCAAACGCCTCATCGGGAGTCCTTCCAGATTCTCCTCTGGAGGTGGCAAGCCCAGACTGCCACGCTGGAGACGCCAGTAGAATTCCGTCCGTGCGAACACTCCCCCATCCAACATCCGGCCATTTTGCCCCACGTCCACATACAGGAAGTCATAGGTCGCTGACACCACCGCCAACATCACGATACTATTAAACCCCTTGTAATTATAATAGTACGACCCCGGGTTGGAGGGTGGGACGATGCGGACGTGTTTCCCATCAATTGCACCTCCACAATTGGGAAAGTCCCAACGGCTGGCAAAGTGAGAGACCACAGTCTGCCATTCCTGTGGCGTTGAAGGAAACTGTGGAGTGAAACAAGAAAAAAAAATTGTAATTTGGCACATCAACATTGCAAGCAGATTAGACACAAACATTTTTGGACAATATCAATATAACATTTTGGGAAATGAGTATTTAAAGCCTAAAGTATAAGGTCCCCTTATCTGAGTCATCACCCCCCCCATCCCCCCCCTTGTAAAAAATGAGGGGGGGGGGTGTTTTGGACAGGTAACTTTCTCCACTTCATTGAGAGCTGAATGCAGAAATAATGTGTGATACTTTGGCCAGCCCCTCCTTACTTACACTATTGGCAGCCCACCGAACAGGTAAGAAGTGTCATAATACCAAAAAAATTTAACAAATGGAAGCACATTTTGACATTCTGCTATTACCTATCAAGATAATAATAGGAGAAAAAATACTTGAAACTGTAGCATTTGAAAGTATTGAGGCAGGCCCTTGCACTACATGCTTTGGTGAATTCGTCCATAAATCTGACCAGGAAAAGGTAGGTATAGTGGGTATTGGGTTTGTCAAAGTCAGCAGATAGAGGATTGCTATAAGAGCATGCTGGGGAAGTTAGTGAAGGCAAATATGCATGAAGGACAAAAATGGAACTTGAAAAGCTTCCAGCATGCATGAGGACAAAGGGGCACAGCATATCAATTAGAGCATATTGAAATCATGGTAATTAGGGAATGAGGAAAGAAATCCAATACATTAGCAATCATTAAATACATATAATGTGATGTTAAAGGAGAAAACTTAACTTCATATAGTGCTTCTGCAGGACCTGAATGATGGCAGAACAGGTCTCTGGAATAGTGATCCCCAGAGCCTGGGGGGAGATGCCTGTAGAGAACTTCAGGTCCTGAAGGCTTCTCCCTGTCGCCAAGTAGCACAACGCGGCGATGAGCCTCTGCTCCGGAGTGATGGCTTGCCGCATGCAGGTATCCTGCCTGGTGATATAAGGGGACAGCAAAGCCAGCAGACGGTGAAAAACAGGGTCTGTCATCCGGAGATAATTCCTGAAATCATCAGGATTATTCTCCCGTATTTCACGGAGCAAAGGCATGTGCGAGAACTGGTCACACTGGCGCAACCAATTCTTGGTCCACAAACTCCTCCTCACCCTGTTCATGGACCGGGCTTGTGTCAAAGCTAAAAGCCCAACACCAAGCCCCTGCACAGGACAAACTCTACGACGAGTACGTACACAAAACATGGCTTAAAACAGTCGGCTGGTCAGAACGGACAACAGAAAGCACCGATAAACAGCAATGCCTGAAAGAACGACCTGAAAAGCAGAAACGAGCAGACAATAAGCAATGCAAATCAAAGCATTCTATACCAAGATATAGTCCACAATGAGCAACAAATGCTTACTGACTACACACACTGATAATCAGATATGCACCGACAAGCACAAACTGAAGAGCAGTAACGAACTGAAGCACAAATCTGAAAAGCGTGAATCGTCTCTCACCAAACTTCTACTTACACGCGATAAACACGAGATCAGCAGAAGGAGCCCAAAGGGTGCCGGACGTGGTGCTGAACTTCCCTTTTCTAGTCCCATCGTACGTGGCTTACGTCACCGCGTTCTTGGCAACCGTAAATTCCGACAACTGAGTCCGACCGTGTGTATGCAACACCACTTCCGGACTAAATCCGGCCAAATTTATCCGACGGATTTGGTTGCCGGAATGTCCGACCATGTGTACAGGGGCTTAGAGTGGAGGGCTCCGACCATAAATAAGAATGCCAGTATGGTGGCCTGTAATTATGGGAGGAGCCCAGAGGGTATTTAACCAGACCACCCACAACGGTCTGTGTCGGTTCCAGTGCGCAGTACCCACCTACCCCTTTCCCTTCTTTGAGTACTTCTCTTAAAACACGCTACTCTACAGAAACATCAATTTACTTTCTTTTTTTAATCAATAGTTTTTATTAAAGTTTACATTTTTATCAAGACAAATGACAGAAATTATGACTAAATAACAGATCAGTTACAGTAGTTAGATACATAGATAATAGTATCCAAAAATAATAAAAAATATAATATAAAGAAAACCATATTAATTATCTCAATTACTCCCTTAAGGTATGCGCCCTTCTCTTGGCATATCTCTTGGCATATTGCCCAGCAGACCAGGGCTCACCACCCAGTTCACCAGGGCTTACCTTACAGCAGGCCAGGGCACAATTCAGGTCTGTTTTATGTTAGTCTTTTGACGTATTTATGTGTTCTTTCATATCTCTTAGAGCGGAGGGCTCCGACCATAAATAAGAAGGCCAGTATGGTGGCCTGTAATTATGGGAGGAGCCTGGAGGGTATTTAACCAGACCACCCACAACGGTCTGTGTCAGTTCCAGTGCGCAGTACCCACCCACCCTTTTCCCTTGTTTTGAGTACTTCTCTTAAAACACGCTTCTCTACAGAAACATCCATTTACTTTCTTAAGGTATGCGCCCTTCTCTTGGCATATTGCCCAGCAGACCACCAGGGCTTACCTTACAGCAGGCCAGGGCACACTTCTGGTCTGTTTTATGTTGTTAGTCTTGTGACGTGTTTATGTGTTCTTTCATATCTCTTGGGCTCCGACCATAAATATATATATATATATATATATATATATATATATATATATATGTGTGTGTGTGTGTGTGTGTGTGTATATATATATATATATATATATATATATATATACAGTGCCTTGCGAAAGTATTCGGCCCCTTTGAACTTTTCAACCTTTTGCCACATTTCAGGTTTCAAACATAAAGATATAAAATTTTTCTTTTTTGTGAAGAATCACCAAGTGGGACACAATTGTGAAGTGGAACGAAATCTATTGGATTTTTGAAAGTTTTTAACTAATAAAAAAATGAAAAGTGGGGCGTGCAAAATTATTCGGCCCCCTTGCATTAATACTTTGTAGAGCCACCTTTTGCTGCGATTACAGCTGCAAGTCGCTTGGGGTATGTCTCTATCAGTTTTGCACATGGAGAGACTGAAATTCTTGCCCATCCTTCCTTGCAAAACAGCTCGAGCTCAGTGAGGTTGGATGGAGAGCGTTTGTGAACAGCAGTTTTCAGCTCTTTCAACAGATTCTCGATTGGATTCAGGTCTGGACTTTGACTTGGCCATTCTAACACCTGGATATGTTTATTTGTGAACCATTCCTTTGTAGATTTTTCTGTATGTTTGGGATCATTGTCTTGTTGAAAGATAAATCTCCGTCCCAGTTTCAGGTCTTTTGCAGACTCCAACAGGTTTTCATCCAGAATGGTCCTGTATTTGGCTGCATCTATCTTCCCCTCAATTTTAACCATCTTCCCTGTCCCTGCTGAAGAAAAGCAGGCCCAAACCATGATGCTGCCACCACCATGTTTGACAGTGGGGACGGTGTGTTGAGGGTGATGAGCTGTGTTGCTTTTACGCCAAACATATCTGTCATGGTTATGCAATAGAGTTTGTCTGCTTACCTGTCTCCGTGTGTTCATGTCTAAAGACCAGCTGACCCTCACCTGACTGCTTTTATAATCCATCCTCTGGCACCCTAGTTCCTATCAGAGAGCTCTATATTAACCTGTGCAGTGCAGGCCAGCCCTGCTGATCAACCTTAGTGTGTTAGCTTCCTGTTTCCTGCCGTGTGCTCTGCTACTGTTTTCCGTTACCGACTTTGGCGTGTCTTGACTATCCCTGTTTGCCTGTGATCCTGACCTTTTGCCGTGTCCCCGACTATTCTTGTCTGCTTGTGGCCCCGACCTTGGCTTTGTCCCTCCCCATCCCTATCCTCCTGTTTCCTACTGTGGGTGTGAGCTGGGGGACCCTGGGGGTCGCGGCCTGAAGTCAGTTGCAGCCTAGTCCATCCTCACCACTAGAGGCGCTGGTGAACACCTGCTGGCTCTTAGACTCCGGGCCCCAGGGAATCTTATGCTCTAACCCCAGTGGGATCTGTCCCCCGTCTGCAGCAGTCAGCCGTAAGGTCCACAACCTTGCGGTGCACTCCTGATCCCTACGGTGTGCACCTGTCACCTCGCCTCAAGGTGACCTGACAATATCGTTTTGCATTGTGGGCAAAAAGTTTGATTTTGGTTTCATCTGACCAGAGCACCTTCTTCCACATGTTTGGTGTGTCTCCCAGGTGGCTTGTGGCAAACTTTAGACGAGACTTTTTATGGACATCTTTGAGAAATGGCTTTCTTCTTGCCACTCTTCCATAAAGGCCAGATTTGTGCAGTGTACGACAGATTTTTGTCCTATGGACAGACTCTCCCACCTCAGCTGTAGTTCTCTGCAGTTCATCCAGAGTGATCATGGGCCTCTTGGCTGCATCTCTGATCAGTCTTCTCCTTGTCTGAGCTGAAAGTTTAGAGGGACGGCCAGGTCTTGGTAGATTTGCAGTGGTCTGATACTCCTTTCAAAATGATCGCTTGCACAGTGCTCCTTGGGATGTTTAAAGCTTGGGAAATCTTTTTGTATCCAAATCCGGCTTTAAACTTCTCCAACAGTATTACGGACCTTGCCTGGTGTGTTCCTTGGTCTTCATGATGCTCTCTGCGCTTTCAACAGAACCCTGAGACTATCACAGAGCAGGGGCATTCATACAGATACTTGATTACACACAGGTGGATTCTATTTATCACCATCAGTCATTTAGGACAACATTGGATCATTCAGAGATCCTCGCTGAACTTCTGGAGTGAGTTTGCTGCACTGAAAGTAAAGGGGCCGAATAATTTTGCACGCACTACTTTTCAGTTTTTTATTTGCTAAAAAAGTTTAAAATATCCAATAGATTTTGTTCCACTTCACAATTGTGTCCCACTTGTTTGTGATTCTTCACAAAAAATTAAAATTTTATATCTTTATGTTTGAAGCCTGAAATGTGGCAAAAGGTTGAAAAGCTCAAGGGGGCCGAATACTTTCGCAAGGCACTGTATATATATATATATATATATATATGTAGATTTGTGTGTGTATATACATGTAGGTATATGTAGATAAATTAGAAAAAGAGAAGTGGAATCCATTCTCCTATATCTACTCCTGATCCTTCTGTCGCTTTTCAGCTATCCTCACCTCAGCTGGCCATCCCATGTCTCCACAGACCAAGAGTCAGTTACTGCTCATACAAAGACCCTCAACAACTAGTGTGGGGACCACCGTATCTGTCAGTTTTCAGGAAAAGAGTGCCCTTTCGTGCCGATTGCTTTGAATTGCTTCAGCCACGCATGCCCATGCTCTCAAAAGGGCCGGGCCAAGGCAAGGGGGACGTTCTTCAGAGGAGCATAGCCTGGATGGCACTCCCACTCAGGAGAAAAGTTCCAGGGAAGAGGTCTTTGCTCCTCTTCCCCAGAGCCAGCGCCCCAGCAAGAGTCCTGCAGGGCCTGTAGTGCAGTATCTATGCCCAGGAGGCTGTCAAGTGGACACTGCCTGGAGAAGTATGCAGCTAACAGGTAATGCCAAATGTCTTTATTATTGATAAGAGTGGCACAAGATTCTGTTTTGAACTCTCCTTAATTACCTGAAGAAATTGTTACACTTGTATTGGAAACTGTTGGAGGCTGTTGCCATAGGAGACAGCGTTCTTGTCCGTGCAGATGTGGCATCTTGCTGGATGCCTTTCCCTGTGTGGCTGTCCTCCTGTAGAAGTCTGGGAGTCTGCAGGGTTGGCATTGCACAGACACATTTGGGTTTCCCAAGGAGTGTAGTAATGTAGCCCACAGAGCGCGCTAGTGGGTGTGGCCAAATTGCCCTTGCTGACATCATCAGCCTTCAGTGATGCCAAACAGCCACCTACAGCGGCAACAGATTTGTGTATGACTATCTCAGTTGCTTGGGGAACCACTGCCTGGTCTGGTTAATGTGTTCGGGTTTCAGGTGGGTTGAAACCCTGACACATGATTCAAAACCCGAACTGTCTGGGTGAATCCTGGACAGGTGGCCCACCCTAGGTGGCTGGCGCCTATGAATCTACTTTGCACTGCACTTACTATGCCATGCGACCTGCTCTATGTGGAGGGATGTCGACAACTCATGCCTCTGGAGGTTCTCATTGGACTGAAGGAGGCCTGAGTCCTTGCTACATATAATATATTACAGATGCAGTAGTCTGCTAGTCAAAATATGGAGGCTAACCAGGATGCACCCTGGCACTTTGGCAGCTAGTGAGGCCATATGGTTGAGACCCTGGGCTGCGTATTGCTTGCTTACTAGAAACAAAAGTGGGGAAGAATGGAGGTGGTTCAAGAAAAATGCCCATATAAACAGGCCGTTGAAACTGTATACTCTGAACAAGCTAAAAGGTCAACCTGCTCCTACATACTGTAGCATCTGCAGGTGCCGGCAGACCAACAATAATCAGCCCATATACTGGGTAAGTCTAATGGGAATGGTTGAATTACTATCAACCAGCTGCTGCACCTGCATGACTATGTGGAGAACGGCAGGGTCTGCATCCCTTTAGACATGATTTCCTATTGGGAGTATCTTGCCCAAAAATTTTTTTTTGGTAGCAGTGGATGCCAAAAATCTGACTTGTATCTTAGTGCAGACTTCTGGGAAAATCAGTGAGCCAGTCACACAAGTGCATGCCCAGACTCTTAAGGTAAGACCTAGAAGGCGCACTTCATGGGTTTCTGGACAGCGTGTTGTACAGAGCCTTGGATGAAGGTATCAGGCACTCTTCAGGAGATTCCTCACTGCTCCTCCTGTAGACCATTTCTCTCTCTGCTAAATCCACCAGCGGGTGGGCTGCTACAATGCTTACAGACACTTCAGACTCAAGAGGGATTTCAGGTTTTCTACCCAATCCCATTTGAAGTTTGCAGATGTTGTCCAGCAGATCAGAAGAGGTTGAACCCTTTTGGGCACTCTTTGAGATCTTTAAGACGGAGTCCATTAAACAGTACAACCCCATGGCTGGATGCTGTTGCCGGATTGTCAGGATGCCTATCCTATCCTCACACCTTAGAGGGAAAGCAAAGCCAACGGATGGATCCCAACGGATAGTTTACCCGGGGGTGTTCTGCTAGTTCCCCTGGCTTACTTCCATCAGAGGAAATGGTGACAGTCAGGAACAGATTTCTGAGGACAGATACTTCCACTTGTTTGATGGCTTCTCAGTGCCTCAGTCATCTGGGCACAATGTCATCATACATACAGATTGATCCCTGCGGTGAATGGGCACCTGCGCAAATTTTAACTAGAATTGTGCAAGGGAGGAAACTGGATCGAACACAGTTAATAAAAGTGTTACTCAGTATGAGTAGTGATCCATGGTGATGGAAAGTCCTTGAGGAGGTCTCGGTCCGTTAGGACCTTCAGATGGGAGAATTGCTACGAATCATGTCTGCTGTGACAGCCGGGAAGATGCACCGGGAATTGACTTTCAGTCAAGGCAAGCAGAGATTCCAAGCCAAGGAGGGTAATCTTGAATCAGCTTGGGGTTCAAACAGCCTTTTTAGCACTTTGGTCCTCCTTGACTCTGTGTAGTAAGGCCAATCTCCTTGCAGTTTAGCAACAGGGCAGCAGTTGCCTATATTCAGCTTCAGGGTGAAACTCGCAGAAAAATGCTATTGAGAGGGGTGACACCCATAATGCCTGGGGCTGAAGATCACCAGCAAAATTCTGGAAGCAGTTTACCTCCCAGCCGATTTTTTTTGAACAAGTACAAACTTCACAGAGCACAATGAGTGGTTCTACGTCCCAGGTCTTCTCTGAGCTGGTCCACAGGTGGGGCTTACCACAGACAGACCTCCTCGTTTCCCACCGTAATCACAAACTTTGGTCTGACTTTTTTTCCGTACCCCAAGGCGCAGGGGGCAGATGCTCTGGTCTCTCCCTGGGACTGCAATCTAACCTATATATTTTTCCCCAACATTTCCCATAAATGAGATTCCTCTTGAGGCTGTCAAGGGAGAACATAGTTGTCATAGTCAGTCCTCCATATTGACCAGGAGGCCCTCGGTTTTCCCTGGTCATTCATTACAGAAGACATTTCCCCTCCATAACATACGCAGACTGGGGCTCCAAGCAGGGGCACTAAAGGGGAGGATGGGCAACTCTGGTTGCTCCAGTTTCACTCCAGAGTGATCTCTACTTTGTTGTGTGCGAGAAGACATTCTACTTACAAATCTAGGCCTAATTCTGGAACAAGTTTGCTTTTTCTTCGTAGGGTGAGACATTGATCCTACTGCCCTTCCAGTGTCAGCTGTTTTATACTTTCTCCAGGCCTTAACTTATTCTCACATAATCGGTAATAACACATTTAAAGAATCCTTCAGTTTGCACAACTTTTTTTTGTTTTCAAAAAAGGTTTTTATTAAAGCTATTAACAGAAATACAAAGTCAGCAAAAAGAATCATATTTCAACATTGGCATAAGAAGTTGGATGACAAGGTTACCAAAAGGTGATAAACAAATAACAGAACCCTGCAGGACCAACCACAGATAAATAATTAACTGTATGGGTCTTACATCCAACAATCGGTCATAAAAATAAGGAGAATGACAAGTTAAACGAGCTGACCATCATAACCAAATTACAAAAGAGAGATCATGACAGGGAGAAAGGGAAGAGAGAGCAGAGAGAAACTAAGGAAAAAGAAGAGAAAATGCAAACAGAGAAGAGAAGCAAAATGAAAAACCTAAGGTGCGATCACTTCAGTAAACGAAATAGGAACCATGGGTTCCACTTAAGGTCATAAATGTGTTCAGTGTCATGCAGAGTGTGAAAGATCTTTTCAGACAGCATTACCTGATCAATACGAGAGAGAACCTGTGCTAATGGTATAGACGGGGACTTCCAATGAAGTGCAATAGTCCACAGTACAGCGACACAAATAGAGTGCACTAGCCTTATAAAATGTTTAGGAGTGTCAGGGGGGGTCTGGAAGAGAAGACAGTGGTGGTAAGAGAGGGACAGTGTTCGGCCCGCGAACCCATCCACCAGTTTTAAGACCTCCTGCCAGACAGGGCGAATTAAGTCACAATCCCAAAAAATGTGAACAAAGGTGCCGGGATGATTACATCCTCTAAAACAGTTGGGGGATGTAAGGGGATAAATCTGGTGCAAACGTACCGGGGTGTAGTACCACCTGGTGAGAACTTTGATGGCCGTCTCTCTAACAGTTAGGGATCTGGTGCATTTGCGCATGTTGTTCCAACCTTCCTCCCAATCCACCACTCCCGTCTCCAGAGCCAACTCCTCCTCCCAGCGCGCTCTATATCGCAGGGACTGACATTCCGAATGTCCCTCAAGGGCCCTATATATCAGAGAGATCAGTCCTTTTTGGCGTGGGGAATTAAAACACACGTCTTCAAAGATAGTGAGCTGTGCCTGGGGACGGAGTCCATATCGGGAGAGAAAGAAGTGGCGGATCTGTAGGTATCTATAACGTTCAGAGTCCGGGAGTTGGTGCTGGGCCTGCAGAGTCGAAAATGGAACAAAGCCAGAGCCCGTCACAAAGTCTTTCAGCTGGGTAAGCCCACAACGGACCCATATATCAAAAGATTCAGGATGGAGATAAGCCAGGGGGAACCTATGGTCACCCAGGAAGGAAGCCCCCATGGAGCGACCCAGGGTGATGTCGTATTTCTGCTTAAAGCGGTGCCACAGTTGGAGGCAATCCGCCACTATAGTATTGCGAGTGGTTAAAGTCAGGAGGGGACGATTAGTTGACCACATAAGGCCGGGGAGATAGAATGGAGTGATCGAGTCACCCTCAAACCTCACCCAGGGGACTCTAGAATTAGGGATCGACCACTGTGCCTGCTGGGTAAATCTGCAGGCAAGGTAGTACAACCAAACCTGAGGTACCCCCAAACCACCATTTTTCATAGATCTGTAGAGTACCCCTCTCGCAAACCTTGGAGGTCTACTGTTCCAAATAAACCTATTGAAATGGGACTGAAGGTCAAGGAGAAAACGCTTGGAGAGCTTGACCGGAAGAGAGCGAAATAAATATAGCAACCTGGGAAGGATGACCATTTTGAGGGCAGTGATTCGTCCTATAAAGGGGATACGTAAAGAGAGCCAGCTTTTTAGGGTGTTTTTAAGTTTGCTAATCAGAGGGGGATAATTGACCCCAAAGAGGTCCCCGAAATTCCCGGGAAGTCCAACCCCCAGGTAAGGAATGTGGGAGGTGGCCCAAGTAAATGAGTAGTTTTGTTTAATAAGGGCCAAATCATCGGGGGTAAAGCCTATAGGGAGGGCTACAGATTTAGACACATTAATGGAAAGGCCAGAGATTTTCGCAAAGTGAGACAGTGTCAAAAAAAGATTGGGAAGGGAGACATGAGGGTTAGTAATAAACAACAAAACATCATCTGCATACATGCAGAATTTATATATTTCGGATCCCTTAGTGTAACCAGTAATATCAGGATGTCTAAGGAGGGCAATTGCAAGGGGTTCCAGGGCTAGAGCAAAAATTAAAGGGGAAAGGGGGCACCCCTGTCTAGTGCCTTTACCTATGGGGAAGAATTCTGAGTTACAGCCAGGCAACTTAATGCGAGTCATAGGATTGTTATAGAGGGCTTGGGATCCTGCTAGAAAGCTACCCCGAAAGCCCATGAGAGGCAAAAGTGTGTCTAAATAGTTCCATGTAACACTGTCAAACGCCTTCTGTATGTCTAAACTCAACAGGAGGAGATTACGGGAGAACAGGTTGGCATCTTGGATAACATTGGAGGCGAGGCGTATATTGTCAGTGATAAAGCGATGTGGAATAAACCCAGATTGGAAGGGGGAAATCAGGGAAGGGATAAATTTTGCTAGTCTGTCAGCTAAGATTCTGCTAAATACTTTGATATCATTATTTATAACCGAGATTGGCCTAAAATTTTGAGGTAGATTATGATTTTTATTGGGTTTAGGGATCAGTGACATGTTGGCTAACAGCATTTCCTCCGGGAAGCTATCACCTAATAGAATCGAGTTGAAAAGTTGCATCATTCTGGGGGCTAAAATCATGGAGAATTTTTTGTAATAGAGGGCTGAAAAGCCGTCCGGACCCGGGGCCGAACCCAGCTTTAGTGACTTGAGAACCCCTAAGATTTCCGGGACCGTAATGGGGGCATTCAACGCCTCCATTTGTGAGGGGGAGAGCGTCGGGAGAGGGATGTCCTGCAACCAGGACAGGTCATCGAGAGAAGGAAGGGTGCGGGGGGCTTCTAGGAGTTTAGAATAGAATTGCTCAAAGATCTTGAGAACCTCTTTGGGATGTGACGATACAAAACCCTCACTATTAGATAGCTGGTAGACATGAGGCGGGCGAAGTGTGCTAGACAACTTCCTAGTAAACAAGGTCGATGCGGAGTTGTTGAATAACAAACTGCGAGCCTTGGCCCAGCGTAGCGTCTTCTCAACCTTGGAGGACAACAAGGAGTTGAGTTCCAGGCGCTTCTGGTCTATGGAACGCCTGGTCGAGTCCAAGTGCAATGAGGATGAGTCTTTGTATAAGTGATCTAATTCTCTAGTTAGTTCTACTATCCTAAGTCTATTGGATCTATTCCGGGCTGCGGAAAGACTAATAAGTCGTCCCCTGATGACGGCTTTATGCGCCATCCAGAGGGTCGAGGGCTGCGTATCCGGGCGAGCATTCAAGGAAAAATACTCCTCCAGAGACTGAGCTACCTGGGCTTCCACCCCTGAATCTGAGAGAAGGGATTCATTCAATCTCCAGGAGTGAGGCGTGGGAGCGAGCCTAATGAACCCCGTAGTAAAGGAAATAGCCTGATGATCGGACCAAACACAGGGGTGGATGGAGGCCTCCACAGAGTTAGCAAGAATAATTGGAGTGGAGTAAATGTAGTCCAACCTCGCATAACTGTTATGCGGGTGGGAGAAGAAAGTGTACTCCCTGCAGCCTATGTTGTGGGCTCTCCAGGTGTCAGTGAGTTGCAGGTCACGTAGGCCCCTGGAGAGCGACTTCGGGAAAGCTCTAGAAGTGATTGGGGTCGATGAACGGTCTAGAGTGGCGTTGGCAACTGAATTAAAATCACCACCTACGATCAAGTGAGGAGAGTGGTATTGAGCAATTTTCTCAAAAAATGACCCAAAGAAAGTAGCCGATCCCTCATTGGGAGCGTAAATACTGGCAATAGTAAGTTCTCTGTTGTGGACAACACCCTGAACAATAACATAGCGGCTCTCGGGGTCTCTAAAAATATGCTTAACCTCCATCGGGAGGGAGGAGTGAAGGAGTATGGCGGCACCCCTGGTCTTGGACGAGTGGAGCGAGTAGAAGGCTTGAGGGAAGTCCTTATGGAAAAATTTAGGGTGAGAGGAGCGGGAGAAATGTGTCTCTTGGAGTAGAAGGATTTTAGCTCCAAGGCTTTTATAAAAGGAGAAGGCTTTACGCCTTTTGGATGGTGAATTAAATCCCTTGACATTGTGGGAAACACAAGTTATTGCCATGGAAAATAAAAAATAACAACTATAGTGGAGAGATCAGATATGGTGGCAAGGGGAGAAAGGGAAACTCTCAGGGACTATCGTCCAACAGGCGCCAGAAACACAGGGGGATATATAGGGCTCATATCATCAGCTGGGTAACAGAAAAATAAGATAAGGTGCAATAACAACAAGTGTAGCATGAGAACACCAATCTTGAGCACAAAAGGAGCCTGAATGATTGAAAGAGCATAGAACAAGGAAAATGATCGACCTAGAAGGGAGAAAACCAAAAGACATAAAAAAAGAGAATAAACATCAAAGGGAAAAGGCCCAGAGCCTGATAAAGTCAAAAAATGTTACCCTGTGACACTGCGCTATCCAAATAAAAAACAAAGCTGCTATCACAATCACAAGGATATAAAACAGTGAATCATTAACAAATATTAAATCATAGTGTAGCGCTAGAAAACAAACAAAAACAACCTAATACATAACGATATGTGATCATGAAATATTTTAACCAATCACGAAACTCATATAATGTGCAAGAAATACACCTTAAGTGTATAATTCGTAAGTGTATATAAAAAAAAGTCCAAAGAAAAATAAAAGTCTCTGTATAAACGTTGATCAAATCCAAACGTGAGATAAAGGTCACCATCCACCTTCCTTAAATGAGACTAACATGCAGACACCATGTGGTATTCCCGTCACCTTTCAAGATAAAGGCTTACCAGATGTAATGGACCCACACGAATCTACATTCGGAGGATCACACAGGCTTGTGTACTCGTATAGGAGATTTTAGACGTAAATTTTCCAGGAAAGTAGCGAATCAGACTGGATGTCTCGGCTAGTTGACAAATCCTTCAGCAGTAAAATCCAACTCAAATAGTATTGAACCCATACAAAGAGAAAATAGGGGCCACAATAGTGTAATTCCGTTTAAGAAAAAAATTTAATAAAAAAGTAATGAACTTACATGTAACCAAAGAATCAAGCGCTTAGTCAATAAAAACAGTGCTACAGCAGGAGTCCCGACGCGTTTCGTCCTCCAAAGACGTCATCTGGGGTAACACTCCACTGTAGCACACTCACTTTTATATCCCCCCTTTCAATCTGGGCGAAAATTCCATCTGCCTGTGTCACCGCATATTACTTCCGGTTTAAGATGGCGCCCGGCGTGCGTTCCACGCCTCGTTCCAATGCTACAACAAAAATCTGCCAGCGTTTTACTGCCATAACCTATATGGAGTAAACCGATAAATAAAATCAGCTTTAATCCACCTAGAAAAACAAAATACTAAGGATATTCCCGTCGCACAAAAAACCTCATATCCGGGTCATAGCTGAAATAATAGCAGACGCCCAATAAGAGGACTGATCCCATAGTGGGCGTATCTCATTGCATAACCAACCTCATATCCGGGTCATGAGTGAAATGATAGCACACGCCCTACATGGGAGACTAATCCCACAGTGGGCGTATCCCCGATTAGGGCGTGACGTTTCCAGACAGCGGCGCTGATAAAGGCCTGGGGCCCAACATTACTGCTAAGCATGGTAGCGTGTGGGGAAACATAGCCACACCAAAATAACCGTCAAACACCGAGACAACAAGGTCTCGTGACCAGTAGGGTTGCGCAATGGTAGGGGGTACCCACCAGAGAAGCAACCGACCACTGGAAAGGGGAGCCATACAACAGCTCCTAGGGACTTGTAAATGGCTTGTGGTTTGGGTAGGGAAACCTGGAACACATAAGGCCCCTCTCTCCGGCAAGCTTCACCGTCCCCCGAAAGGACGGAGGCGCGGAGCAAGCGGGAGATACTAGGGGGAAACAGTATAAAACCAGAAACCTGAACACACTCTACCCTGAACAATGTAAACAAGAGCAGCATATAAACAGCCATTGAGAACTATAGCAAACCGCAGTCTGAGCCTTCAGATAAAGGAGAGAAAAACAACTTCATTGAGGACTATCTTCCACCCGATCATCCGCACCATATCTGATTCTACGCCTGTCTCTCCTGGTCGGAGGAGTTTGCCAAATAGGTGTAGCTCTGGGAGTGGAGGGTAGTCTGCGAATCGTCGAGGCGTCCCAAAGTCCTAGCTTCACCAGGATCTCCTGACCCTCCAGGACCGAAGTGGCAGAGTATGTCGAGCCGTTATGTGGAATCACAAGACGAAACGGGAACCCCCAACGGTACCTGATGCGGGCTGATTGCAAGACTGTGGTTATCTCCTTTAGGTTCCTCCTCCGCTCCAAAGTCGCCGGTGCGATATCTGGGAAAATTTGGATAATTTTGTCATCGAGAGTGATCCTCTGTTTGTTACGAGCTGCTCTCAAAATCTCCTCTTTGACCAGAAAGTCCTTCATGCAGAGAATGATATCCCTGGGAGGTTTGTCCTCCGGGGGTTTGGGGCGCAAAGCCCTATGTATCCGATCACATTTGAACATATTGGCTTCATGGTCAGGGAGCAAGGACTTAAACAACCTGATCATTACCGGAATGAGCTCAGATTCGGACTCCGGGATGCCACGGACACGCAGATTATTGCGTCTATTTCTGTTATCGAGGTCTTCTATTTGAGACTGTAGAAGCTGGACCGTGGAGGATAGGGCTTCATGTTCTCGGCTGAGGTCATTATGCGCTATCGCCAACTCGTCGTGTTTAGTCTGTAGCCTCTCAGTCCTTGCGCCCAGGGCCGAGATTTCCTGTGAAAGTGCATGAGAAGTTTTCTGAAGTTCTGATTGAAACTTGGAGGCCAATCTATTGTACATGGAGTCCAGGCTATCCTCTAGGTCTGCCTTTGAGAGGGCACTGGGAATTCTTCTATCCAACAAAGGAGCAGGAGAAGTTGGACCCAATAAGCGAGGCGGGGAGGCCGGATCGGGGGAGAGGCGCCCCTCAACTGACCCCTCACGCTCCATGCTAGATTGTTCCTGAGAGCGTAGAAGGTATTGTGTGAGAGTCTTTTGGGCGGTGCTCCGTGCCTTCTTTTTTTTAGTCGGCATACACCAAGGCTCAGCGGGTTAGGAGATGAGGTAAGAAAAAAAAAAAATGTTGAAGGGGTGAAACGTGGTGCAGGTATACCTCAGAGATAGATTGAAGTCCCGAACGGAGCTAATCTGGGGTCTTAGAAATACATTTGGAGACTAGGTGCGTGCGCTGCTACTGTGGAGGGAGGCGGTGCAGTGAAGCAGAAGCAGCTAGCGCAGTGTCAATAGACAGTCTGTGGGCCAGCTCAGGGCTCCTGTGCCTCTGACTGATGTAAAAGCCCGGCAGCAGCTAGTTCCAAAGTGACAGGCAGAAGGGGGCACCCCCCAGAATGAGCAGTCAATGGGGGGGTCAGGGTACCAGGAAACAGCCCGCAGCAGGGGGGGGGGCTGTGCCGTACTCACTGCGAGTCCAGGGGGAAATGGAGCAATTGTTGAGGTAAGGAATCCTGCGAACCGCAAACGCTGGAGGTGAAGTGATGAAAAGCGGTGGCAGGGAAGACACAGTAGGCCCAGGCAGCTCCTGACTCCAAACCGCTCTGTCTGAGGGCTAATTATTGCTGGGGGGGCTGGGGGAGCCCCCCCTGGCTCCAAAGTAGTCCCACGTCGCTCGAGAGAGCGGAATCCAGAAGGGGTGTCCCACTTGCAGCAGATGTTGGTATCAGATGTGCGGACGGAGGGCTGCGGCCTGCTCCGGGTGTACCAAGATGGCCGCCGTCTGGTGCTGTGGATCACTAGGCCCCAAACCTCCAGGCGTTCCTACTCTGCTTCGTTCGGCCACCGGACCAGGGCAGGGATGCACCACTGCGTGGATGATTGGGAAGAGGAACCCCTTTGGAGCCGAGGGATGTCCAGACGCTCCAGATCGAGGTAGGCCGCAAGATGGCGGCGGAGCACCTCACGTGTGGGCGGCAGCCCCGGGACGGACCGGAGCTCGTGGACCGCCCGGAGATGCACCGAAAGGCCCCCAGATGACAGCGGGCAGCTCCAGCAGGGCTTGCGGACGGATGGGAGCCCGACCAGCGGCGCCAGGAGTCCGGATCGTGGTGGATGCTAGAAGGCCACAGCGGAGCTCTTGCTGAACACGTCCGTCCTCATCAACTTCCGGCCCCGCCCCCGTCGTTTGCACAACTTTTGAGGGCAGTCATGAGGAGTCTGTCACCAAGGAAGAAAGATCTATTGAAGTTGCTGGATCTCATATTAGTTTAACCATGTGTTCCAACAGAGCAGTGTTCGGTTCAGGCCATCACTTACAAGTTACATAGTTAGTTAGATTGAGAAAAAAGACACAAGTCCATCCAGTTTAACCACAAATAAATTAATAAATAATATCATACAATCCCATATACCTAATTCTATGCCCACAGTTGATCCAGAGGAAGGCAAAATAAAACCCAGCAGAGCATGATTCAATTTGCTACAGCAGGAGAAAAAAATTCCTTCCTGATACCCCGAGAGGCAATCTGATTTTCCCCGGATAAACTTTTTTTTTGTAATTCTTTTATTTATTTAATGCGGAAGAAATAACAGGCACATGGACAATCATAATAAAACATACAGAGTTTCAAACATAGAGCTTACAGTATCACTCAGGTGGGACATATATAGAGACCACCCCCAACACAGGCTTAAAACGAAACAAGAAAAACATTCCCAGACCGGGGGCTAGAGTCCTTCTCCAGACCTCCAACATCAATTAGCAAACCAATCCCACCTAGGTGAGCAGCAATCATCGCATGGCCATGTATTACAGTGAGATGGACAAATTTTTTGTGTTATAAAGAAAGGGAAAAGGAGGGAGATGGGCGATGAGCCGCGCCCCAGGCGGACAGAACAAACACTCGTTGAAAACCAGTCAGTCCCAGGGAAGCCCACAACCCACTACTGTCCGCCAGGGCTAACCGGCAGGATCTAAGCATGAAAAATAAAGGCTGAGAAAGCAAAACGGTAAGGGGAAAGGGGGGTACGGAAGGAAGAGACTACAGGGGGAAACAGAGAGAAAGGGGAGCCAGGGAGAAGGAAGGGGTATCAGAACAGAGAGACAGACCACGTAGAAGAAACACAGAGAAGGCTCCAGGCGAGCGAAAGCGAGGAAGGCAAACAGAAAAGAGCGAAACAGGGACCGTGAGTACCATCCCCGGATAAACTTTACCTATAAATGTTAGTACCCAGTTATATTATGTTAATTTAGGAAAGAATCCAGGCCTTTCTTAAAGCAATCTATTGAGCTGGCCAGAACCACCCCTGCAGGGAGTCTATTCCACATTTTCACAGCTCTTACTGTAAAGAAACCTTTCCATATTTGAAGAATAAATCTCTTTTCCTCTAGACGTAAAGACCCTGCCCTCTGTGTTGTCTGTAAAGTGAATAACTCAACACCAAGTTCACTATATGGACCCCTTATATATATGAACATGTTGATCATATCCCCCCATAATCTCCTCTTATCAAGAGTGAATACATTCAGTTCCTCTAATCTTTCCTCGTAGCTCAGCTCCTCCATGCCTCTTATCAGTTTGGTTGCCCTTATGTCAGGTCTTAGGAGTGCACCGCAAGGTTGTGGACACTACGGCTGACTGCTGCGGACGGGGGTCAAGGTGATAGGAAGGCAGGGCCACCAGAACACCAAGATGGATCCCACCGGGGTTAGAGCGTAAGATTCCCTGGGGCGCGGAGTCTAAGAGCCAGCAGGTGTCCACCAGAGCCTCGAGTGGTGAGGATGGACTTGGCTGCAACTGGCTCCAGGTCGCAACCCCCAGGGTCCCCCAGCTCACACCCACAGTAGGCAAACGGGAGGATAGGGATGGTGAGGGACAAAGCCAAGGTCGGGCCACAAGCAGACAGGAAAAGTCGGGGACACGCCAAAAGGTCAGGATCACAGGCAAACAGGGATAGTCAAGGACACGCCAAAGTCGGTAACGGAAAACAATAGAAGAGCACACAGCAGGTAACAGGAAGCTAACACACAAAGGTTGATCAGCAGGGTTGGCTATCAGTGCACAGGTTAATATAGTGTTCTCTGATAGGAGCTAGGGTGGAGCCATGCCAGATGATGGATTATAAAAGCAGTCAGGTGAGGGTCGGCTGGTCTCTAGAAATGAACACATGGAGACAGGTAAGCAGACGAACTCTATTGCATAACCATGACACCTTCTCTGCACTTTCTCCAGTTCCCCAATATACTTTTTGAGAACTGGTGCCCAAAACTGAGCTGCATATTCCAGATGAGGTCTTACTAATGATATGAACAGTGAAAAAACAATTAAAACTCAATTGTGCAAACTCCGCGCCATGTAGAAAAAATAACAAAAATCAAATAATAAAACAAAAAGCTGCACCCTATATGTGAGAAAAACACACCCTCCTCAATAGTGAAACGGTATTAATTTTGGGGCACTCTTAATACATTATTAAACTAATATAAATTATCTCAAATTACACAAAAAACTCAACAGTCAAAATTGATAACCAATATATGTGACACCAATAAGTTCCCACTCGTGATCCAGTGACAATAAAAAAAATCTTCACAAATTAATTATATTTCAATCATAAGAAGTCTCATAAATATGCCACTTCAGCTTCTTTGATGAATGATCCCAAGTCCACCAAGTGCAGAGAAATCTTGTAGACTGTGATAAAAAAGTAAATCCAGAGAACTTGCGTATACCTCCACCAAGGAACATCGACACCCAATCGTGACATACAAATACAATCTGCTTACCAGATTTGTTTGACCACTTTAATCAAAAAGTAAGTCAAACAACGCCTGTACAGGTAAGTGCCTATTCACATAAAAGTGTTGACATGGATACATAGGATAGTGTGTCCCCCTTCGGAATCTCAGGCGGTATGTAGAGAGAGTACAAAAAATCCATAGCATAATACAGATTTTTATTAAAAAAGAATATAAAACACACAGCCAAATGGCTATGTGCCCGACCCGGCACTGGGGTTGCTCGCTTTCAGAAAGAACAATCCAACAGGTACAATGTAACCCCTCCGTCCTGTTGATATGGCGTGTGTTCCAAGCCGTCAAACTGGCAACCAGGTAACCGGATATGGCGTCAAGAGCGTGACCAGGTACCGCTTCAAAACGAAGCGGTACCTGGTCACACTCTTGACGCCATATCCGGTTACCTGGTTGTCGGTTTGAAGGCTTGGAACGCACGCCATATCAACAGGACGGAGGGGTTACATTGTACCTGTCAAGAGTGAATACATTCAGTTCCTCTAATCTTTCCTCGTAGCTGAGCTCCTCCATGCCTCTTATCAGTTTGGTTGCCCTTCTCTGCACTTTCTCCAGTTCCCCAATATCCTTTTTGAGAACTGGTGCCCAAAACTGAACTGCATATTCCAGATGCGGTCTTACTAATGATTTGAACAGTGAAAAAAATATTAAAACTCAATTGTGCAAACTCTGCGCCATGTAGAAAAAAAATAAAAATCAAATAATAAAACAAAAAGCTTGACCCAGTGTTCCTCGGTGGAGATATATGCAAGTTCTCTGGATTTACTTTTTTTTATCAGTCTACAAGATTTCTCTGCACTTGGTGGACTTGGGATCATTCATCAAAGAAGCTGGAGTGGCATATTTATGGGACTTATAATTGAAATATAATTCATTTTGTGAAGAATTTTTTTATTGTCACTGGATCACGAGTGGCAACTTATTGGTGTCACAAAAAACTCAACAGTATTGATTACCAATATATGTGACACCAATAAGTTCCCACTCGTGATCCAGTGGCAATAAAAAAATTCTTACATTTGAATTTTTAAAAGTGTAATTTGGGATAATTTATATTAGTTTAATAATGTATTAAGAGCGCCCCAAAATTAATAATGATTTGAACAGGGTAATATTATATCTTTTTCCTGGGAGTCCATACCTTTCTTAATACAAAGGACTTTTCTCGCTTTGGAAACCACAGCTTGGCATTGCATGCCATTATTGAGCTTATGATCTACCAAAACCCCCATATTCTTCTCCACTATGGATCCCCCCAGTTGTACTCCCCCTAGTATGTATGATGCATGCATATTCTTAGGCCCCAAGTGCATAACTTTACATTTATCAACATTATGTGGCCTCATCTGCCACATAGTCGCCCAATTAGACCGAGCATTGAAACTGATATTTCCAAACCTGTAGACTTTACCTTACACAGGAGCAGTGTGTGCGGAACTGTATCGAATCTGCTTTTGCAAAATCCAAGTATACAATGTCCACCACTACCCCTCTGTCCAAGGTTTTACTTACCTCCTCAGAAAAAGAAATCAGGTTTGTCTGACAACTTCTGTCTTTGATTAATCCATGCTGTCTGTTGTTTAAAATATTTTTTTTCCTGCAATAACTCATCTATGTGGTCTTTTATTAATCTCTCCAGTATCTTCCCAACTATAGAAGTTAAACAGGTCTATAGTTACTTGGTAAAGACTTTGTTCCCTTTTTAAATATAGGCACCACACTGCCCTGCTCCAATCCAGTGGTACTATTCCTGTCATTAATGAGTCTCTAAAAATTAGATACAATGGCTTTGAAATTACAGAGCTCCATTCTTTTAGGATCTGTGGGTGACTGCCATTAGGTCCAGGTGCTTTATTCACCTTTATTCTGTCTAAATATTTTTGGACCTTATCACTTTTCTGTTGCAATATTTTTTATTGAAAAGTTGAATAAACAGGAATAAACAAGAGACTACAATCTGCTCCTTGTGCGCCCTCGCAGGGGCTACAAAGCATGAATATGAAACCAAAGGGACAGCCATCACATTATACTTATAATAAACAGAAGAAAAGGAGGGAATATGAGTATGGGATGGTATTGAGACTGGTTCCAGAACCAGGCAACTTGTTCCCTCGTCGTTTCCGGAGGGCAGGCCCTTCTTCCACTACCCCCTCCTACGGGGGGCAGCAGAATTCGTTAGCAATGGGAGAGATTACAAAGAAGAGTGAAGAAATATAGGGAACAAAAGAAGAAAAGATAGAGAGACAAGAGGGGGAAGGAAGGAGGGGGAACGTTCGGGTGTGGGTGCCTCGCCAAGAGGAGTTAGACCAAGCCCAAGCATGCAGCTTGGAGTGCGGGGAACTCATAGGAGATCCACGGCTCCCAGATTTTTAGAAATTTAGCATGAGAATCATGAACAATACTGGACATACGTTCCTGAAGTAACATTGCAGTCATGCGGGTTTTACCACCTTGAAAATCTACCCGTTGGGACTTCCAGGCTTGGGCAATGGTCCGCTTGGCCGCTATAAATAGATAAGTAGCCAACTTCTGTTGAGGGCCCCGCAAACCAGGTACCGGGCAATGTAGGAGAGCTAGCTTAGCGTCCCTTCGGATGGTTAAATGGAAAAGTGTCTGCAGCAAACCAAAAATCCTAGACCAGAACCCCACCAGCCTTGGGCAAGCCCACCATGTATGCATAACATCACCTCGCTGTCCACAGTTGCGGAAGCATCTGTCAGTACTCCCAGGGAAAGCCCGAGCTGTGCAGGCAGGTACCCAATACCATCGGAGCATTACTTTATATGCAGCCTCCAGGGTATTTGTGTTGAACAAGCATTTGGTGATTGTTTTCTAGGCCCTGCTCCAGTCCTCTAGGTCTACTGGGGTCTGAAGGTCCTTTTCCCATTGAGTCATATAAGAGAGGGGCGCTGATGGCGAACGGCTATTCAGGGAGGCATAAATGGACGAAATAAGGCCTGGGGACCCTGGGGCGTGTTGGCATGAATGTTCAAAAAAAGTTTTTTGGAAGGGGTAGGTGGACCTGCGGCGCAACGTTGCAATCCAGTGCTTTAATTGGATAAAGTGATAATGCTCGTTAGCCGGCGCCCCTTTTGTTTCCCGGATACTCTCCCAGGAGGGGAATAAGCGTGAGGAAAGAAAATTTTGGACTCGTGGGTAGCCATGTGAGGACCACCAGGAAAATGCCTGGGGCTCCTCCAGACCCGGGGGGAAAAGAGGGTTATGGGTGATGGGAAGTAGGGGTAGAAAGGGTGACATCAGATTGCTGGAAAAGCGAACTGAGTCCCACACCTGCAGACTATGTAGGAGCATGGGGCTGAGGGAGGGAGGGCGCAGATTTCTGGGGAGCCAGAGGAGTGCCTGAAGTGCACAGAGGAACATCCGTGGTTGCAAGGAGCATAGTCAACGGAGCGATCTGGGCCGCTGTGTAGTGTTTAGAGATATTGGGGACCCCCAAGCCTCCCCGGAGCCTATGGGTGTAAAGGGTCGCTCTAGGTACCCTGGGGCGTTTGCGCGCCCATATAAATTGGAGGATCCTATTCTGCAGGAGTCGAAGAAAAAAAGTGGGTACCCGGACAGGCAAAGTACGAAAATAATAAAGGACTTTAGGGAGGATGGTCATCTTCGCCGCCGAGATCCTGCTTACCCATGAGAGTGTGGGGAATTGCCAGGCTTGCATAAGGGTGGACACCGTTCGCAACAGGGGATAATAATTAGCAGAGAAAAGGGAAGAATAAGACGGTGTCAATTTGACACCTAAATAATCAATCGAGTGGGATGCCCAACGGTATGGAAAATGGTCCTGAAGGCACTGCATCAGTTCCAGATGGAGGTTAACATTCATCGCTGTGGTCTTGGAGAGGTTAATTTGAAGACCTGAGAAGGTCGAGAATCAGTCCAATACTAGTTGCAAGTTGGGCAGGGAGATAAGCGGGTTGGACAGGGTCTATAGGGTGTCGTCCGCAAAGAGGTTCACTTTGTACTGAGTGCCCGCGTTAGGGATTCCCGAGATATCACCACAGGCCCTGATCGCCGCCGCCAGCGGCTCCAATGCCAGGATAAATAGTGCCGGGGACAGGGGGCATCCCTGTCTAGTCCCCCGGAGTATCGGGAAAGGTTCAGAAAGGAAGCCCGCATATTTCACCGACGCCGACGGTGCGGAATAGAGGGCCTGGATCCATTGTAGAAAATGTGGTCCAAATCCCCATTTGGTTAGAACAAAGTAAAGGTAATCCCAGGAGAGCGAATCAAACGCTTTATAAATATCTAGGGATAGCAAAAGTCCTGGTATTTTACGCTGACGAAGTATATGAAGGAGATGGACCACCTTGCGGACATTGTCCCCCGCCTGGCAACCGGGCACAAAGCCCACCTGATCCCCATGAATGAGGGCCTGAAGATATCTGTTGACTCGTGTGCTCAGAACCTTTCCCAGAACCTTCAGGTCAACATTCAACAGGGAGATGGGACGAAAGGACTGTGGGTCTGTGGCCTCCTCGGATGACTTAGGGATCATAGAGATACGGGCTTTCAGCGAGTCCGGCGAGGGTCTCGCACCTTCCCGCCAGGCGTTGAAATAAGACGTTAAATGGGGCATGAGCAGGGAGGCAAATGTCCTATAGTATAGACCGGTAAAGCCGTCCGGACCCGGGGCCTTGGACGGCTTAAGGGACTTTAGGGCTTGGGCGACCTCCAGTTCAGTTATGGGAGCATTAAAATTAGCCTGTGCCGCTAAGGGCAATAAAGGAAGACTAATTGATTGGAAGAAACTCTCGGCCCTGTCTCGGTCAAAGGCAGCTGGTCCACTATAGAGGGAGGAGAGGAAGGAGGCAAAGCCAGCAGCTACTTTGGATGGATTGGACGTGAATCCCCCACCTGTCACTTGTAATCGAACCGGCCTGCCCGGACCCCCCACTGAATTAAGTTTCCTAGCCAACATGGGACCAGGTTTGTTTGAGCAACTGTAAAATTTATATTTGGACCAGCGCAGAGCTTTCTCCACCTGAGCGGAGGTGAGCAGGTCCAACTCAGTGGCCAAGTTGTCACGTGTCCGCCTATGGGCTACCGTAGGACGCGCCTTCCACGTTGCATCTGCCGTTTCTAACAAGGAGGTCAACTCCCATATCCGCTGCTCCCTGGCCCGCTTTGTACGGGAAGCGAGCTAGATTAGGTGTCCCCTGACCGTCGCCTTGTGGGCTTCCCACAAGGCAACTGGAGAATCAACTGAGCCTACATTTTCTGTGAAATAGGTTTGGATATATGTTTCTATCTGAGAAGATGTAGCTTGCGTACTCAGGAGGGATTCATTAAGCCGCCAGAGATAGGTCGGGCGGGAGAATCCTGCCAAGGATATTCCGAGGATCAGGGGATCATGATCAGACCAGGGAGAGGTAGCAATAATGATCTTATGTACCAACGGCAGGGAGCTAAGTTGCAGAAACACGTGATCTATTCTACAAAAACTCTGGTGGGGGTTAGAAAAAAAAGTGAATTCCTGTGACAACGGATGTTGCTCGCGCCACACGTCCACCATGCCATATGACTGGAAGAGATCATGTAATATTTGTTCTTGGGAGGCATCACGGGACGGAGGCACTTCCCTGAGACTACGCCTGTCCAAAGAGGAGTTAAAAACAGAGTTAGAGTCTCCCATCATAATCAGAAGGCCTTTCTGGTGCCTAGTGATCACCTGAAACAAATGGGAGAAAAACCTCTGTTGAAATGAGTTAGGAGCATAATACCCAACCAAAGTGACCTCCTGGTCCCAGAGGGTGCCTTGCAAGATCAAATATCTACCCATAGGGTCCGCTATTTCCTTAGAACAGGTAAATTGGAGGTTACGCCTAAAGGCCATCAGCACCCCCCTCTGCTTCTCAGAAGCGGAAGCCATAAAAAACATTGGATAATGGGAGGACAAATATTTGGGGGAAGAGGATAGGGAGAACCTGGTTTCCTGCAGACACACCACATCAATGGATTGAGATTTTAAATGACGGAAGACCTTCGACCTCTTAATGGGGGAATTGAACCCATGGATGTTCTGCGAGAATATTTTCAGCACATTCTGAGCCATCTGGGGGATAAAGGAAGGTTCATATAATTATAGAGCGACCAACAAGGTACATACTTACCCTGATCCCATGGCGAGGCTATCCGAGCCCGAATAGGGGAGTGGGAGGGAGGGAAACACAAGGAAGAAGAGAAAGAGAGAGAAAAAGAAACACAGAATAGAAAAGTGAAACACATAAACACCACAATTGGTGGGCATTGCATCCTGCAGCAGGACACTAAAGGAGGTGGCTCCACCACCAACCACAAGGCTAGCAAATAGTAAAACATAACAGCATTGACAACAGTAAAACTACAATAGTACTAGAATATTACTACATTATTATCTTATTACCGCCCCTGCACAGGGCAATTAAAACTAGAACAAAAATAGGTGAGACGGACTAAGCCCATCCCCTAGTACTGCTACTGGGTAGCAGTGAATAAAACTAACAATGGGATTAAAGGTCTTCCCCAGCCGGCGCCGCCCCACCGGGAGCGCCCACGGAGAGAACACAACCTCGGTTCCCGAACGTGACCCCCGCGCTGGAGCGCCACCAGGCCCCCAGAAGTCCACCAATAAAAGAGGGGACCCCGTATGGCCTAGGGCCACGGTCCAGCGGGGGGCCACCGGTGCTGATCATGGCCCGCACCCTTAAGGGGGGTGGACCTGGAATGAACCATGGCTTGACCTGAGCAAGGAAGGGAGGGTAGGAAGGAAGTGGGAGGAACAGGGAAGAGAGAAAAGGAAAAAAAATAATAATACTAATTTAAGAGGGAGGGAGAGGTAAGGGAGGGGAAGTAAGAGGAGGGGGATGGGGAGGGGGAAGTAAGAGGGGGAGCAGGGGGAAGAAGGAAAGTGCAGGAAGGGGGGAAGAGAGGCGCAGGGTATGGGGAGCGGGGGAATGGAAGGGAAACGGGGAGGAGGCATGGATGAGGAGGAGGGAGTGGGGATGAGGAGGGAAGGCAGGGTAAAAGATGAAAATATTAGAACCCTTTACAGTTCTTAGGGTCCATAAACCAACCAATATACATAGGAAATTAGACTTTATATACAGTAAGCCCTGGAACCGGCCCCCCAGACTACCCCTATCCCACCAGGGTTACAGTCCCACTTTCTTTATTTTTAAAGAAACCATTGGTCCAAGAGAAGGCTCCCAGATAAGCTGGGGGGCTTGGGCAAAACTAGGCAGTCATAGTAGGGCTGGAGCACTGACAAAAGCATAAAGTCAAAGGTGAAGGCGCATAGGGCCTGTAGATTAAGTAAAAACCACAAGTAACTAAGTTTATAAAATAAAAACAAGGAAGGGAGGGGGGAGGTATGGGCCAGGAGAGCATGGTCCCATCATCTGATAGGAGGCAAAATCCAGCACCAGGCAGAAACAAACAGCGCTTCAAAGGTCCGGGGAGGGAAACCGAACCAAAAGCAAGGGATCATGGACGGGCTGACCCGTGCGGTCGTCATCCCAGATCTGAATAGGGGGATCGAGCATGTGATTGGGTAGCAGAAAGGGGGCGTTTCCGGTTGCTGACTGGTTCCCACACACGGCCCAAGCGCCTAGAAGAGGGCCCAGGATCTGAAGCCTTCTCACGGAGGTTGGGGTCATCCGAAGAGGGGAGCAAATGTAGTGCTTCAAAAGTCGCCTGGGCTTCCTCCGCGGTGCGCACTGTGTAGCCCCGGCCTTGGTAGGTGAAAGCGAGGCGAAAAGGAAAGCCCCATGTGTATTTGATGTGGCGTTCCACCAGAGCTGAAGTATATGGTTTCAGTTGTCGCCTCTTTTGCACTGTGGAGGGGGCCAAATCCGTAAAGAGCTGGTACTTATGGCCTTGGAAACGGAGATCAGGCTTGTCCCATGCTGCCCTAGCGTTTCCTTGGTGCGGTAGTATGTGAACTTGATGATAATGTCCCGAGGAGGCCCCCCTTCCTTCCTCGGCCCCAGGGCCCGGTGAATCTGGTCAAATTCCATGCGATCAATTGGGATGCCTGGGACCAATTCCTGGAATAGAGCCGTGGCGGTGGAGGTTAAGTCCTCAATAGTTTCAGGGAGTCCCCTAAGCCGGAGGTTCCCTCGCCTAGACCTGTTCTCATAGTCCTCTAATTTTAGGAGGGCTGCATCCAGCTCCCTGCGGATGTCCTGCAAGTCCTGCTCATGGTGATCAATGACTGTTGCTGCAGCCTCCATTCTATCTTCCAGCGCATTCGTACGGTTACCCAACTCACGGATTTCCTTCGTGAGATGCGTGGCCAGTTTGGAGGTGGCCACTGACAGTTCCCCCTGCAGCATGGTTTTAAAGCGAGACAGCAGGTCTGCATCCCACAGTGAAGGCGCTACATAGGGTTGCTGGACTCCTGGTATGCTTTCTGCATCCGAACAGGCTTCGGGCTCTCCAGTGAGCAACGGAGGGGTGAAGTCCATGTCTGAGGCCTGCGACTCCAGCAGGCCGTCCGGTGGAAAGGCCTCAAGGCTCGCACGCACAGCCTGTCTCTTCGTAGTGCTCCGTGCTGTGCCCGACTTGCGCCCCATATTGTCAGTCTCGATCCCGGGATATAGTCAGTCAAGATTAATGTGCAGGAGCGGTCATATCACAGCCGGTGTGGTCGGTGGTGGAGAAGTGCCTCTAGCTTGCGGTCATCCTGGCTCTTAGCTCACAAGTGCCCTTGGTATGTAGTGATTTCCGATAATGCCAAGTAATTACATTCTCCCCTCACACCAGCAGGCTGTAGTAAGGAGATTTTGTTTTGGGTGCTGGGTGTAGCAAGATGGCCACCGTCATCCAGGGTAGGCCGGAGCCAGGGCCTTTCCTGGGAAAAAGGGCTGCAGCAGGCTAGTATTTGGCTTAAATTCAGGAGCAGTTAACAGGGCTACCGCTAGCCTCGGCCTCCTCACTGCCCAGGGAGACAGCACCCGTCCGATGGGGAGAGAGTAGCAGGGAAGTCTAAGAGTAACCCCTCAGGGGACTCACCAGGCCAAGGGAAGTCTGTTTTGGTGGCCGAAAGGCGACTCCGGTCTGGGAAGTTCAACGAATAGAGGGACCTCTCCTGATGGCCATCCCAGCAGTCCCGGCAGGCAAGCGCGGTGATTCCGAAGGCCGAGTAGGCTGCAAGATGGCGGCCCGCCGATGGGATCCGCGGTGGGCCGAATCACGCCATCCGTGGGCTATGAAAAGCTGCCAAAGTCGTTCCGAGCCGTAGGGGAGAGCCCGGCAGAGCTGATGGGTGATTTCTGCGGCAGTACGAGCAATCCACGTTGGAGGATGGTTGTGGATTGTCGGCAGGCCTCAGGTTTTCAAGATGGCAGCGGCCATGGGTGTCTGAAGGCTGCAGTATACGAGTGTCCAGGGATGAGTTCAAAACAAAATATCAGCCCAGGACTCTGCAGTGGGCCAAGCTGATGCGGCTGGTATGATTTTTTAGCCCGTTAAGGCGATCAGATGCGCGGATGGCTGCGGATTAGGTGCAGAGTATCCAGAGCTCCGACGCCGTTCACAGCAGGCCACGCCCCTCCTACATTGTCAGACCTTATCACTTTTGAGCCATTGTGGATTTGGGGCTGTGTCACTACCACCCCTATTATGGACATGAGCTCCCCCATGCTCCTTTGTATACACAGAGCTGAAGAAAGTATTTAATAAATTAGCCTTCTCTTTGTCCCCAGTCACCCACTCTAGATTCTTTTGTAAAGGGCCTACATGCTCAGACTTGACCTTTTTACTATTAATATATTTGAAGAATTTTTGGGGGTTTGTCCTACTATCTTTTGCAATCTGTCTTTCGTTTGAATTTTTACATCCTTGATTTTCTTTTTACATATTCTGTTATATTATTTGTAACATTTAAATGACACTAGTGTTCCTTCATTTTTGTATTTTTTAAAAGCTATTTTCTTATAGTTTATAGCTTTTTTAACTTTGGCCGTGAGCCACATAGGTTTTATTTTTAGCCTTTTAAACGTATTGCCCATGGGAATATACTTTGCAGTGAGTTCACAGACAGTCTTTTTGAAGAATTCCCATTTCTGTTTTGTGTATGCCAATATTCTCTCCCAGTCTAAGTCCTGGAGAGCAGCCCTCATCCTTGAAAAATTAGCTTTCTTGAAATTAAGTGTTTTATGGGAAAGATCCCATATGTGATTTTTGCTTACAGCCAACATCAAATGAAATCATGGTATGGTCACTGCTACCCAGGTGTTCCTTTATCTGAACATTAGTAATACACTCTGCATGGTTTGAGATTACCAGGTCCAACAGAGCATCATTCCTAGTTGGGGCCTCAATAAACTGGACCATATAATTGTCCTAGCAGTGCCATTTCTCCAGTCAATTTCTGGGTAGTTAAAATCCCCCATTATTATCACCGTCCCAGCCCTTGCAGCCCTTTCAATCTGTGCAAGGAGCTGAGTCTCCACCTCTTCATTAACAAACTCCAATGATTAACTTTGAACTATGCACATGCAGTTCCACCCATAATGCTTCAGACTCATCACACTCTCCATCTACCAGGTCCTCTTTCATACTCGCTTTCAGATCACTTCTCACACACAGACAGACCCCTCCACCTTTGCTTTTTACTCTGTCTTTCCAAAAGAGTGCATAGCCAGGAATATTAATAGCCCAGTCATGTGAGGAATGGAGCCAAGTTTCAGCAATACCGATTACATCATATGTCTCCTGATACACCAGCGCTTCCAACTCACCGATTTTGATTCCGCCACGGGAGGGGGGCTTTCGCCCACTGAGCTGAGAAGAGGCTGAGAGATTGTCTGGACCGCCCCATCCCGCCCCGCCTATCCAGAGAGAGAGAATGTAGGGAGGCAGGGCGGACACTGAACAATTAAGTCAGCTGACCAGCTGACACCAATCGAGTAAAGGGGAGGGTCTCTCTCTCTCTCCCCATAAGGGAAGGCATCCCTGGAGGCATTCAAGTAAGTGACTGTCTAATAATTCGAATTGCAGTGCAATCGATCCATCCCAAGTCCTCCACCACCTCTGCTTCTTACTGATCCCATCCCTACCCACCCACCATCACTTCTACAACAGAGGTGATGGGGGGATATGGTAGGGATGAGATCAGTGGTGGTGGGGGATGGGATCAGTAAGAAGCAGAGGTGGTGGTGGGAGCGGATTGCACCACCACCACTGCCACCCCCCCAAGTACCACCGCTGCCTGCTACCCCCCAAAGTACACCACTGCTGCCTTCCACCCCCCCAAGTACTGTACACCACCACCGCCACCCCTCAAGTACCACCGCTGCCACCCCCTGTCACAGTTACTTTCCTGAATGACAATGTTACCACCTTTGTCGGCCGGTTTAATGGTTATAGCAGGATTTTCCTTTAATGATTGCAATTCTATATGTTCATTGTGTGTCAGATTGTTATGTCCATGGGGCGAATATTTAAAGTCACGTATGTCCCTTGAAACTGACTTTAAAAATGTTGCAGCGTTGGGGTTAGTGCTAGGTGCAGGGCAAAGACTTGATCTTTTTTTCAAAGAGATGCTTTTAGGTTGTGGTGATAGAGGTGTAAAGGTAACTCCATCCATCTTAACCAATATACTGTCGAGATCTATAGAATCTATAGGATCAATGAACTCATTTTCTTGCAATAGGTCAGTGAGATCTCGCAAAGCCGTGAGTTCAGTGGCAGTATACGAGGAGCCATTGGTCAAATGTTTGAAGACTTTGAAGACTTTTCAACAAAAGATTACGAATAAACAAATTAATATCTTTAATAACTTCAAATTTGTTTATGTGTGTTACCTAACAAAGTAGGACCCTTTTCCAAAACTCAGATCTTACTGGTGGTTAAATTGTGATCAGAAAGATTGATAATATTTAGTTATTATGAGGTAGTTGTTTTTGTTTTGTGCTCGTATGCGATCTAAAAAAAATCAATTCGTTACGATGTTTCTGGGAGTGAATAAGATCTAGGGGTGTTAGATTGATATGGTGCCCTATTTTGGGTGCGAGAAATTTTCGTCTTTTGTGAAGTTTTAGACTGGTCTCTAGTGTATGGAGTTGAGATGTCATCATTTGAGATATTGATTGGGCGATCACGCTTCTGTCGCCTACGTCCATTTCTTTGGGCTGGGACAGGTTATGGAGCTTTTAGAATGCTAGTGTTATTAGATGTTTTTCCTCAGGTGGTAACCCATTGAGGGGCAGTGGATTTGGGATAAGATGGTGAAGCCCATCAATCCCCCTCTAGGCCCGCTCCTCCTGAAAAGCCTTTTTGTCCCTGAAAAATTTCTTGTTCTTTTTAATTAAAATATCCTTATTTACATTTTTCAAATCTCTTTCTTAGTTGGATTTCTAGTTCCTTGTGGAGGGTATGAGTTTAAAATTTGAAAAGTTGAAAATTTAGAGTCAACTTTAATGTCAAGCTCTGCAATTCTCTTGCGATACTCATGAGTCAAAAAACTCATAAGTTCAAATGAGCATTGTTTGAGTATTTTCTTCCATGCAACTTTGAATTTGGGTTGGATTTTCTCAAAAGTGGGAAAAATCTGAACCCAAAGTCCAAATGGATTAATGCAATTTTTTTGGTATTCCTCAAACGATTTGATGTGCCAAAAAAGTGAAGCCTTTTTCTGTACTGTATGTGTCAGATTGAGAAAGGCAAACTTAATTTCACACTCAATCAATTTATTTGTGTCATAGTCCTTGGCCATTTTGGTCATCAGGCTATCCCATCGATCGGGTTGGGGAAGACCCCCAAGTAATCCACCATGGTGGAAAGAGATGGTATTTATAACCAACAGGTGACCAATCAGGCAACAAAAGACTATATCAAAAAGAGGGGGCAATGTGCAAGATCCACAATGCTTACAGCCCAAAAAAGACGCAATAAACAGAGATGATACCCTTAAAGAGTTCTATATGATAAGAGGCGATCAATGATTAAAAAAAAAATGTATATATATATATATATATATATATATATATATATATATATATATATATATATATATATATATATATATATATATAAAATGCGAGAAAGACAGGATAAGTACACAAATTGTCATTTCCAAATTGGAGGGGATTTGGTGGGCGCTGAACCCAATATTAAAGAATACTAAAGGATATAAGATTGACAGTGTCTGTATGGCCCTTACATCAGGATCCTCAGAGAGCCCCCCTACTTACATCCTCATCCTCAGAGAGCCCCCTACTTACATCAGGGTCCCCAGAGAGCCCCTACTTACATCAGGGTCCCCAGAGAGCCCCTACTTACATCAGGGTCCCCAGAGAGGGCGGGCAGCAGAGAGATGCTCGTGAACAACACTTTAGGCACTAGCAAAAAAACTGATGTACTCCCAGTAGTGGGAGGGGTTATATAGGCAGGCAACTTCCTGTTTAGGGTGTGCTAGTGTCCATCACCTGAAGGTGGCCTATAACCCACATAGTAATTACTATAGCGCTGTGTCCTGTGATGTACTATTAAGAAATAATCACAGTGGTAAAATAATAAAAACACCAGACACATTATTACGTGTCTCCACAGCATAATACTAATGATAATGTCTTGTGGATAAACCATATTTGTGACCATATACCTTGCATAATACCAGAATACATACAATATAGTAAAACAAGGAAACTTTAATTCCATAACATAGTACATAGTAGCAAAGTAACATAGTGGCATAGCAGCATAATATAATCACAGTGGTAAAATAATGAAAACACATGATCGTGACGAACACGCGTCGGGGCTGTGACACCGGAAGTGATGCAGATCAAGCGCGTCGTTCGTTTTTACATTGCTCTATTGTTACTTTTTAATGTGAGTACCTGTTATTCTACATTTTTATCAATAAAAAAGCTGTATAATACTACACTATGAGGCATCCTTCCTCTCTCTAACCTATGGTACACTGGCGAGCTCCCTCACCCCGGACATCTTAAAGGAGACGCCATCACTGACTATAGGCAGGATAGGACCTGGGCCACCACGATAGGAATGGTCACCCCAAAGACATATAATTTTATGCTGTTACCTTACAGCAGTAAGGTAAGGTGACAACCATATATTTTAACCAGCACGGAGGAATGCACGGTTTCTCTATCACCTAGTAGAACCTTTACAGAATTGTGTTTACCAGCACCTGCACTTTATTTTCCAGATCCATAGGATCATGCTATTTTGCACCATTAGTATTTCTTTTTGTTGAAAGAACATTTGTGGACATTTCTTTGTGCATTTACCATCTAGTACAGTGTGATATTTTTCCTTTTTTTTTTTTCCTTCTATAATTTCACTTGGGAGACGAGCACATTGTTTTTATGCACAAATATTTTGCAGCTATCATTATTTGCATCATTTGCACTTATATTTTGTGCTCATTCTATCCCCTCTAGCTTACATGTAATATGTAATGTTTATGGACATTTTTATTTTGTATTTATTTAATTGATGTGACATTTCTGCATTTTCTTCTTAAAAAACACATTTGTGCTATATGAGCTAACAATTATTCATCATAACCCCTCATCTCTCACTACCATCTTTAGTATTTTCTCTGGCACTTTTGCACAGAATTCATTCCTCTCTGCCATATATACTTTATATCTTTGTGTGACTACCTTTAGCAGCCTATTTATTTACTTCTAGTACAGCGCACCACTACTCCTTTTACCAGACGCATTGTTGTGTGTCCCCACAGTAACAACATGATAAAAATTGGTAGAGTCCAAAAGAGTATAATATCAGTAAAATTATATTGTAAATTATACATCATAAAAATTGTATGAAAGGCATCTAATAGCTTGACGCGTTTCTTGGCTATGTTGCCACACTTCAGGAGCAGATGCGATGTAGATGTCTATAAAGGTATTAAGGTGAATATTAGATTAGGTATTATATAAAGAGAATATAGCCAGCACCACCAAGGTGCGTTTATCATTTTACTATGATTGACTATTTTGCCATGATCAGGAGTATGGATGGGTGGTTGTTGGTTGGGGGCTTAATTCTTTGTAATTAGGGTCCCCACGAATATTCCCCCCCCCCCCCGCTCTGCTGCATGCCCTATGGGGTTTGGATTTTGGTGTACTGGGTGCTCTGGCCGTGCTGGGTTTCTTCTGGCCCGGGGAGCTGCGATGAACTCTGTGTGTCCTCCCCTTTTCCTCCTCTCGTTGCGACATGAGGATTGGGACGGGCTTCCCATTACTCATCAACATCACGCCTTCCTCTGTTGTGCGTACTATTTCATTACTAGTGGTGCTGGCTTGCCAACATGGTGATTTTCACATTGGCGGTCTCCATGAGGCTACATGCTACAGCCTCTCTTCGTTCCCACTTTTCGACTGTTGCTCTAACTGACCCACAGGGGGTGGTTATCCCCAGTCACACAGGAGTATTTAAACTCCCTTTATTCAGTGAGATACATCCCCATGGACACCGTGCACCATTGGATTTAAACATCTACACACAAGCATTTAGGTATTTCTGCTACAAACTTTTTTTTTAAATGTTTTCATATACAGTTTTCTTATTTCTGTCTTGTTGATTGTAATTTATAACCCTCTATCAAAGTATTAGCCACCATGATATATACACTTATATGTTTTATTACATTATATACACAATTTTTTTATAGATGGGCTTTCTATATGTGGCTCACACTACTCTCAAACTATCCATGGGGTATTCGCTCCTGGGGACTACTTTCTCTGTTGATGGTTCCATCTGTGTCATGGGGGTCACCGCCTCAGCTCCCGGGCTGATGATTCGCCCGGCCGGCCCTTGTCCTGTCTGCCTGTGCCCAGACTCATGGCTGGTCTGTAAGTATGAGCAGGGGATTTGTTCCTGTACTATTCTCTCTATATAATACCCAATATAATATTTACCTCAATACCTTTTATAGACATCTACATCGCATCTGCTTTAAAGAGTAGCACCATAGCCACGAAACGCATTGAGCTATTAGATGCCTTTCATACTATTTTTATACATTACTTATAATATGCTCTTTTGGATTCGACTTTTTTTTATCATGTTGTTAGTGCGGAGACACACAACAATGAGTCTGGTGTTTTCATTATTTTACCACTGTGATTAAATAATGTTATGGAATTAAAGTTTCCTTGTTTTGCTATATCATATTGTATGTATTCTGGTATTATGCAAAATATATGGTCACAAATATGATTTATTCACCAGACATCATCATTAGTATTATGTTGTGGAGACATGCAATAATGAGTCTGGTGTTTTTATTATTTTACCACTGTGATTATATTATGCTGCTATGCCCCTATGCTACTTTGCTACTATGTTCTATGTTATGGAATTAAAATGTCCTTGTTTTACTATATCATATTGTATCTATCCTGATATTATGCAAGTTATATGGTCACAAATATGGTTTATCCACCAGACATCATGATTAGTATTATGTTGTGTTGCCTCCCTGGCTGCATACTTCACATAAAGTCCCAAACCTTTTTTCTTATATATCCAAATGTCGGGAATGGAGGTACATTCCAAAGTCCCAAATTGTTTCTTCTCCTTTTCATTCCTTTTGTAAAGGAATGTTCACTTCCACTCAAATACGCCGTTCAAGTATGAATGACTGTGTTCCCTCTCCGAGACGCCTAGACATCTACTCTCTTCAATTTATAAATTACTTCATGTGTTAATGCACAATGGACTTCCCCCAATATACCAGAGCATGGTCCGTGGCCTTGGGGAAGGAGCCTAAAACTGCTGATTGGAAGACTTTCTTTCACTTTACTCACAAATCCACGATTTCTTGTTATGCACAAGAAAATAATTAAAAACTCCTCTCCAGGTGGTACAGAGACCTCCATTTATTACATAGAATTCCCTTCTAGATTCCCTTCTGTACCGGCCACTTGTTGGAGATGTGGTTCGATAGAGGGAACGATTTACATTTTTGGTGGGAGTGCAGTAGGATTCACCCCCTTTTGGTCCAAAGTTTTTACTATCTACAATAAAATATACCACGAGTCCCTGTAACCTACCCCAGAGGTAGCATTCCTGTCCATGCTCCCATGTTCAGTTGATTGCTTTGTTTTGGAAAATGGATAAGCCCCCCTCCATTATCCCTTTGGGTTTCTACCGTTAATGATATCATGCGGATGGAGGAGATGCTTGCACTGGATAATGATACTTTTGAGAAATTCAAAACCCTATGGTATGTATGGCTTGACTTCTCCACCTCTGCCACGCTTAAAGATTTGATATGATCTGTCAATTATCATACTTTTTCAAATTCTAACAAATCTTTTTTTAATACCTTTTTATTATCCGGTCATGGGGATGCTCATGTTCTTTCTTTCTCTCCCTTCTCGGGCCTCCTTAGGCCTTTTTTCTTTTTTTACTTTAACTTCTTTCCTCCTCCTTACTTCACCATGTTCCTTGATATTATATGGTCATACATGTTTTCTGTTTCTGTACTACTATGTTATAAAGTCCGTGAAATGGTTATCCATTTTACACTACGCCATAGGTGAATCTCTTGTTACGGACCCCAATATTATTGCTTTCACTAAACTTGTACTGTTTGGGCATACATATCAGGCCCTTCGTGTCTGGTATTGTTTTAAGGGGATAGAGAAAATAATTAAATCCAGATGTCCGCACTCCAACAACACTTTTTCTATTGGAAAAAGATGAAATTCAAAGCTGACATGTTTCACACTATAACTAGTGGTGCTTACTCATAGCTAGATGAGCTATGATAGCTATGGATTTTAAGGGAAACCCCATGCCAAAAAAAAAAAAATAATAATTAAATATCCCAAAATCCATACCAGACCCTTATCCAAGCATGCGGCCTAGAGGTCAGGAAAGGGGGGTCAAGTGAGTGGTCCCCCTCCTGAACTGCATCAGGCTGCATGCCGTCAACATGGGTAGGGTGCTTTGGGGTCCCCCCACCCCAAAGCACCTTGTCCCTGTGTTGACGGGGACAAGGGCCTCTTCCCGACAACCCTGGGCAGTGGTTGTCGAGGTCTGCAGGGTTGTTGGGCATGCAGAGGGTCCTAAACAGGAAATCACAACTTTGTGAGGGCTACTTCGCACAAATTGGTGACAAAGAGCATTTGTCATTCATCATCAGCATACAACATTAAAATATGTGTGCAGGATCACACCAGACCTATACATCCATATCTGGGCCAAAACATCCCAGTTCTAGATGTGGTGCAAACCCACACTTGCTTGATTTATAATGTGATTTCTTGGGGTTCTATTATGTGAAACCCATCAAAAATTTAATCACTGGTGAAAAATTTAACTTTTATAGCACAAAAGAGCAAGAACATGGAAACCTCTAGTCAGGGAGCTGGATTGGGATTCAAACTAAGAACCTCAGCGTTGTTAGGCAGAAGTGCTAATCTGTTAGCCACCCTGCTGCTACATGTTTGTAGGCTGCATCTTTGTGGTGTCAAACTGTCCTAAGTCCCAGGGGTGCAAGAAGTTAATGCAGATGTACTGTGGAAGGCCAGAGAGACACTGAACAACCTGTTTTTTGCAGTCAGGAGTTATGTTTAATAACATAGGGAAAACAGACAATTTCTCCACATGAAGTGGCATATTTGGGATTTGAAACCAAGAACCTCAGTGCTGCTAGGCAGAAGTGCTAACCTGCTACTGTGCTTCCACATGTGGAACCCTCCTATACATAAATACTCATAAATATTGCATTTCATTGGACAAATAGGTGGTGAAATTGCATTAGTCAGGAGTTATTCTTCTTGATTTATTCTGTAATATTTGGTGGTTCTTGGTGTGCAAGTGTAGAATAGTGATGTTACCCTCCTATTTTTGGGAAAGACATTTTGGTTTCTGATGTTGGTACACATATCAAATTTTTTGGGATTGAAATATGATCATTTGGAAATAATTAAAAAACACACAAAATTGTGACTAATTTTAAATTTGCATTGGTATTGGTATTGTTTGTGGTTTTTAAAGACACCTGTGTGAGTTTGGGTAAAGATTTTTGTGAGATTGACAGCAATAAGTGAGAGATACGGAGAAAAATATATTTTACCAAAAAATTCCACATTCTAGCATTCTTTTAAAAAAAATACATGAAGACGCAACATTGTTGCAAGGACCATTTATTTGAGAGAAAGATACAGTTCATCTCATCTCAAAATTATAAATATTTGGGGAAAATACAAATGTACCATTAGAATCAATGGCTGAACTTGCATTGGGCTACATAACTCTAATTTTCACTCTCAAAAACGCTTTTTAACCCAGTGCTCATTTTGGTATTTACTATACCTCTTGCTAAAAAAGGCATGGGAGTTAAAATGAGAATAGTTTGCATGTCTAAGCATGCTCAGTTGTGCTGGCACCTAGTTGTAAAGAGACGGGGAATGTATCCCTTCTCAGACTTTTAAAGATATTTTGGTGTATATATCCCTTTTTAACACCGTTTAAAAGCAGATTATCTTTAAACAATATACAACATATTTAAGTGCCATTTAGGCGATCATATCATGCTCTAAACATTATTTCCATATGCAATACTCCAGGTTCTAGCAGAGTAAAGGTGTGCCATAGTAAATTTTGGTTTTGGGAGTATTTTTGCACCAGCGTTATTGTGAATTCCGTTAATTAATGTGTTTGCTGTAATTTGAGCACTAATTAGCATACGGTGCTATAGTAAATGACCCCCACAGTATTTTACGTGTTTAAATGTGACCCAATATACCCCCACGGTATTTTACTTGTTTAAATTTCACCCAATATAAACATGGCTCACCCCAGCTCTTAATAAGAAATGTAAGATTGGCAGATAATAGAAAGTGCTTTTCAATAGCCTCTCATTTTATCTTATGTACACTTACATCTATCAATGGAAATTTAACCAGCAGCTACATTTAAAAACATTAGTGACTGAGTCATATTTCTATCTTTAAATTACACAATAAATAAGTCTGGCGTTTTTTTAAATCATTTTATTTTGTATCAACCATGTACACTTGTATAATGTTTATGGTTTACGAACAATAGTCATTTTTCAGTGGTATTACAGAAACAGGGCATTTTGATTTCACTATATTGTGACATTAACATTGGTTAACTAGATGACAAAGCACAAGACCACCATTTTTAGCATGTGTTGGCAATTAAATTGTAATCATCGTTATATCATCATGCAGTAGGAGAATGAATTTCTAGTAGAGTCTGTATTCCTCCAGATAGTAAACCAACAGACCTATAAATTAGGTGATATGAATATAATTAGTGTACTACAGAGAAACATGTCGAACACTGTAATATTTATTTATAAAGTCGTTTTTGTGAAGCACTACCACTGAGAAATTTCACAACCATTTCCTTGTCTTTCTTTTCACAGTGCTTCTTATTGCATAAACAAGAGTCAGTATATAGTACTTGGGCATCTTTAATCAGTTTGAGATTTGAGTGTATGCTCCTCCCCTGAGGGAGTCACGAGACTCTGACTATATGAATTGGGAGGAGCCTATGAGCTCATGCTGCCATGGATCAGATATGCTGACATGGATCAGACTGGCAGGAGACACTAATGCCGTGTACACACAATCAGACTATCCAGCGGACTTAGTCTGATGGACAAACTGCCGGAAAGTCTGCCAGACTTTCCAAACGAGCGGACCTACCCACACACGACCGGACTTTGGCGGGAGTCCGCCGTACTTTTGAAATGAACGGACTTGCCTACACACGGAGGAAAGTCCGTTCATTTTGAACACGTCTCCACACAGACAGCCGGTACCAGTCCGGCGGACAATTTTTAAGTCAAAACTGCTTTCTAAGTCCGCCGGACTTTTGGGGAAAAAAAGTGGACCATAGTTTGATCATGTGTACACGGCATAAGTGTACGGGTCGCCATCTTGCGAGAGACATTCCTATATATTTGCATGCAATCTGACGTGCACCAGCAAAGTGCACTTTTTAAGCTACGTTTTTAATCTTGGACTTAATCTTAAATATACGGAAAGCACTATACAGGTATATATCCTTTTTTAAGATTCCTATGCACAACCACTGAAAATTTCATGTGAATGGAGATGGCTTGAATGACATTCGAATACAGCAAAAGGGAACAACACTTTATGTATACAGTATCATACCCTGTTTAAAAGGGAAAGCGCATGAGACCTGATTTTTATTAGGTCAAACCAAAAGGTGGGAGTATTTATTGGAATGTTGGTGATGGGTTTTGCACAATAAAAGTTGGAGCGATTCACAAAAAGGTAGCAGTATTTATGGCACAAGTGAAAGAAAATAATAAATGGACACACACATTGATAACTGAAGGTTGTATTTCATAATTATTGTGGACTTGCACAGTTGATTTTTTTATAGATATTTGACTTGTTTAATTCTGCGTGGCACTATTCAATATATTGTTTGTAGATTTTAATGTATACTGCTTCCGAAAGACTCATAGTTGACAGGGACAGGATGATGAGGTGTTAATGAGAGAGATAAAAAAGGTCTGGCAGTGAGGAGGCAGGAATTTTATTTTTATAGGGCAGATTTATACTGGTTGAAATCTTTCTGAGATTTTGTCCTACCCCACAGGCGCTCAAGAGCATGGCTGTGTTTTTTTTCAGACTTCTAGTGTCATCTGTTTGCCAAGGTTGAAGGAAACGGGGCCTGATTCTGTGTGTAGTTAGGGGGACCAGTGTGTCCAGTGAGGGTAGTAGTGAAGTGTTGTAGTCAGAAGTGGCTAGGTTGGTGCAGAACAAGGGTACAATTTTGTCATAGAGATGGTCAGTAGCAGAGAAGAGAAGAGAAGGGTTGAGATGGCGTAGGTTTCTACAAGTAACTGTTAGACAGTTGGAGGGAGAGGAAGTGGAGGAGAGGGGGAGAGTGAAACTAATAAGGATCAGAGAGAGGGTAAGGCTAGTTGGAGAGGTTGCACGGAGTGTAAAGGTGAGAGAAAACAAGCTCAAGGGTATTGCCTTCAGAACGAATAAAAGCATGTATTCATTGCTTCAGGTCAAAGGAGGAGGTTAGACTGAGAAGTTGATCTGCATATGGCTGGAAAGGGATACAAAGCAATTTCAGATTGTTTAGGCCTCCATTAGGCGACAGTTAGACAAATTGTCTATAAATGGAGACAGTTTAGTACAGTGGCTATTCTTCCTAGAAATGAGTGCCTAGCCAAGATGAGTCTCAAGGCACAACATAGAATCCTCAATGAGGTAAAGAAGAAATAACAAGTAAGCCCTTGTACACGGGGTCGGACATTCCGATGGAAAATGTCTGATCGAACCGTGTTGTCGGATAATCCGACTGTGTGTGGGCTCCATCTGACTTTTTCCGTCGGAATGTCTGACCAACAAAGTTTGAGAGCTGGATATAAAATTTTCCGACAACATGTTTGTAGAGAATTCCGATCGGACAAAGTGCCATGCATGCTCAGATCAAATTACGAGACCAAAGCTATTGGCTACTAGCCTGAACGTAGTCCCGTCGTAGCGAATGAACGTCATAACTTTCTGAATGATTGGATTTTCCGACAACTTTGTCCAACTGTGTGTATGCAACACCAGTTTCGGACAAAATCCGTCTGAAAAAATCAGACGGATTTTGTGGTCGGAATGTCCGACCGTGTGTACAAGGGCTAATAGCTAAAGGCTTGAAGACATCACTGTTCATAAGTTTTCAGTAAGTCTTTCTAAAGGCAAGGTGTTCATGGCAGAACAACACAGAGGAACCTGCTACTCTCCATAAAAAAAACAAACAAACAAAAAAACATTGCTGCAAGCGGAAGCTTGTTAAAGAGCACATTGGCAAACTGCTGGAAAAAGGTTTTGTGGACGGATTAAATAAAAGTTGAATTGTTTAGGATGAATACTATGTATGGCGCAAAAAGGGCACAGCTTACCAATATCAAAATATTATCCAATGGTGAAGTATGATGGAGGGAACATCATGATCTGGGTTTACTTCACTATCTCAGGGACTAGACCATTTGCCAATGATGGGAAAAGGAATTCTCAAATTTACCAAAATATCTTACAGGATAATGTCAGAGTGGCTGTCTGCCAGCTGATGCTTAGTAGAAGTTGGGTGATGCAGACAGACAATGACCCTAAGCATCAAAGTAAATCCACCACAGACTGGCTTCAGAAAAAGAAAATATGCCTTTTAGAGTGGCCCAGGCAGGGCCCAGTCCTTAACCCCATAGAGATGCTGTGGAATGATCTCAAGAGATCTGTTCACACCAGATATCCTACAAATATGTCTGAGCTGAAGCAGTTTTGTAAAGAGAAATAGTCCAAAATTCCTCCTAAACATTGTGCAGGTCTGATCCAGAGCTACTGAAAGTATTTGATTGAAGTCATAGCTGCCAACTGAGGTTCGACCAGCTATCAACTCTAAGGGCTTGCTTACTTTTTTCTCCAGCAGTATGAATGTTTAATGGGTTTAATTCTGCTTTAAATTCACAACCTTCTGTGGCTGTCAAATTTAATGAGACCAGATCTGACTTCTTTCACATTTCTCCCCTTACTGACATTGGAACCCTTCCCCTGCATGTTTTGTGATGACCCCAATATTGCCGGTTATCATAAACCCACAGCAAACCATAAGGTGGTGGCTTTTATAAAGCTGAAGACAACTGATATACATTTAACTTATGTAGGGAGATTTGTTTCATCCCTGTGTATCATCTGAGGCTGTTCACTTCACTGGGTATATATGAGGTTTTACATCCACTTAAACACCTCTACGGACCCTGACGTAATCTGAAGTCTCCGGCCTATTATTTCCTTTTCGATGGGCCTCTGAGGTGATCAGTTATCTATGCACCAATATCACTTCTGACTAGTCCAAATTGTATGGAACCAATTTTGAGACGCTTCTTCTCAAGTTGAAAGAAGACTCAATGCACTGGCATTCCTTAACAATGGTTCGGCTATTGCAGTGCTCTCAAAGAGAACTCTTTCCAATAGAAAGCCTTCTCAGACATCTCCCGCCTATGCTCTTTTACAACTGTTTACTCCCAGTTCTAAAAATTTTGTTTGGTTATATAAGAAACCACGTCAGACATTGAAAAGTTTATCTCTACCTAAGGTCTCTGGGGGCCTTGCACTTTCAGATATTCGGGCTTATTATCACGCCATACATCTCACGAGGACTGTTGATTGGCATTGCCATGGTGTAGCTAAGCTTTGGGTCTCAATGGAACTGGAAGACTCTCAGGGTACTGTTTTGGGTTGGCCTTGGATATACCTTGGGAGCTGTGCGTGCATCCTACCCCTGGTAATGCCTTACAGATTGCATGGAAAGCGTTTCAAAGCTCCTGAATTTCTCCACTTCCCTCACCTATGATTCTCATCTTAGGTAATCCCAAATTCACTTGTTTAACTCTTTTAGCAAATCAAATTGATCAGTAACATCAAATGTTGGCAAGTTACTGCAGAATGCCAGCTAATTCCAAAGAACTTGCATCCTTCTTTTTTTTCAATGTAACATGGCAATACTTCTGCACTGTGTGCAAAGAGTAAGCAGATTCTCTCCTTAGTATTACTGCAATACAATATTGCAGAGGTAAAACTCTCTGCAAATAACTAATAATTTCCATATTTTTTGTAATTTGTGTTTTAATAGTTTTCTTTCAACAGTTTAATGTAACAACCTCTAACATTTGATCCTATGAGAAAAATAGCTTAGAAATAATTGAGCTTGAGAGTTAAAGAGGTTGTAAACCTCTGGAAAAAACCCCCTCCAAAAAAAAAAACCCTGCAAGACAAAGGCATAATGAGCAGTGCCGCCTGCACACCGCTGCCATGGCTGACAACTTTCACTGGAGTTACTTCCGGGTTCGCGGGCTCTGGTGCCGGAGCCACTGGTCGAAGCATGGGTCCTGAATAAACGGCGGGCCATTTCTTCAGTGCGCATTAGCTGATGACATCTGTAGCAGCGCATATAGTGAATATCTCCTAAATTGTGCAAGTTTAGGAGATATTTACAGTACCTACAGCTAAGCCTTAATATAGGCTTACCTGTAGGTACAAGCAGTGGTATATTTTGGTTTTGTGCTGCCCTAGGCAAGACAAAAATCAGGCACCCCATCTACATTTGCCACACCCCTTCTTGTTTAAGCTACACCCCTCCATCTGTAAACTCCCCCCTTCCTCTTTAGGCCACACCTCTTCCCAGGAGTTGGTCAGAGACTGCAGACATGATACAAGAGATGGTTAGAGACTGCAAACATGATCAGAAACTGCGGACATGACACAAGAGATAGTCTGATTATCTCCTGTATCATGTCTTCAGTCTCTGAGACTATGGACATGATGGAAGCTGGGGACATGAGTAGAGGCTGTGGACATGGCCAGAAGCTGCCGACATGGCCAGAGGCTGAGGACATGGCCAGAGGCTGTGGACAAGGACAGAGACTGGGACCTGGTCAGAGGCTGGGGACCTGGCCAGAAGCTGCGGACACTGTCAGAGCTGGTGGACACGGTCAGGGGCTGGGGACCTGGCCAGAGGCTGCGGACATGGACAGAGGCAGGGACCTTGCCAGAAGCTGCAGACACTGTCAGAGCTGGCGGACACAGTCAGGAGCTGGGGACATGGCCAGAGGCTGCGGACATGGACAGAGGCAGGGACCAGGCCAGAGACTGCAGACAAAGTCAGAGCTGGCGGACACAGTCAGGAGCTGGGGACATGGCCAGAGGCTGCCGACATGGTCAGAGGCTGCAGACATGGTCAGAGGCTGGGGACATGGTCAGAGGCTGGGGACATGGTCAGAGGCTGGGGACATGGTCAGAGGCTGGGGACATGGGCAGATGCTGCGTACATGGTCAGAGGCTGCGTACATGGTCAGAGGCTGCGTACATGGTCAGAGGCTGCGTACATGGCTAGAGACTGCGTACATGGCTAGAGGCTGCGGACATGGCTAGAGGCTGCGGACATGGCTAGAGGCTGCGGACATGTCCAGAGGCTTCAGGCATAAAACATTTGTCAATTATTACTTACATCACTGTGACCATCCCCTCCACCAGAGCCCAGCAAAGCTGAGGCGAGTCAAGACCACCTACTTCCACCGCCTGAGCCCAGCGTCCAGCCAAGGTGAGATGAGACCGCCCCCCTGCCCGAGCACAGCCGAGCCCAGCTGAGGTGAGCTGAGACCACCCCCCTGCCCGAGCACAGCCAAGGTAAGCTGATGCCACCCCCTGCCCAAGTATAGCTGAGCCCAGCCAAGGTGAGCCAATACCGCCCCCCTGCTCGCACCCAGCCAAGGTGAGCTGAGACAGCCCCCTGCCCGAGTACAGCCGAGGTGAGCTGAGACCACCCCCCCACTCGAACACAGTCGAGCCCAGCCGAGGTGAGCTGAGACAACCCCCCACTTGAGCCCAGCCGAGTGGAGACTGCCCCTGCCAGTCACTTCAATTGCGAGACTGTATTTGTGCGGCTGTTGGGATGGGAGAGGAGATGGGGGGCTTTTTTTAGTGCCCCCGCAACTACTTTTAATAAGCGAAGAACATTCAAACAGAAGGAAAGTACTATGAGAGACTTCTGCACTGTGTGCAGTCTACAGAGAATCTTGTGTAAACAGCTGAACGAATGAGTGTTTGGCTAAACAAACCTCCAGCCCAGTGGCGTAACTAGAACCTTCAGGGCCCCGATGCAAGAAACCATGAAGGGCCCCCCTGAACCCCAGCCAGGGCCCTTCCCTCCGAGTCCAGCGGTGGAACTCCAGGGCGTGGTCACAGGTATGACCTTTGTGAGCCCTGTAGTTCCACCACTGGTATCAGTAGTTTTTTTTTTTATTATTATTTTTTGAATTTTTAGGTGCCCCATTGGGGGACTGTCACTAGGCAGGATGGGGTCCCCGTCCCCAGAAGAGATGAGGTCCTTTTCCCCAGGGCAGATGAAGTTACTGCCCCCAGGTGAGAAGGGGTCCCTGTCCCCAGGGGAGGTGGGGGTCCCTGTCCCCACGTGAGAAGGGGTCCCTGTCCCCAGGGGGAGATGGAGAGGGTATGTAATGGTGTGTGGGGGATGGGGTCCTTTCACTCACCATGACCAAGCTGTAGGCCGCGCACTCATCCATGTTGACCTGGGCTCCATCCAGTGTGCTGGACGGTCGATCAGCATATCTCCCAGAAAGACCTTTCATCATCTGTGTATGACGGGGGAGGAGGGGGGGCTGGCAGACAAGCCTGCAGTGTCCTCCGGGGAGCCGGCTCTCATAGGGCTGCACTACATCTGTGTGCTTAAAGTTTGTTTACCAGGGAGAATTATGCAGTGCAGTGTGGGCCGAACTCGGGGTGGGCGGGACTCTGGCTGGGGAGAATAGACATCGGACAGAGCAGCAATGCATGGAGCAGGAGAGGGGTACTCTGAGGAGCCGGCTGAGGACACAGGTCATGCGGGGAATGCACAACTAAAGAGCAGCCATATGTAGAGGGGGCTGCATGGGCCCCCTGCATCACAGGGCCCGGTTGCGGTCGCAACTGCTGCACCCCCTATAGTTACGCCCCTGCTCCAGCCACAGAGTGAGTCAAACTTTTAGCCGTGGTATTATTACCACTGCTAAATGTGACAGTTTCCTCCTGGTGGTTAGGGAGCCGATACCCACTGATGTCCTAACAACCAGTGACTCATCCTTCCCCATCCTTGTCAGCCAGGGATCTGTGATTGACAGGTGAATGTAAACAGAGGGAATAGTAAGAAAAAAAATACAGCATGAGGTCCCCCTAAATGTTCCTACTAGTCTGGTATAATTTAAAGGGAGAGTCTCACTTAAAAAAAGTGAGCCCCCCAAATCCATACCAGAATGGGAGGGGGGTACCGTGCCGGGGGGGGGGACTCCCTAGCAAAGCACCTTGTCCATTTGTTGATGAGGCCAGGGGACTTTTCCCTACATCCCTTTGTGCAGTAGTTACGGGGGTCCATGTGTAGAGAAATGTACCCTAGAAAAAAAAAAAAACGCACCCAAATGTTTAAGTCCTTTAGTAAAAAAAAAAAAAAAAGTTCCTCCCACAATGTACATCCATCATGACATCCAGCAATGCTGGTCCATCTCAATCACGATGAACAATAGTGTCCTATTAGGTAGTTCCCTTCACTGCATGTCCTGTAGACTAAACATGAAGTAAGCTGAAACCTCTCCAAAGTAAGTGATTATGGGTCCTCCTCTATTTCTTTTTTAACTGTGTGTTTGCTTTTTAAAAAACTCTAACTGACCTTTGCAGCCATGGCGTAAAGAAAAATCTCCCCAATGGGACACAGACAGTGAAGAAAAAAAAATCTTGACGGGGTTGAACCCTAGTCTATGCAAAATGGAAAAGAAAAGTTTTGGCTTAAGGTTCAAAGCAGAAAGGCAAGTTAGGTTGTAGTCGTTTTTTAAACAGCATAGCACCCCCCGTTTTTCCATATTAGAAGGGTGCCAATTCACTGCTACAAAAGGAAGATGAGCTGCAACTTTTGTATCTCTACTGAGAACTCTGAGCCACACATTCATATCTAACAACCTGACTAACAACCTATACTTACCTATGGTAAGTATACCATAGCAGATAGACCAGCATACTATGCAAGGAAAATTGTATGTTTTTTTTTTTTTTTCTAAACTTTGGTTTACAAATATCGGGCTACTTTTTTTTAGAGTTTTGGCCATGTATTTGATCTTTTATTTAAACCTCTTGTATAAATCAATGGCATAGTAATTTTGTCAGCTGGAGACAGTGGTAACCTAAAAACTATATAAACTTTCCAAACTTATTTAATATAACACGTGCGGAGTATAAGTTGACTTACTTATTTGAAAGTGTGGCTTTCTGTTCCACCTCGTCCAAAACCTAAATAGCAAAATATAAGCTTTTTTAACATATACTTTTAGAGAAATGCAATTAATGTAATCTACAAAACAATCAACATGTGCCTAGATCTTCAGGATAGATGCACATTCAGATATTATTCCCCACCTTTCGGTCCAAACAATGCTGCATAGCAAGGTTGATTGCAGTACGGCTTGCCATCATGCTGGAGAATGGAGTAAAACAAACATAATTAAGAACACTTTTTCAGGAATGCATATTGGATATTTTAATATTCTCTTTTCCAGCTAATCAAACAGCGTCTCCTCTGTAGCTTCCTGTAACAAGCACAACTGTAGGGAGACACAGAAAGAGGATTTACTTATGTCTATTCTTCTCCCTGGGACTCTTCACAGTACACGAGGTGGTACAGCTTTGGCTTTTCTCCCCTCTTCTTCTATTCAATGGTCCAGTGGGTGGGGCTATGAGTAGCTGTAATTTAGCTCCACCTATTGGACTAGGGAATAGGAGAATGAGGAAAAGAGTTGGAGCTGCAGTATCCTGAGTACTTTGAAGAGTCCAGGGAGAAGAAGGATAAAAGTAAACAGCACAGAGGTGAGACAGACAGTCACTACTGCACCTGAACTAACCTTTGCCTCACTTAGCACTGACTTCTGAACTCTGCCTCACTTAGCTGACCTCTGCCTTACTTAGCACTGACCTCTGAACTCCTTACTTAGCTCGGAACTCTTCTTTACTTAGTACTGACCTCTAAACTCAGTGTCACTTAGATCTGACCTCTGCCTCACTTAGTACTGACCCCTAACCTATGCCTCACCTAACACTGACCTCTGAACTCTTCATCACTTAGCACTAAGCTCTGTCTCACTTAGCACTAACCTCTAAATTCTATTAAAATAGAGTAAACCGCGCTAATCAACCCTAGGTGTTAGATAGATAAACAAAAGGGGCAGTAGGCTCAGGAGAAAAAAAAAAATATATATATATATATATATATATATATATATATATATAAAATTATATATAATTAATAATTTATAGGTTGCAGCCCCCCCACAAAAAGAAAATACCCAATTGGGGTTTCTTTCAACAATAAAGACAATTTAGCAACCGGGGTAACTGGCGCTACCTATTTAACACGAACAGATGTTGATTCTCAATACTGAGGAAGATGTATTTTTAAATAAAAAGTCAAAAAATGCCAGCACGTCCAGTAAAACCGGCCTATTTCACACCTAATAGTTTTCATATATCAATTACAACTAAATAAAGATAATTACTCCTTACGGAAAGTAATAAATCCATTGGAACCCACTCATTTCAGTTTAAACCAATAAAGAACACAAAAACAGCTTCTGCCAAAATCGTATGCAGTCGCACAGATTACCTAAAAACAGATTTCATATAATAAAAAATGTGGAAACACAATCCACCACGAGATCTACTGCATAGATTATTGATCCAATTTTCCGGTAGTAGTCCAGAAAAAACAAATTAAAAAATATATAAAGTAAAATCAAACTCTGGAAAAAACACGTTAATGGCTTTCTGTCCCAGGCAAACCAAAAAAACAGTATCGAATGTAGTAATCGCTCCTAAATTCTGCCTCACCTAGCACTTACGCCTGAACTCTACCCTTGAACTGACCTCTGACCCCTAGTATTAAGTTTTGTAGAGTTCATAAGTTACTCAGAGGTAGTGACTCAGTAGTAGGCAGGGTGGACTGACAACTCATGGGGCCCCCGGGCAATAGGTGATTATGGGGCCCCCAGGCAATCAGATTATGGGGCCACACAGTAGACACAAACACACACAGACATGTTTCTATTGGCTGAGAAGGTATTGGAGAGGTGGGGCAGCTATAATCTCAGGATTTTTAGACCAAAAGGATGTCGGTAAGGGACATTTCAGAGACAGATGTAAAAAAAAACACACATTTTTACATACTCTCCCTAGTTGGGGCCCCCTAGTGGCATGGGGTCCTCTGACAATGCCCGAGTGGCCCAATGGTCAGGCCGCCCCAGGTAGTAGGTGATGCAGAGTTCTAGGGTCTGTAGCAATTAAGTTCTAGGGTCTGTAGCAATTAACAGTCAGCTTGGCTCTCAGATTAATGCAGTGCAGTTTTCCCACACCATGGGTGCAGCACAGTGTACCTGTGGTTTTTATCTAGGTTAGCTGCACTTTGTAATACACTATGTTATATATTGATATTATATCCTACAATTTTTACATACTTACTTAGTTGCATAGTAGGTAAGGCTGAAAAAAGACAATAGTCCATCCAGTACAACCTGCGTAGGTTTATATGTGTCAGTGTCTATAATAATTTCTCATATCCCTATAAGTTGAGGTTTTTTTTAAGATATACATTCAAGAGTCCTTTAAAAATAATCATACTCCCTGCAGCTCGCTGGGACTGAATAGTTTTTTTTCCCCTATGATGGGTATTTGTAGGTCGCTATGATATCCCCCCTCAAGCATCACATCTCCAGTGAGAATAAATTTAATGTTTACATTGTTAACAAATGTTAACTTTTTGAAAGCGCGCCAAAATCACGCTTTCAAATTTTGGTTTCAGAAAGCACACCAAAACTGTGAGACATGATAGAAGTTTAAGGCAAACCTCAGCTAACCCACACAAAGCCGTAGGTACACTGCACCCATGCAAAACCACACCACATCAGTGTGAAAACACCCTACTGGGCGGAGGGAGGACCAAAAGCATATTTTATGGGTACAGAAAAGATGGAAAGATTTATTTTATATTTTTATATATATTTTGGTGTGCACACCCTAAAGCCTATTGCATAATAATGTGCACATCAAAGCTCAAAGCCGTGCACACCTATGCTCACCCACCTACCTCAATACCTAAGGATTTGTACAGGGTTTGTAAAGGGCCCTATTACAGGGCCAGTAAATTGGGACAATTGGCAAGGGATCTCTAGATGACAGGTCTGATGTATTGGCTCAGTTTACCTATGAGGCCTAAAATCAACATGGAAGGATCAGGTTTTGACTATTGACTGTATTGTTCTCTAGAGTAAGCCGTTCAACTGCAGGGACAATTAGTGCTACCCCAACTACACAGTATGTTCAGAAAAATACATTTCAAATATGTATTTAGCTGACTTGTATGGGGTACGGCTTTATAACCTTTAGCTAGAATATTGAAAGGGTTTTAAAAACTGTGAAATGATAGATAGCTACTGTATGCTGTAAAACTACAATAAAATATTGAAACATTATAGTACACTATACCTCAGCATGACCACCAGGACTCAGAGTCTTTCCACATTTCTCACATTTTAGGCATGGCCTATGCCAGTCTTTATTAAGAGAAGTAACTCTTTCAGCTGTAACAAACACAAAAACAAAAAGATTTTCAGTAATGGATGAAAATATGGTCAGTGGCAATGTAAAGCTGGTCATATACACTAAGATTTCTCTTTTTCAGACCTATGGGGGCTGCGTGGGATGCACAGGTGTTCCCTGCAGACTAGTGCATGCAGCCTGTTCCAATCAATGACAGCCAGCCAGCTATGGATCTGCATGGATCTCCAAATGTATGCCTGAGTGTACATCTGTTTGGGTCTGATAAACAAACAGGATGTAGTCTGTGTTCTGATCTGTGAATTAGATCTACACAGATGTACACTCTGTACACAGATGTACTTAGAGAGCTGTTCAGCTCCATGCAGGATCATTGATTTGAATAGGCTGCCTGCGTGGGTCTGCACAGCGTGGATGAAAACAGCCCTTCACAATCACACAGATGAAAAAATACCAGAGGACCACAGCTTAGGAGTCATGATTCAATTCTTGCAAAATGGCAACTCTGGCACCACATTTTCAAAACAACAAGCACCAACCAAAATCTAGCAAGGCATTTTTTTTTAAAGAACTCCCCGTTTCTCCTTTTTAAACAAAAAATTAGGCACAGGGAGTTCTTTAAAAACATGACTGCTTCATACATTTTTTAGATTTAAAGAACAGCCACTTTTGTTGAGAAAAAAAAACAATTCACTCTTGGTGATCAATGTACATTGCATGAATTTTAACAAACTCTTGCAGAATCCTACCTGAAGAAATTTTTATCATTTTTTTCCCACAAATAGAGCTTTCTTTTGGTGGTATTTAGTTACAGCTCGGAGTTTTATTTTTTGCTAAACAAACAAAAAAAGATGCAAAAAAAAAAAAAATCATGTTTTAATAGTTTGTTATAAAATTTTGCAAACGGGTCATTTTTCTCCTTCATTGAAGTGCGCTGATTAGGCGGCACTGATGGCTGCATTGGTGGGCACTGATGGGCTGCATTGGTGGGCACTGATGGGCTGCATTGGTGGGCACTGATAGGCTGCACTGGTGGGCACTGATAGGCATAGTTAAGGCGGCACTAATAGGCACAGATAAGGCGGCACCGATGGGCACAGATAAGGCGGCACTGATGGGCAAAGATGGGCACAGATAAGATGGCATGGATGGGTGGCACGGATAAGTGGCATGGATGGGTGGCACGGATGGGCACTGATAGGTACCACTGATAGATGGGACTGATGGGCACTGATAGGTGGCACTGATAGGTGGCTCTGATAGGTGGCACTGCTGGGCACTGATGGGCGGCACTGCTGGGCACTGATGGGCGGCACTGCTGGGCACTGATGGGCGGCACTGGGTCGCAGCACCTTTGAGGCAGATTGTGGGCACTGTGGGTGGCACTGTTGGTGGCACTGCTGGATGGCACTGTGGGTGGCATTGTGGGTGGCACTGTAGGTGGCACTGTGGGCACTATGGGCACTGATGGGGGCACTGATGGGGGGCACTTACTTTTATTCAGGATGGCACGGCGGTGGGCAGGTGGGCACTGGCAGGGGGCAGGTGGTCAGCTGTATTGCTGGCCGTGATCGGGACTGATGTCCCGATCACGGCCGCCGGTGATCGGCTTTTTTTTTCTCTCCTCGCGCTGTCAGCGCGAGGAGGAATAATAGCCGATTACCGGCTCCGTTCTATCACATGATCAGCTGTCATTGGCTGACAGCTGATCACGTGATAAGGGGTCGGGATCGACCCCTTGCACGGATCGGTGATCAGGCGAGTCTCACGGACTCGCCGATCACAGAGCGCGCCGCGCGCGCCCCTCAGGGGGCGCTCAGGCCGCTCGTATCCGGGATGACGTCAATAGACGTAGTCCCGGAAATGTGGGTCCGCGCTGATGCCGTCATTTGGCAATAGCGCGGATCCCAAGTGGTTAATCAGTTGATGCACCTGCAGTGTTCTAATGAGGAAAATGCATGGTCTGCATCCCTTTAGACATAATTAACCCCGTGGGAGTATCTCACCAAAAGTGCAGAGGATGCCTCAAATAGACCTGATCTGGCGGGCATTTTACATTCTGTATTTTGTCAGTGTAGGGAAAGGATGATGTGTGGAGCAGGGACAGCCAGTCTGTAATCACTAGCTAGCTATTACTATTAGGTCCACAAAAGTCCTTTTAAGGACTGGTATAGGTGTACAGTATATAGGGTTGTAATACACGTATAATATACTTTCTTTCAAATATAGAAAGTATATTATGGCGCACTACTGTGCTGGTGAGTGCTGACCGATTCTGCAGCTGTCTTTATGTAGGGAGGAACAGTTTGGTGTTTGGAGCAGGGACAGTCTGCATATCACTAGCTACTAGGTCCACAAAGGTCCTTTTAAGGACTGGTATAGGTGTACAGAAGGAGCAGGGTTGTAATACACGTATAATATACTTTCTTTCAAATATAGAAAGCATATTATACTGCACTGCTGTGCTGCTGACCGATTCTGCAGCTGTCTTTTCTCAGTGTAGGAAGGGACAGTTTGGTGTTTGGAGCAGAGACAGTGTGCAATTCACTAGCTACAAGCTAGCTACTACTAGGTCCAAAAAGGTCCTTTTAAGGACTGGTATAGGTGTACAGTATATAGGATTGTAATACACGTATAATATACTTTCTTTCAAATATAGAAAGCATATTATAGTGCACTGCATGCGGTGCTGCTGACCGATTCTGCAGCTGTCGTTTCTCAGTGTAGGGAGGGACAGTTTGGTGTTTGGAACAGGGACAGTCTGCAATTCACTAGCTACTAGCTAGCTACTACTAGGTCCACAAAGGTCCTTTTAAGGACTGGTATAAGTGTACTATTTGGTGTTCAGTATATAGGGGTGTAATACATGTATAAAATACTTTCAAATATAGAAAACATAGTATAGTGCATTTCCACTGTGCAGCATTGTGACTGCTGAGTGGTTCAGCAGCGATACTACAAAGAGTGACAAACGCAATTAGAAAAAAGTATTATAACTGGTGTGATAGACCAGTGGCCTCCCAAAACAACAGCTTGAAGCAGGGTGTTATATACCTTCTTCCACATATACTGCACTTCTGTAGAGACTTTTGTCAAAGGGTCATTAAAAAAATGACAGGCAGAAGAAGAGGCAGGCCCTTACGCAGGGGTGGTAGGGGTAGGGCAGGAGCAACAGGCTTGAGTCAAAGTGGCAAATTGCAGAAGGTGCGTGCGATTACGTCAAAGGACGCACCAGACTTGGTTGAGTGGCTCACTCAGCCTTACTCTTCTGCACCCTCCTCATCCCCTCGATCTGCACCCTCTTCTTCACTCTCTGCTGTGTGCACCCCCAAAGACACTACCACCACCACCACCATATACCCTCCGCTTGAATCACAGAAATTATTTTCCGATCCATCACAAGACATTGTCAATGCGCAGCCACTCTTGGCATTGGATCAGGAAGAGGAGGTAGCAACAACCGCCACTCAGCAGTCTGACGACAGTACCCAGATCAGCCCAAGGAGGAGGTTGGTCCCCGGTGTTGCTGCCTACTCCGAGATCTCTAATTCTAGCGGTGGGGAAGGTGACGTCGATGACGTGTCTAGTGATGTCACGTGGGAGCCCACAAGAAAGGAAGAGGGAGGGAGTTCAGAGGGACATATGGACCAGCATATAGGGAGGAGAAGCAGCCGGAACTTACATTGCCCAGGAGGGACAAACCAGACTGCTAATGTATCAGGAGCGAGGCATCATCCATGTACGGTCACATCTAGCACTCCCAGGATGCCGACACATGTCTCCGCAGTGTGGGCTTTTTTTAACGTGTCCGCTGCTGACAATAGTGTTGCCATCTGCAGCCTTTGCAGTCAACGCATAAGTTGCAGTAAGCCTACCACTCACCTAGGGACGACCGCCTTAAGAAGGCACATGAGCTGCCATCACCGAGCCCAGTGGGAGCAACGGAACACACAAAGCCACACTCCAGGCTCTCACCGTCCAGCCTCGTCTTCTACTTCTCTTTTTCCTCTCTCCTCACAATTGTCCTCCACTCCACCTTCCATCATGCAGTCCTCACGTTTTCCTGGAAAAAGGCAGGCTTCCTTGGGCCAAATGTTCAAGCGTAAAAAAAATGATGATGCCGGATAACCCTCTTGTCCAACGGTTGATGGCTGGCTTGACAGAACTGATAGCCCACCAACTACTACCATATAAACTGGTGGACTCAGAGGCCTTTCGAAAATTTGTGGCCATTGGAACACCACAATGGAATGTCCCAGGAAGGAAGTATTTCTCACAGAAGGGCATCCCAGAGCTATATGGCCATGTTCAGCGGCAAGTCAATGTATCTCTGGCACACAGTGTCGGTGCCAAGATACATCTGACCACAGACACATGGTCTAGCAAACACGGGCAGGGAAGGTATATAACTTTTACTGCCCACTGGGTGAACCTTCTGACGGCTGTCAAGCATGTAACCTGTGGCACCCGTGTAGATTTGGTTTTACCGCCACGGATTGCATGCAGGCCTGCTTCAGGAACTCCATCCTCCTTCTCCTCCTCGGCTGACTCCTCCTTTTCCACTGCTAGCATCTCTTCCGCTGCACCGCCCAAGATCCCCAGAACCTATTCGACATGCCAGGTGAGACGTTGCCATGCTGTGCTGCGTCTGTTGTGCCTGGAAGCCAAGAGCAACACTGGCCCTGCACTCCTTTCAGCTTTGTGTTCACAGGCAGATCAGTGGCTAACACTGCTCAATTTGACAGTTGGTAAAGTGGTGTGTGACAACGGGGCCAATCTGCTTATCGCATTGAAACAGGGCAAAATTACACACGTGCCATGCATGGCACACGTCTTAAACTTGGTCGTGCAGCGATTCGTTGTCAAATACCCTGGGATCCAGGACATCTTGCGGCAGGCAAGGAAAATCTCGGCCCATTTCAGAAGATCTTACACGGCCATGGCTCGCCTTGCTGACATTCAGTGGCGAAACAATCTGCCGGTCAGACGTCTTATTTGCGATTTCCCGACACGATGGAACTCAACCTTCTATATGCTTGATAGGCTGCTCCAGCAGAAACGTGCCGTTAACGACTACCTGTACGAACTCTGCGGCAGGACAGGTTCTGGGGAGCTTGGTTTTTTTCACCACACCACTGGCTGCTCATGCGCGACGCATGCAGACTTCTGCGGCCATTTGAGGAGATCACCAAACTGGTCAGTCACAGCTATGGCGCCATCAGTGACATCATACCTTATGCCTTCTTTATGGAGCATGTATTACGTCGTGTCATTGATCAAGCCATGGAGGAGCAGGAGCAGGAAGATGAGGAAGTTGCAATGCTGGATGAATACCCGGGGGGGCTACTCTATCTGAGACAAGTCAACAACAGGAGTCAGAGGAGGATGGTGCCGGGGCGGATGAGGAGGAGCAAGAAGAGCAGGCTTTAAAGCTTTCTGGGATCCCTGTTGTTGTCCGTGGATAGGGAGAGGAGAACGAGGAGGACGACATTACCCTGGATGATGAGCAGGAGCCAGGCCACCACACCGCTTCCAGTTTAGTGCAAATGGGGGCCTTCATGCTCCAGTGTTTTAACAGGGACCCCCGTATAAAAAGCATAAAGGTCAAGGACCAGTACTGGGTGGCAACGTACTTAGACCCCCGGTACAAACACAAAATGGTGGAAATGTTACCACCATCACAGAGGGCTGTCAGAATGGAGCACTTACAGGCCTTGCTTCGAGAAATGCTGCATTCTGCTTTTGCGTGCACTGGCAGAGGAGGAATTCCCACTCCCAGAGAAAGAGTTGCGGGTACCAATCCAACCGCGCCTGCAAGAAGAGGGCAGTTTGAAGATGTGTTGGTGACTTCTGATATGAGATCATTCTTTCAGCCGACCCATCGACAGGTCTCATCCGGATCCAGCATCAGGGAACGCCTAGACCGACAGGTGTCTGACTGCATCGGGTTAAAGGCCGATGTGGACGCTCTGAGAAGTGATGAACCCCTGGACTACTGGGTGGGCAGGCTTGACCTCTGGCCAGAGCTTGCCCAACTTGCAATGGAACTGTTGGCTTGCCCCTCGTCCAGTGTCCTGTCCGAAAGGACATTCAGCACAGCAAGAGGGATCGTGACCGATAAGCGCACTCGCCTAGCTCATGACAGTGACTACCTCTTATTTATAAAAATGAATGAGGCATGGATCTTGGAGGAATTCAACACATGTGACCAGTAGACCATGTATATGCATAACTCTATCAACGATTTATTTAATCTAGCACACGGACCTTTTTTCCACCTTTGGTTCACTTCCTTGTACAAAAAAAGCACACCGTACTATATGCCGTACCCTCCTGTTTGAAGCGGTTGAGCGGTATCATATTTTGAGTCCCGCAGCGAGTTGCTGGTATCAGTGCTCTCTATCTCGGTGCTGGTGTGGTGTCGGTGCTCTCACGGTGCTGGTGTCAGTGCTCTCTGTCACGGTGCTGGTGTCAGTGTTCTCTCTCTATCTCGATGCTGGTGTGATGTAAGTGCTCTCTATCTCGGTGCTGGTGTGGTGTCAGTGCTCTCTATCTCGGTGCTGGTGTGGTGTCAGTGCTCTCTATCTCGGTGCTGGTGTGGTGTCAGTGCTCTCTATCTCGGTGCTGGTGTGGTGTCAGTGCTCTCTATCTCGGTGCTGGTGTGGTGTCAGTGCTCTCTATCTCGGTGCTGGTGTGGTGTCAGTGCTCTCTATCTCGGTGCTGGTGTCAGTGCTCTCTATCTCGGTGCTGGTGTCAGTGCTCTCTATCTCGGTGCTGGTGTCAGTGCTCTCTATCTCGGTGCTGGTGTCAGTGCTCTCTATCTCGGTGCTGGTGTCAGTGCTCAGTCTCTATCACGGTGCTGGTGTCAGTGCTCAGTCTCTATCGCGGTGCTGGTTTCAGACAGTGAGCGAGATAGCAGCGGAGAAGCCAATCAGCAGGCAGTGCCAGCACCATGGCTGAGGATCAGCACTGGACTAGCACCTACGGAGTCCGGACCACCGCAGTGGAGCCCTGCATAGGTGGGGGTAAGGGCCGGGCATAGGGAGGGGCTAAAGCACAGGTTGGCGCACTGGGACACTGGCACAGGACTGCGCTGCCCTGACTGTGGCACTGATCATCTCCTGCACCCCCTTCATAGCCTGCCCTGACATTGCCTCTCCTCCATGGCCTTCATGCGCTCCTGAATTGTCAAAATTTCACAGATAAAAAAAGAATGCTTGACGTTGTCGATCCCAGATTCACTTAATACTTTTGTTATGTCAGTGTCCATGTTGTGGGACTATGTGTGCACAGCTAGTAAGTATTTTGTGGCTGAAAATATGACCTGGAGGTTTTTAAGATTCGCCTGCCATTAAAGTCAATGGGGTCCGCCGCGAACCTTGCGGTTCACAAACTTTTGGTGGCGTTCGCGTAACGTCCCGTCGGAAGTTCGTCCATCACTAGACATGGAGACTAAACGATAACCTACTTACAGACACAGCATGTACCGCAGCAGTATCTAAGGATATAGCGGACTTTGTCCTCTCACACACTAAAGACGCTCCACCATGATTAAAGGGAAACCTTGAAATGTGTTTTACTTTATCTTTATACAGCACGGCGCTAGACTGAAGTGAACTCGCATGGAAGACATTAAACGCCTCTTTGCACTAATGGCCTCTTATTGCATAAATGCACACTTGACCCCAAGATGCTAGCTGAACAAACTAACGTGCGTCAAGACCTCCTACGCCTTTTTACGGAACGCTCGTTGACCGCCAGAAACAAAGGGAGCCACATCCAATACCCCCAAGCAAATAAATGCTGGGAAACACTTAGCCCCGGTTATACACAACAGACAACACAGACAGAATATACCCTACATTGTCACCCCATTCAACCACAAATGATATAAGAACTCGAAAATTGTCTCAGAATTCAGAGAATACTAAACTCTATAACCTACCCCCTCCCTCAACGATGAGTGATCTACCCAACTCCGACCCTCTAGACCTACAACAATATATACAAGACACTGCCCTACCTAGGATCCCCCCTCCCAATGTGGAAAGTCTCGAACAACCTATCACCTCCTCAGACTTCCTGAACACGATTAAAGGGCTCCAAAACGTCAAAAGCCCATGCCCAGACGGGAATACCCGCAAGTTCTATAAAACTTTCGCTCACCAACTGGCCCCCGATTATGGCCCGAGCATTTGAAGAGGTAGACGAGATGCACCTGTGACGGAACCGATCCCACATACTCCGATTGAGTGCTTCCGTCAGTATACTGCTTCCTAAGTCTGAATATAGATATCAGATATTCCAACCGCTAACAAGCACAAAACAAGACGACACTTGCTTAGCTGCTCAACATGGACTGATTTATTAGAAACAAAATGACAAGTATTTATAATACAGTAGAAGACTTAGCCCTTGTACACACGATCGGAGATTCCGTCGGAATGTGTCCGATCGGAGCGTTTTGTGGGATATTCCGACTGTGTGGTCTGCATCGGACTGTTTCCGTCGGAATATCCGTCGGACCAAATTTTCCAACTTGCCGGAAATATTTTCCGAAAAAATGCTCCGATCGGACATGCTCCGATCGGACATACTCCGATTATGTGTAGCCTACTCTGATGGACAAGGTGCCACACATGCTCACATTCAAATTCCGACACGGAAGCGCTCGTTCAGGTAAAACTACTGCTCGTAATCGATATAGCACATTCGTCACGCTGCAATGTTAAAAATTCTTTCATGAAGCGCATTCTCTTGTTCTGCAAGAAGGAACTTCTTTTGATGCTCATAGTCACACACACTTCTCCCGAACGTATTTCCTGACTCTTTTTTAACCATTTCGGCAATACAATTTTTGAATTCGTCACATCTACACAATTTTATATATATATATATATATATATATATATATATATATTTTTTTTTGGGCTGCATTTTTTGTTTTGTTTTCCTAAACATCTCCTTTTTTGACAGTTTGCTCATGTTTCCATTTTTTGGGGTGTGTTTTGTGTGTAAACTTACCACAACAACATTATTATATTTTTTCGATTTTCTTTTTTAATCTACAGGAGGTTGTTTTAGTGTTTGTACCTTCCCCTTTTTTTGGGAAATGTACCTGACTGCTCACAAATAAACTGGCCTTTTGGAAGGAAAACACATACGCAAGTATTTCATCAAACAAAAAAAACCTTTATTTTGATCGCAATAAAAAAAAAGAGGAAGGCAACGCTGGAGAAACTTGTTACTTTGGTGCAGCCTTTGGCCCCCAGGGCAGACATGAACAAATTAGAATAAGAAAAATTGGTGGCCTGAGGAGTACATATCTCAGGGAGAGAAGTCTGGTCCAGAAGTCCTAGAGATCAGGAAAATCAGATGCCATCTATGTCCCCAGGATGTGGTTCTTCAAGAGGCTGCATCTTCTGGCAGACCAGACTGAACCCAGACCATCACTCTCTCGTCTTCCTTAAGCACTTCCCTCCAGGCATCCTTCGAGGCTGTGGCTGGGCTCCTGTAGTTGGGGCAGGAGGAGGAGAAGGAGGGCGTTGGTCGACCTCCTGGCTGCCACTTGCCACAGCCTCCCCCCGACTGAGGTCTTCCTGTGTATGAAAATGGGACATAGTTTTAGTTTTTTGCTCATCAATCACACCATTTTTAGCTCATGACTTTTGCAAATTGAATGTTACCAAATAGAACAGACTATCATTCTGAGCCCAGCATTTTTCATTCCCGTCCCAATCATTTTTGGTCACTACTGTCTATTGAGATGTAAACCACTTTGTTAAATCACAACTTACTGATCAATAAGAACATCTAGTTAACATCATTAAATGTACCACAAGAAATATGTTCAAAAATGCAATACCTGTCTCAAGCTGGGCCCCACCACATGTTGCTGCCTGGAAGGCCCAGGTTGGACGTTGGAAGCCTTAGCTGGGGGTGAAGGATGCCTTGAAGGAAGATGGTCGAGTGGTGGCCTGGGTACCCCCTGGTCTACCAGAAAATACAGCCTCTAGAAGTAAACCATCCTGGGGTAATAAACGGCATCTGGATCTCCTGATCTCAAGGACTCCAGGTGCTTCTTTCTCTCCCTGAGATATGTAATCTTCATGGCCCCAATTTTCCTATTCACATAGGCCATGTCTGCCGTGGGGACCATGATCCACACCAAAGAAAGAAGTTTCTCCAGCGCTGCCTTCCTCTTTCTTCTGTCGAAATAAAACTGTTTGTTGATCTGCCACAGGCAGGGCATCTCCTTGTACAGTTCGAGGAATAGCCCCATAAAATTGGGGTTTTGGAATGGATCCATCTTGTCTGCAAGACACAACACAAGACAAACCCTAAAATACTAATAATGCCATGAAAAACCCTCCTAATCCTGTCCCAACATCGGCCTAGATAGAAGCAGTCTAGTCTAGTGATGCACCAAGTTAAAAATGTTACCTTTGTTTGCACGATCGTCGCGTCCGCGCCTCACTCTGTTCCCAGATCGTACGGACGACACACATGCGTGTTGCGTTTTATATACAGTGCACATGCGTGAAACTCCGCCCGTCCCTGACGTTCTTTCTAGACTATTCCCTGCCCCTTCGCTTTTGACGCAGTGGGGAGAGCACATGGCGGAGAGAACGCAGGTGCGCAATCACAGTTCCACTAATGAGGAGGAGGGTAAGGAAAGCCCGGAGCCTGAAACGTCCCGATCCAGGAAGAGAAGATTTAAAGAGGAAGTAAACCCTGATGAGTTTACTTCCTCTTTTTTTCCCTGCAAAGGTAAAGCATAATGGACTACTATGCATCGCATTAGTAGCCCATTATGTGTCACTTACCTGACACAGGAGCCAGCGAAGTCGCGCTGTCCCCTGTAGTCCGCCGCATCCATCTTGCTTGTGGCGTCTCGCAGCTCCGCCGCTGTCATTCGGCGAAGCCGCGATGACGTCACTCCCGCGCATGCGCACGGGAGTCGACAAATGCAGCAGCTCCATTTTTGGAACTGCCGCGTTCAGTGCGCCTGCGCGCCGCTGTCTACGGCGCATGCGCCATAGACAGCGGTGCCTGTCTTCAGGCAAATATCTCCTAAACCGTATAGGTTTAGGAGATATTGTTTGGACCTACAGGTAAGCCTTAATCTAGGCTTACCTGTAGGTCAAAGTGGTTTGTAAGGGTTTACAACCACTTTAAGGCCTCAAATATGTCTTTTGGAGAGATGGTGGACATATTGAACAGGACCGACTATGATGGGAAGTATGGACCTTACCCAAACCCAAATATCAGAAAGGCCAAGATCATGACTAAAGTTGTGAAGAGTCTTCATAAGAATTTTGGGGTATGCCGATCGAAGCATCAACTGAGAAAACGCTGGTCAGACCTGAAACTGAGGGAGCACGATCAGTACAGAAGGATCAAGCCTGTTCTTCAAAAAAGTAAGTAGTTGTCGTGTGTTCATATGATTATTCTTGCTTGCATACTGCTCCATGTGCTTTGATTTCATGTTGTGCAGTTTAAAATGGCCACTTTCAAGTTCATGGTTTCATTCGTTCGTAAGAAACATCGTTCTGCAGGTAAGTATTCCAGCTGAACAAAGTGTCCACAATAATGCTCTCACCTTGGAGCTCGGCCCAAAAAATCAATTGTACAACACTTCCAAGCAATGTTTCATATTCCGAATTCTGCCCTCTGTGTGCTAATTATTCTGTTTTTACATTCTCATAGGGGAGAGAAGACTCGGCAAGTATGAGGACACCAGGGACCACACCCCTCCCAAAGAAGGCCAAATACCAAAACCAGAAGCAGAGGAGCAGGAGGAGGAGGAGGAAGAGGAAGGAGAGATCGTTGAAGTATGGCAAATTGTCACCACAACAGGTGAATGCCGGAGAACACAGCTTCCGGTAAGCTCATCAATGTATATCACCATATTTTTAATACATGGTGTGTTTATTTTAATTTGTTTTGTAGGTGATGTGGAAGAAGATTCCCGTTTTACCAGTGAAAGTACCCAGATCCTGATTGGGCAGATAATGGGGTGCAATCGGGATTTGGAAAATATACAGAAAAACATCAATGATGTTAAAAATAAAATGAAGAACATCATTGATGTTTTTGGGAGAGTGTGAAACAGCCCAAACTAGCTAGGGTTTTAGTTTTGCTATTTTAAAACACAACTTTTGTATTTTTAGAAAATCCAAATTTGGAAGATGCACAGAGTGTGTAAACATGCGCTATCTCCCATCATGGGGGATCAATGTACGTGTTTTGTGGAAAGTGGCTGATATGAAGGGGTTGCAGCCCCAAAACATGTACATTGATCCCCCATGATGGGAAATAGCACATGTTGACACACTGTGTGCATCTTCCAAATTTGGATTTTCCAGGGGTGACACCCCATGTGATGAAGGCAATATCAGCCCAGTATGTACATACTCATGTCTGATATTGTCTTCACTTTTCAAAGTTGAACTTTGTAAGTTCCTGTGTTCTGTATTTTACGCTTTGATACATGCCTGTTTACACAAAAACACCAAGTAAACAAAAATTAGCTGAAAGACTGTTTTTGATACACACAATTTCTTGGTTTGTTGTAAAAACCTTTTCTAAACAAACATGTGAATGTGCCTGGATTAAAAAGTTAAATTATCATCAATGTGTGGCTTCCTTTTTCATTGCGCCAAAGATGTAATTGGAGTAACATTTTAGATTGCGGTGAGAATGGGTGTTATTTACTAAAGGAAACTCCACTTTACTTTACTTTTGCAGTGCACTTGTAGTAAAAAACACCCACAGTGATGTGTTAATTTGGACAATCATGCCATTTTCCTGCCATGGTGCTGAAAATGCGCACGATTTTGGTCAGTAATGCACTACATACATTAGTTAACAAAAACAAGGTGTGTGTGTAGCAGACCCACAACATAATAAAATTATCTGAAGAAGAGACTGTCCCCTCATCTCGCTCTGAAATTGTGTTTGCACTGTTGTTGAAAAAGAGGTTTACTTACCTTCTCCCTAGGATCCAGCGTTGTCTCCCCGCTGTACGAGCGAGCCGTGTCTCGCTCGATGCATCACATCGCCGATCTCCGTGCCCTGCGAGCGCTGCGGCGCACGGGGACGGAGATCGGCGCCAAATTCAAAAAGTGAAACAAACAGTAAACATACAGTATAATGTAATCTTACAGATTACATTGCTGTATGTAAATATTTCACATCCCCGTTGTCCCTAGTGGTCTGCCCAGTGTCCTGCATGCAGTTTTATGTAATAAAAACTGTTCTTTATGCCTGGAAACTGGAGATTGTCCATAGCAACCAAAACTGTCCCTTTACATCAAAAATGGTTTTAGACCAGCTAGAAAACAGCGATAATAAATTGGAATCACTCGCAGAATTGAGCGATAGCGATTTGTGGGGAGATCTGTCATCAAATACTGAAAAGTAATGACAGTAATGACAGTGACAATTCTGCAACTGAGCAAATTTCAGTGTTTTTGATTTGATTACATTATTGAATAATTTTTATTATTGTTATATTATTATTTGGTACAATTATTTATAATTATTTATTATATTATAATTTATGATTTCATTTTTCAAACTTTATTATACCCGGGATGTCTGCTAGACTCTGGTTTGGACAGATTTAAGTGAGTTATTCCCAAGAATTGCAGGACTACAATATAAAAACGCCAAATTTTCATGCAAAATAATGGTACCGCTTTTAGCACCTAAAATCCGAAATAATCGTACCGCCAGGGAGGTTAAGAAAATTGTGCAGAACACAGCACGCCAGCACTATGTGATTGAGTTTGTATTCCGCCATGTGAATAGGCGTTAGAAAAAGGCGGAACCGGCTGGCCAGTATACCAAAAGTGTTCTCCACCACTCTTCGGGCTCTGGACAGGCGGAAATTAAAAATCCTCTGGTCTGGGGTGAGGGTCCTCATCAGGAAAGGCCGCATCAGATGGTTCGCCAGGGCAAACGCCTCATCCGCGATGAAGACGAACGGGAGTCCTTCCTGATTTTCCTCTGGGGGTGGCAAGCCCAGACTGCCACTCTGGAGACGCCAGTAGAACTCCGTCCGTGCGAACACTCCACCATCCGACATCCGTCCATTTTCAAAAAATTTGAAAGTATTGAGGCAGGCCCTTGTACTACATGCTTTGGTGAACTCGTCCATAAATGTGAGCAACAAAAAGGTAGATATAGTGTGTATTGGGTTTGGTAAAGTCAGCAGATAGAGGATTGCTATAAGCTGAGCTAGCAGTTGGGGGGAGGGGGGTTCCTAATGAGTTTGGCACAAACAAAAAAGAAATGTCACTCTGCATGAATTGAAGCACACACATCACATTTGTAGACATTTTAGGGGGTGTTTAGGGGAAAGCAATACTATGGAGCTGACAAAAGACATTGGTAAGTGACTAGACTATAGTTTTATGGGCCAAGAAGAGCATGGTGGGGAAGTTAGTGAGGCAAATATGCCTGAGGACAAAGGGGCAGAGTATATGAATTAGAGCATTTTGCAATGATGGTAATTAGGGAATAAGGAAAGAAATGCAAGACATTAACAATCATGAAATACATAGAATGTGATGTTAAAGGATAAAACTTACCTTCATATAGTCCTTCTGCAGGACCTGAATGATGGCAGAACAGGTCTCTGGAATAATGATCCCCAGAGCCTGGGGGGAGATGCCTGTAGAGAACTTGAGGTCCTGAAGGCTTCTACCTGTCGCCAAGTAGTGCAACGTGCCGATGAGCCTCTGCTACGGAGTGATGGCTTGCTGCATGCAGGTATCCTGCCTGCTGATATAAGGGGTCAGCAAAGCCAGCAGACGGTGAAAAACGGGGTCCGTCATCCGGAGATAATTCCTGAAATCATCAGGATTATTCTCCCAGATCTCACGGAGCAAAGGCATGTGCGAGAACTGGTCACGCTGGCGCAAACCAATTCTTGGTCCACAAACGCCTCCCCTTCCTGTTCATGGACCGGGCTTGTGTCAAAGTAACAACCCCAACACGAAGCCCCTGCACAGCACAAAATCTACGACGAGTACGTAGACGAAACATGGTTTCAAAACGGTTGGCTCGTCAGAACGGACAACAGAAAGCACCGATAAACAGCAATGCCTGAAAGAACGAACTGAATAGCAGAAGCAAGCAGACAATAAGAAGTGCAAATCAAAGCGTACTATACCAAGATATAGTCCACAATGAGAAACAAATACTTACTGACTGCACGCACTGATTATCAGATAAGCAAAGACAAGCACAAACTGAAGAGCAGTAGCGATCTGAATCACAAATCTGAAAAGCACGAATCGTCTCTCATCAAACTTCTACTAACACGCGATAGACACGAGATCAGCAGAAGGAGCCCAAAGGGTTCCGGACGTGGTGCTGAACTTCCCTTTTGTAGGCCCGCCGTACACGGCTTACGTCACCACGTTCTTGGCAACCGGAAATTCCGACAACTTGGTCTGACCGTGTGTATGCAACATCACTTCCAGACCTGGTCCGGAATTAATCCATCTGAATAACTCTGACGGATTTGGTCATCGGAATCTCCGACCGTGTGTACAAGGGCTTAAACGTAACCTAATTAGCATGAGCTAATTATCTAATCATTGACCCAGACTAGTTGTCTGAGAGATAAGACTTTTCAGGGTAAGACTTTGTCTCCTAGCTCACTGATTGACTATTCAGTACACATTACCATAAACATAAACACAGGGTTAATTAGCACAAACAACAATGATTTGAATACTCTTACAAGCCAGACTAGACTCATTTACACAACAGACAGGTGGCTGGAGTTGATGACATTAGCATCTAACAGTTTGTGTCCCAACAGTGTGATTCAGTCTATTGCTAATATGGCAAATGCATATCCAGAGTCTGTGTGCCTTGGGGGGCGACATGGATCTGAATCCAAGTAACACCACCTCAGGGGTCCCCAGGCATACAGCTCACAAAGAGCACCGTTCCCCCAAATGCCAGGGCCCATAATCGCAAGGCAAGAGGCCTGCATTCTGTCCCCTCCAACAGCCTCTGTCCCGGCTAGGTCTGTCACAGCACCCCCTTTCACCACAGCTTCTCCAAGCTCAGATAGTAGTGCTGGCCAAACCTGGAAAAAACACTTGAATTGCAGCAAAAATAGACCCATATCTTTAAATGAATGTCGACCTAAAACTCTTTTCAAAAAATGATTGTGAACCACCTGACCCCTCTGCTCCCCTCCCTTGTTCACAGCTGGGAGGCAAGGGACAACACCACAAAGACACTGCATCTCATATTTTACGCACACAGCGTCAGAATATCCCCACATGCCTACTGGCATGTGATGCCGAGAAGGCCTTTGAAAGAGTCAGCCGGTCTTTTCTACAAGCATCCCTACAACAAATAGGCCTAGGCCCTAAACTAGTGACCAAAATAATGTCCTTATATACCAACCCCTCGGCAAATGGGGAGGTGTCGGAGGCCTTTGAGATCAGGAATGGTACAAGACAGGGTTGTCCACTGTCCCTATTTCTGTATGCAATCACGATCGAACACCTAGTTCAAGCGGTCCGTCATAATGACGCCATTCACGGGATCCCCAAACCCTCAGCATATTGTAAGATTTTCTTATATGCAGATGACTTACTACTTTATATCACACAACCACACACTAGTATCCCTGCCCTTATCCAGGAACTTGATCACTTTGGAGCCCACAGCAATTTTAAACTAAATATCACCAAAACAGAGGCTATAAATATTTCCCTCCCTTCGACAGTCGTTTTCACACTCCAACAGCAATTCCCTTTTCACTGGCAACACTACTCGATTAAATATTTTGGGACTGAGATCTCTCGAGACTTTCACGACATCTACTCCCTGAACTTAAGGGAGTTAAGGGAATTAAGGGGGGATATGATCAACATGTACAAATATATAAGGGGTCCATATAGTGAACTTGGTGTTGAGTTATTCACTTTACAGTCAACAAAGAGGACAAGGGGGCACTCTTTACGTCTAGAGGAAAAGAGATTTCATCTCCTAATATGGAAAGGTTTCTTCACAGTAAGAGCTGTGAAAATGTGGAATAGACTCCCTGCAGAGGTGGTTATGGCTAGCTCAGTGGATTGCTTTAAGAAAGGCCTGGATTATTTCCTAAGTGTACATAATATAACTGGGTACTAATATTTATAGGTAAAGTTGATCCGGGGAAAATCTGATTGTCTCTCGGGGGCTCAGGAAGGAATTTTTTCCCCTGCTTTAGCAAATTGGATCATGCGCTGCTGGGGTTTTTTGCCTTCCTCTGGATCAACTGTGGGTATAGATTTGTACTATGTAACTTCAGCCCCTTAATGACTAAAATTAGACCCTCTCTGGAATCATGGTACCACCTTAAACATAGTTTGGCCGCATGAATGCTCTCAAGATGGACACTCTCCCCAAATTACAAGTTCATCTGGCAACACCACCCCTCTAGACTTAAACATAAAATGCTGTGTGCCCCCAGGCTCCGGGAGGCATCGGTCTCCCAGACTTTCAGTTATATCATGCCTCCGCCATAATATCAACACTTCTTGAATGGTTTCTTGCCCCTTGACTCATTGAGCAAGATATGGCTTGAATAGACCTTTTATGGGGATATAACGCGAAACGCAATACAAACCACCTATGCTCTGTCCACAGACCCTAGTCCACTATCCCCCATATTTGATAACCTGGCGCTCCCAGCCTACAACACTCAGGGATACTGTGGCTCCTATGCAAGAAAACAGTGGCCCAACTCACAACAATTTGACCACCCCACCATAGGCTGATTTCGAAAGCAACACAAAACCCACAATCCCCCACCTCAACTGACTGGTTATCCATGCTGTCTCTGTCACAACTTAGCAAAACTCTACATCTCTCTGGACAGATCCACAGACCACTCACAGCTTTCGAGGATATGTGTAGTCTCTCTCTAATTTACAAAGAAATACAGTCCCACATCTACAATACACTCCCTAACTTAACGCAACGGTGGTCCAGGGACCTAGACATATAAATATCCCCGGAACAATGGCACACCTCATTCACACTCACAACTAAATCATCTATCTCCGGGTTTACAGAAGAGAAGAACTACAAAGTTCTATCTTAGTTGTACAGGGATCCAGTCACAGTGCACAAAATGTATCCCAATATTCCGGACGTTTGCTGGCACTGTCACAGAGGAAAAGGCTCCTACCTCCATGTGTGGTGGGAATGCAACCAAGTTGGACCTTTGTGGAACCAGGTTTTTGATATATATAATGATATATATAATGTCTCTCTCGCTCCCTCCCCTAAGGTGGCCCTCCTATCCATCCTACCAGGTCCAATTAACTCCCATAAAAAGTGCCTTCTCAGATTCTTTCTATTCGTGTCAGAGAATCACCAGACTTCAACGTCGGCACTTCCCCGTGCGCCTGCGGGGAAGAGCTGCACAACGACACATGCATATGCGTCGTACGACACAATGTCGTACACGCATGTGCAAGCCTATGCACACGGCTATGGGCCTTACCTGATTGGCCTGACAGTCCTATAAAAGGCATCAATGTGCTCTGTGTCTTTGCTGGTTTGTCTCCTCAGCTCACCTGTGTTCCTGTTTCCTGTTCCTGTTGACCACTTCCTGTTGTGACCCGGCTTGTTTGAAGACCACTCTGCTTCTCTCCTGATCTGACCCCTGGCTTGTTTAAACGGACTTTCTGCACTTAGCCTTGCTGGCTCATGGACTGATACCTGTGATTGACCCTCGGCCTGCCTCTGGAATATCCTTTATCTCACGGACTGATACCTGTGCTTGACCCTCGGCCTGCCTCTGGAATATCCTTTATCTCACGGACTGATACCTGTGCTTGACCCTCGGCCTGCCTCTGGAATATCCTTTGTCTCACGGACTGTACCTGTGTTTGACCCTCGGCCTTCACTCCAGGTGTTGGAACCCCTGGCAGGCGTTTACCTCTACCAGTTCCAAGATCTTCTGCACGGGCATCTCTTCCTTCAGTAGACCTGCTGCATTCCAGTCACCTGCTGGTAACCCATGCCTCTCTGTGCCCTGTACCCACTGTTCCATCCTCAGGGGTATTGTGCACCCAGCTGCAAGGGGAGCCGCTCTCACCACTTCGGCTTTGGTGAGTACCTGACAGTACAAACCAGCCATGTCAGAAGCCGACAGGGCTGGCTCACCTTTGGAGGCTCTCTGCCAGCAGGTTGCAGCCCTCACCCAGGCCGTACAGCGACTCCAAGATGGCTACTTCCAGATTGAGGGTCGCCTTCAGCACTTGGCAGTCGCTCCCAGTCTACCAGATTCTTCATCGTCCACAGCCAGCAGCCCTTCTGCTTCGCAAGCCCAAGGCGATGCTACACCTGCGGTAGTCATGACCTTTCCGGAACCCAGGGTCCCTACTCCTGAGCGTTTTTTGGGCAGCCGGAAGAAGTTTAGGTCATTTAAAAACGCATGCCTCCTGTATTTGGCTTTGCAGCCCAGGACCTTCCATTCTGAGTCGGTAAAGGTGGGTTTCATCATTTACCTGCTATCCGATGAGCCACAGTCCTGGGCCCATAACCTCCTAGAACAGAAGAGCCCCCTTCTTGATTCAGTAGAGACTTTTTTTGAAGCTATGTCACAACTATATGACGATCCCCAGTGCACCGCTACGGCTGAAGCCATCCTGCATTCCCAAACCCAGGGAAAGAGACCAGTAGAGGATTACATTGTGGAATTTCAGAAATGGTCTGGGGACACTAACTGGAATGAGGCTGCCCTTAAGTATCAGTTCCGTCTGGGCCTGTCTGAGACCTTAAAAGATGAACTAGCCCGAGTAGACACCCCTACATCCCTGGAAGATCTGGTCCAGTTGGCTACCAAACTTGATCGACGTCTACGGGAGCGTCGCTCCGAACGCCTCCAGTCACCTAGACCCATGTGGATGCTACCCCGGGTACCCCCGGTACCCGCACCTGTTCCACCTCCCACCTCCTCTACTGATGGCGAACCCATGCAGCTGGGCTTGGTCCGGGCTCCACTCACCCCTGATGAGAGTCTCCGTCGGCGTCAAGCCAACCTTTGTCTATATTGTGGTGAAGCGGGCCATTTCCTACGCAGCTGCCCTGTGAGACCCAGTAAGTACCAACCTCGTGTTGCTGTGAATTCCCAGATTGCGGTTTCCACCCGGTCTCACCTTGTCCTCCCGGTTTCATTACAGGTGGCAGAAGAGGAGGTTTGGCTGGGAGCCATCATTGACTCCGGGGCCTGCAGTTGCTTTATGGACATAACCCTAGCTCGGAGCCTGCACGTTCCTCTCTGCTCTAAAAAACAATACCTTCAGATTCATCTGGCCGATGGCTCCCTACCCTGCTCCGGTCCTGTGACCCAGGAAACAGTACCAATCTTGACATCCACAGACTCTGGTCACTTCGAATTTCTTCGCTTTGACGTTATCCACTCTCCTATGTTCCCAATCATTCTGGGTTTCCCTTGGTTACAAGGCCACGACCCACAGATCAACTGGAACAAGAAAGAAGTACTCTTTTCATCTGCCTACTGTTCACAGCACTGTCACCTGCCGACCTCCCACAAGTCCACCTCCTGCCTAACCATACAGACCATTCCTGATAACCTGCAACATGTCCCTTCAGCCTATCATAATTTTTTGGACATCTTTGACAAGAAGAAGGCTGATACTCTGCCACCCCATCGGCCCTATGATTGCCCGATAGACTTGCTACCCGGTTCCGAAATTCCATTTGGTCGGATCTTTCCATTATCAGAGACTGAACTAGAAGCCCTATGCTCTTACATAGATGAAAATCTGGAAAAGGGATTCATCCGACCATCCTCTTCTCCAGCTGGTGCAGGCATCTTTTTTTGTCGAAAAAAAGGACGGTTCTCTCAGGCCTTGCGTGGACTACAGGGAACTTAATAAAATTACCATTAAGAACAGGTACCCGCTTCCACTCATCCCTGAACTTTTTCAACGCCTAAGAACTGCCAAGATATTTACTAAACTAGATCTTCGGGGAGCATATAACTTAGTCCTAATCCGTGATGGGGATGAGTGGAAGACGGCTTTCAGGTCTAGATTCGGGCATTTTGAATATCTAGTGATGCCCTTCGGGCTCTGCAATGCCCCGGCCACATTCCAGCATCTGGTCAACGATATATTCCGTGAGTATCTAGACAACTTCGTGATAGTATATCTTGACGATATTCTGATTTTTTCCAATTCCTTAGAACTGCACCGTACTCACGTCAGGAAGGTCCTCCTTGTCCTCAGAGAACATGGGCTCTACCGAAAGGGAGAAAAGTGTGAATTTGAGAGAGACACCATCCAGTTCCTTGGATTTATCATCTCCACAGGAGGAATCTCAATGGATCCAAAGAAGATCAAAGCCATTCAAGAATGGCCGGCACCTTCATACAAAAGGTCTGTACAGCGATTCGTTGGCTTTGACAATTTTTATCGCAGGTTCATCCAGGGCTTCTCCACGATTATTTCCCCCATCACCCAACTAACCCGCCAGCAGGTCAAATTTCGATGGTCTCCACAAGCACAGGAAGCCTTCGATGAATTAAAGAGACTCTTTATATCAGCTCCTATCCTCCTACATCCAGATCCAAGCCTTCCCATGTGTTGGAGGTGTACGCCTCTGAATTCGCATTAGGTGCTATCCTCTCCCAAAGAAGTGGGCCGAAGGCTCTCCTTCATCCAGTTGCCTTTGCCTCTCGGAAACTCAGTCCTCCGGAGAGGAATTACGATGTCGGAGATCGAGAACTTCTCGCTATAAAGTTTGCACTGGAAGAATGGAGGTACCTGCTGGAGGGTGCGTCTCAACCCATCATGATCTTTACAGATCACAGGAACCTGGAGTACCTCAGAGCTGCTAAACGCCTCCGACCCCGACAAGCACGCTGGGCTCTCTTTTTCTCCAGGTTAAATTTCCATATCACCTTCCGTCCCGGTTCCAAGAATGGGAAAGCAGACGCACTCTCCCGAATGTTTCCAGAAGCCGAAGAACCACCTGAACCCACAACTATTCTGTCTTCACACAACTTCCTCCAAATTATCCAGCCCGATCTAGAAACTGCCATCAAACAAGCCACTAACCAACTCTCCAAAACTACAGCATCCTCCCTGGAAAGGAAACACGGTTTGCTATGGGCACACAACAAGGTATTCATTCCTCCTTCAGTAAGACCTTAGATTTTGCAAACCTTTCATGACCACAAGATGGCAGGACATTTTGGGATCCAGAAGACTGCCGATCTAATCAGTCGTTCGTACTGGTGGCCGGGTTGGAGAAGGGACTGCAAGAACTATGTCCAATCCTGTATCACTTGCCAGCGTAACAAGGGGGCAAACACCAAGGCCTGGGGACTTTTGAAGTCCTTACCTGTTCCCGAACGCCCTTGGAGAGAGATCTCTATGGATTTTATTGTTGACTTACCACCTTCTGACCAGTTCACTACAATCCTAGTAGTGGTAGATCGTCTCTCGAAGATGGCACATTTTCTACCTATGTATGGCACCCCTTCTGCTTCAGCTACAGCAAGTACCTTTATCAAGGAAGTCGTGAGGCTACATGGCGTCCCTTCCAACATCGTGTCTGATAGGGGAATCCAATTCACCTCCAAATTCTGGAAAGACCTCTGCAAAGCACTAGAAATCAAGTCCTCACTATCCTCCGCATACCACCCGCAAAGCAACGGGCAAACAGAAAGAACAAATCAGACACTAGAACAATACCTTTGTTGCTTCTGCTCCTGCTCTCAAGACAATTGGTCCTCTCTCCTGCCCTGCGCGGAATTTGCGTATAATAACTCTGTACATTCCGCCACCAACCAAACTCCATTTTGGGCGAACTATGGCTACCACCCTTCTTTCCTGCCAGATTCCGTCCCTGAAGTCTCCGCTCCTGCAGTCCAAGAACGGGTAAAGTCAATTCAGGACAATTTCCTACAGATTCAGGAGGCCATGAAGAAGGCTCAAAGAGACTATGAGGTATACTACAATGGAGGAAGAAGAAGTTGCCCAAGTTTCAAGATCGGGGATAAGGTTTGGTTATCTTCTGCCAACCTGAGATTGCCATACCCGTCACGGAAGCTCGGTCCCAAGTTCATTGGCCCCTTTGCAATCAAAAGGGTGGTAAACCCAGTAGCTTTTGAACTGGCGCTACCTAGTTCCTACAAAATTCACCCGGTGTTCCATGCATCCCTATTAAAACCAGTGATTCCAAGCTCCTTCACCGGAAGACAAGTGGCACCACCTCCACCCGTCCAAGTCGAAGGCGAGGAAGAATTCGAGGTTGAAGCCATAATGGACTGTCGAAAAAGGGGAAGACAGACCCAATACCTGGTAAAATGGAAAGGGTATCCCCCTGAAGACAGTTCTTGGGAACCCAGCAACATCCACGCTCCTCACCTGATACGGGATTTTTACCGGAGACACCCCAAGCTACCAGCCAGATTGGGCATCCGGAGGCTGCCCCTTGGGGGGGGGCACTGTCAGAGAATCACCAGACTTCAACGTCAGCACTTCCCCGTGCGCCTGCGGGGAAGAGCTGCACAACGACGCATGCATATGTGTCGTACGACACAATGTCGTACACGCATGTGCAAGCCTATGCACACGGCTATGGGCCTTACCTGATTGGCCTGACAGTCCTATAAAAGGCATCAATGTGCTCTGTGTCTTTGCTGGTTTGTCTCCTCAGCTCACCTGTGTTCCTGTTTCCTGTTTCCTGTTCCTGTTGACCACTTCCTGTTGTGACCCGGCTTGTTTGAAGACCACTCTGCTTCTCTCCTGATCTGACCCCTGGCTTGTTTAAACGGACTTTCTGCACTTAGCCTTGCTGGCTCACGGACTGATACCTGTGCTTGACCCTCGGCCTGCCTCTGGAATATCCTTTATCTCACGGACTGATACCTGTGCTTGACCCTCGGCCTGCCTCTGGAATATCCTTTGTCTCACGGACTGTACCTGTGTTTGACCCTCGGCCTTCACTCCAGGTGTTGGAACCCCTGGCAGGCGTTTACCTCTACCAGTTCCAAGATCTTCTGCACGGGCATCTCTTCCTTCAGTAGACCTGCTGCATTCCAGTCACCTGCTGGTAACCCATGCCTCTCTGTGCCCTGTACCCACTGTTCCATCCTCAGGGGTACTGTGCACCCAGCTGCAAGGGGAGCCGCTCTCAGCACTTCGGCTTTGGTGAGTACCTGACAATTCGCAGCTCACCATGTCATAACACAGCATTGAAAAACAGAAGTCACCCCCTCCATCGGTAAATGGATAGACATCATCAATGACACCATGTTTATGGAGGAGCTGCAGGCAAAGATGCGGGATACTTGGGATAAGCACATGAAATGATGGTACATCTGGCTTCACCACTCATCCTCTCACCCCTTCCTTAACAGGAGCTCTGCTGAGGGAACAGGACCGATTTCAAACAGATACATGTTATATAATATTGATTACCCTCCACTGGGATCATCCGCATTTGGGTCCCCAATTCTGAGTGCTACGTCCCCTTCCCAAGGTTCGACATGCCCAATATTAGGAATTCACCTTGTATACATGGCTGGGTTCAAAAATAAATCACTGTGTGCAGGGCTGGATTTCCTATTAGGCACTGTAGGCATGTGCCTACAGGTACCTTTCATAGAAGAGAGAGAGAACTCTACGCCTCTCTCTCACCACAGGGGTGCAAGCAGTTTACTGATGCTACTACTCCCCCTACATATCCTCCTCCTGTCCTCCCAGGATGCAGGAAAGATGGATGGAGTCCAGTGTGAGCAGAGCTGCGGCATCCACCCTACAATATAAATAAATGGGAAGATGGGACATAAGCTGACTGAGGAATTGCTCTCCTCCATGACAGCCACTTCTGGACAGATTGCGGTGCCATAAAACTGCGGTCCCATGACAGGTGAGGTGATCACCCACCAATCCCCACACCAGGAACTGGCTAATGACAGCTCAGCATGCTTTAAGACTGGGAAAGATCCTCCCTCGGAGTGAGTCTACCTCTCCTGTGCAGGGGCTGTAAACTACCACTGGCTGCCTTTCTCATCTCCCACCTCCGACTCCTCCAGCATCACCCTCCCCTGTATACCTTGTAACCTGCGGGACAGGTAGCAGGTATAAAGCTCCCTGGGATGAGCAGTTTTCTCAGGCACAGATACCAAGTCCAGAAAATGAAATGACCAACAGTGCTGTGTTTATTTGTGGCATATACAAGTCCATATACAGGTGCTGTACAGTGCTCCAGAAAACAAAAATAAAGGGCAAAGTAGCACAACACAAAACCTAGCCGTTGTCACGGCTCTAGCTATACAGTCTGCAGGCCCTCACTACCATGCTGAACAAGCCTAACGCTTATCAGTCTCTACAAAGAACTGCTTAACAGGTTTTACCAACCTTACTCTCGTCACAGACCAACCTTGTGTGAACATCCCAGGCAGAGAGCAAAGGCTGTCTGCTCAGGTGAGCCTAAATTAGCCTGGGGAGGAGGGCCAAGACCCGAACTGGATCAAAGATTCCTGAATGTGTATGAGAGAAGCCTAGGAGAGGTATAAACCCCCGAACAGGACTTTTCCTGGCTCTCTCTGGGACACTCTGCTACAACCTATAATAGCTCCATGGGAGCACTGACTGTGTTGCTGGGGGAATTGTGTGATTTTCCTTCATGCAACTCACGGTTGCAGGAAATAAAATCGAACCATCTATGGCTGGCTTAAACTGTACACCCTCTTTCAGTACTTAACAGAAGTGATATACCTAGAGTACTTTTGTTCCCAACCAACACTGAGACATTTGTTTCCTCCTATTGGCTTGTATTTACAGTATATACTGTGGAGGGGTTATCTCTGTCTATTTTACTGGGAATTGTATCTGAAGTTGTTGCAAATATGCTCTTTATCATCTGTAGTTAAAACATAGTAAAGCATTAGTCTATAAAAAAAAATACCCCAAAATATTATAGTTTGCCTTTTGCTACAGAATATAAAATGGATTTTGGATTTGGAATGGATTTGTATTCCATAGTACACGTAAAGGACATTTACGCTCTGGAGAAGATCTACTTTTAAAGAGGTCTACATAGATGCAAAATAACTAAACACTGAGGGTGTGATTGTAGGGAACCAAACTACAAGACTCAAGTCTGGAGTTGGAGCAGCCTTCTTCAGTTCAGAAATGATAATTTCAGTATTGAATATAGTCCTGTGTGTAATCCATCAAGGAAGGCATATATGAAATTATAGCTTTTGCAAAACAATCACATACTCCATTTCAAGCACAGTGTCTGAAGAATCACATGACCAGCTAATCTGAATGAACTGTTGCCAGTTAAACTTCATAAAATCACAATGCATGACACAAATAGATAAAATATATTTAAATATTTAAACTATGTGTTGCAGATAAGTACTGCAATTACCTCATGCTTCTCCTAAGAAGTACCATTACATTGCTATCAAACGCAAGATAACGCTGATCCCATCTTTTTGTTAATTGTCGTAAAAGAATGCAGACAGTTTCAACTAGGTGTGGCTCGTGAACTTTGACTGAAATTGTGTAACACTCTTGTGAAATCATTTCTTGAACAAAAATCCATCATGGCAGAGAAAGTGGGAAGATGCAGAATAAAAATAAATGGAAACAAACAATCAACAATATATTACAGAAGGGGTGGAATTGTAGTAAGTAAAAGTGCATTTTGGGAGGGTAACTAAGATTATAATGTTTGCCTTTATGTGTATTTAGATTATTATGATAAAGTATTACTACTAGTATTATTTGGATTATTAAATCTTGCAAAAAATACCCATAATATTATTAAACAGCAATGGTGAGTCCTAACATCAAAATCTATTTGGAAATTAGCTTTCACTGGTATAGCTATACCAAGCTACTGTAATCTTATTAGTAGGTCTTTGTTTTTTATATTTAAGAAATTCAAGGCTGGATTATAATGACTATAGCAAAGAAAAGAGAAAAAAAGAGTGTGATTGCCTACAGCAATCAGTTTTAGCTTTCCATACCTAGCCTATACAGTGTAACTGAAATAAGTTCGTAAATTGTGAATCTTCAAGCTCTGACATAAAATATGCTGGCGATTTTACTGTATAGATAACCGAGATGATAAATGTTGTTTTTACTTTCTGAGATTGTTGATGCACTGGCTGTAGGAAAAGTCTGAGTGGCATAATGATTCTTTCCCTAATCATCATTTAGAACAGCCACCTCAGAGAGATTGTATCTTTTGTGGCCAACAGTGGAACTCTTGGTTTTTTGTTGTTCTAGAGTAAAGCCGCAGAGAAAAATCAAGCCTCCATGCAGTTCTCAGAAGAAATGCCCATCATGTAAGACCACTATGGGGAAATCTTGGTCCAAGGTTCTGTGTAAAGAGTGCATTGAAGGCCTGGTGAAGGAGGAGGATATAACTTGACCTCCTTTCGCATGTGTGGCATATTGTATAATGCAGATGACTCAGTCGAGTCAGTGTGCATGTCTGCCAGATCCTCAGCCCTAGCCAATTCGGCAAGACGGGTCTTATGGCTTAAAACTTGGCAGGGGGACAGTGCATACAAGGTTAAGCTCTGTGTGATTCTACTCACAGGGTACTTGCTGTTTGACACTGAATTGGGGACCGTATTAGATCAGACGGCCGAGAAGAAAAATTATTTTCCTCTCAGGTGTAGAGTAACTAAGCAGACAAGGAAGAAGTCCTGGCCACAGAAAAAATGTGGTGCCCCAAAAGCTGAAAAACCAAAGAAGAATTAGGTTCAGAAGGGCAGGGGCAAAGGGGAGCAATTTTTCACCCTCCTGAATAGCCCCAAAAGACAATGACTGGTTGACCACAGTGGGAGGAAGATTGGGGGCTTTCCTCCCACAGTGGGAAGCGATTACCTCCAACCAATTCATTTTTCGAATTGTAAGCAGGGGATACCAGTTGGAATTTTTAAGACCTCCCACACAGTCTGTTTGTCACCAATCTGTCAAGGTGCATGGTGAAGGCGGCAGCCTTACTATCCTCCCAGAGAGATCTAGAGAATCAAGAGATACGGGCATGGGTTCTGTTGGGAGATATAGGCAGAGGGTTCTACTCCCACTTTTGTAGTACAATAACTTTTGGGAAAATTCAGGCTCATTTTGAATCAGAAACCCCTAACTGTCTTGGCGACCTACAGGAGTTTCTGAATGGACTCTTCTCTGTAAGAGCACTGCCCCCTCCAGACTGCTACATGCCGTCAATAGACCTGAGAGATGCCTACCTGCACATTCCCATCCAAAATTTTTCAGGATGGCTGTAAAAACCGGAGAAGGGATGCTCCATTTTCGGTTTTGGGCTCTTCTTTGTCCTATCCACCTCCCCCTGCATCTTTAACAAGGTCATGGTGGAGGCCTTGGCCTTTCTGTGGCTCAGGGGTATTTCAGTAATCATGTATCTGGACAATCTGCTCCAGTTTACTCCCTCTCTGAAACAGCTTCCCCAGAATCTTAAGTTGGCAAGAAGCATCTTAGTCCCTGTACACACAGTCGAAAATTTTGACAACCAAATCCGTCGGATTTTGTCCGTCGGATTTTGTCCGAAACTGTTGCATACACACGGTCGGACTAAGTTGTCCAAAAATCCGATCTTTCAGAACGTGATGACGTAATTTCGTTACGATGGGACTACATTCAGGCTAGTAGCCAATAGCTTTGATGTAGGAATTTGATCTGAGCATGCGTGGCACTTTGTCCGATCAAAATTCTCTACACATGATCAGAGTATGTCCGATCGAACCAGTTGGTCGGGAAATATTTCCAACAAGTTGGAAAATTGGGTCCGACGGATATTCCGACGGAATCAGTCCGATGCATACCACACACAGTCAGATTATCCGACAACACGGTCCGATAGGACACATTCCGACGGATTCTCCGACCGTGTGTACAAGGCTTTAGAGAGCTTGGGTTGGCTTTTGAATTTAGAAAAATCCAACCTGGTCCCTACTCATAGGGTTATGTTTCTGGGCTACAAGCTAGATTGTACACAACGGAAGGTTTTCCTTCCACAGGAAAACATTCAGAAGATGGAAAAAGCAATGAAATTACTGCAGCACTCATAGATGAACCTTTTGAGCCCATTAATTCTTGTATGGCTACATTTTCTGTTTCAATATTTTTATTAAAGAGGAGGGCCTCTTTCCTACTGCGCATGCACGAGTCGCGCAGCGCTTTGTGAATGGGTTGCGCTGTGTTCTGGGACACACAGTTCCCAGAACACAGCGTGACCCATTACCCAGGAGACGCCGCACGGAGTAGAGAAGACCGAACATCTCCGCGGAGGAGGAGGAAGAGGCATATTAGGATGATGTGCCTAGCAACAGGCATTTCTGGTAAGTATAAAAAAAAGATTTTTTCATTTTTATTTCTGATTTTTTTTCTAATTTTTAATGGTTTTTTTTTCAGGGTGGCCCTCCACTTAAATTTTCGAGAGAGTATGACAAGCCATGGTTTGCCCACGCAGGGGCAATATTGAACAGGCACATACAAAAGAAACAGCGTATGTATGTAGAATTATTAGCATAACTGTAAACTGTTGCCAGGACCCAAAAGGTAGCACAAGTTATACTGTACTGTCCCCTAAGGGAAATCAGTCTCCATATAATAGCCGTCATATCAAGAATGAAGAGGAAAAGAAAGACAGAGAAAATAAAAAAGGGGAAAGAAGAAAAAGAAAGGTAAAGTTTACAGTCGACCATAACTAGTCGGGGCCAGGGACGGGCAGGAGTAAGTTAACCAAGGGTCCCAAACTTTCAAGAATTTTGCATGCAGATCCTTTAAAATACTAGACATCTGCTCATCCACCATCAGGGTGGTCATTCTGGCTTTCACTCCCTGAAAAGCAACAGACAGAGTCTTCAAGACCTGATATATAGTTCCCTTGGCAGATATAAAAAGGTATGAGGCCAATTTCTGCTGGTCCGCGAAAAGACCTGGTATAGGACAATGTAAAATAACCACTCAGGCATCTTTACAAATTATTACATGAAATAAGGATTGCAATAGGCCGAAGACTCTGGACTAGAAGCCTATCAGACATGGGCATGACCACCATATATGTAAGACATCCCAATGCTGACCGCAATTACAAAAACATCTGTCACTGCTACCAGGTTAAGCATGGGCAAGCCTTCCCAGGACCCAGTACCACCGCAGGAGCACTTTATACGCAGACTCAAGAATGTTAGTATTGAATGAGCATTTTGCTATAGTCGCCCAAGCCTTACTCCAGTCTTCACCCTCAACAACTGAACCAAGATACCGCTTTCTTTGTGTCACATAGGAATGGGTCGACAAAGACAACCTACCATTAAGGGAGGCATAAAGCAATGACATAAGACTGGAGGCCCCCAGGGAGTGTAAACAGGTATGCTCAAAAAGGACGCTTTGCGAAAGGGAAAGGTGGCAGTGCGACGGAGAGATAAAATCCAGTTGCGCAATTGTAAACAATGGAAATGTTCCTGCCTAGGGATCTCATGTGTCTCCTGGAGGGTCTCCCATGATGGGAATGAGCGCATAGTTTAAAAAAAGATACACACTGGTAAAGTCATTGGAGGTCCACCAAGAGGTACGGCTAAATTTTAACAGTTTTTTTTGTTGCAATTGCTAAATTGCTACCACCAGGAGGGTTAGTGTGCTCAAAGCCCTTTTAATCAGGGCTCCCTTTCTACAAATATTTCTGGATCAAGTGATTTTTAGAGCCTTTTTCCCAAACGTTGCCTTGGAGTTTCACAGAGGCCAAGAAATTGTTTTGCCTACTGTGATGGACCCCCATACTCAAGAGGAGTATGTCTGCCGTATACGCATCCCTTGTCCGGTACCAGCACGATCCAAGATCCCTTAGTCCAGCCAGTCACTTGTCAAAACATTAGTGTAAGGTGGTAACAAACATAAAACTGTTTAGTCAAACACAGGTTCAAAGATATATACACTCAGGGGACAATCCCCCCCTTCTTTGAATAATGACACAGGGCAGGGTAAACATTACCTCCTCCAGTAACATGACACACAGGTGTATTCAACTTTCCAGACATAGACAGTCTTTAGGAGGGGCGGCTTGAGAATTCCCCCTCCCTCTTTAGAATCTAATCCACATACACACCCTGTAATAATTTGCTCCCAAGGCAGACAGAAATAATAGAACAATGTGATACAAGCACTTGAACACATACCAACCCCCACCTCAAACTATCTAGCAATGGTCTGGGAAGAAAGGTGTAATTTATCCCTATATATTTCTTGAGGGATATTGTTCATAAATATTACTGTCCCAAGTGAAAGAGCATCTTCATTTTTCAACACAAACCATATAAGACCCAGGATAACAGGGGTAAAATGAAATGCTGAGTCCGGTGTGGTTATACGTTGAGTCTGGTTAGTGCAGACCAGACCGGGGTTCTCGGTCACCCTATGGCCCTAATAGACACAGGGTGACTTACACATAAGAGGGGCCGGGGGAACTGGACAAGAAGTTTCCCTCGACCTTTCTAAGGTAAGCTGGGTTCCACAAGCCCTCCGCCCAAAGTGACTCCCGTCACATATCTCCCCTTTTGGTAGGAGACAAACACAGGACACAGGTTGACTTTGAAATTAGTCCGTAGTTCCAGTCCCCCAATGCCTGTACCCACACAGTACCCCAAAAAAATTGTCCTGTACAGAGCATTCACCCAGCCAACCTCTGCCTCTCTTGTATGGTGGGGTGAAGTGCGGACTGGTCCTTTCCACTGGGAGTCCTTTCAGCTGCTGGAGAGAAGACGGGGTGGCTGGGGTCAATTTGTCATGCTGTTGGGGATGGGGGCCGACTGAGACCTTAGTCCCATCCAATTTTTCTAGATGAAAATCCCCCAGTGCTTGCAAACAAAGGCTGACCTCTTCCTGTCCAAATGCCAGATCCTTTTCTGGGGTTGTGTCAGTGGAAACCAAAGTCCCATCCACTACCACAGAAAATCCATCTTTTGTTGAGGGCAGAGGCCAGCAGTTCTCTGCCCTGTTGCCAGCCCTGTTGCTGTCAGTGGAGACTAGGGTTGCACTGATACCACTTTAAGACCGAGTACAAGTACCAATACTTTTTTTCAAGTACTCACTGATACCGATTACCGATACTTTTTTTTAATGTCATATGACAGTGGCACTGATATGCAGCGCTGATGGGCACTGATAGGTGGCACTCATGAGGCGTGGACTGTGCCAGTAGTTTATTTTTATTAAAAAATGTTTTAACAGTTTTATTTTCTAACAATTTATGTTTTTATTTAAAAAACATTTTTCAATGCTTTCTTTTTTTCTTTTTTTGGGGGGGGGGGGGGGGGTGGAAGGTGTCCGGGTTTTTTTATTTTATTTTTTATTATTTTTACAATTTTGCTTTTAAATATTTATAAGGTTTCCTTTTTTTTTTTTTTTTTTTTTTTTTTAAATGAGCCCTGTTGGGGGGGGGGGGGGGGTTGGTGAAATGTCAGGGGTCTAAACAGACCCTTAATATCTTCTCTTTGAGACAGGGAAAGGGACTGGGAATATAGATTCCCCAGATTTCTTCATACTCACCCTTCCAAATCTTTTCACGCACTTCCGTCTTCCCTCTTAGTGGTCCCTCAAAACAAAAGTATACCTCCGCCAAGCGTACACGGTCCACCTCCTTTTCTGAACCTTTCCTTGTCCGCTGTCCATTCCAGCACTGTTTACGGTCGCCGAAGCCAGCCCAGTGGCCTGAGCAGGGGGCTGCTGTCACTAGACTTGCTGTTGCAGAAGGACCGATGTTCCCCTCCCCAGAACCCCCAGGTGGAACCCACTCTGTCATGTGGGGCCCTGCTCTACAGTAAGAATCTATGCAACCCAATACATCCCTCAAACCAGACAAAAGCCATGCCAACTCCTGCCCCCCCCAAAGCGTCTGCGCTACCCACATGCAAACCCCCCCAACAACAGGCACACACACACAGAAGATGACACAGAAGTAAGGCCAACAGGCCACTTACCAGGCTTCCGCAGACCACCATCAGCCGTCATCGGGATCGGGATCTCCAATGCTGCTCGGTCTTCCATGCGCTCTGCCCTACTCTCCTCTTCCAGCTGCCCTTCATATAAGCGTCTTCCATTTCCATTGTGCCCTGACCCGATGTTGCTGGGACCCGCCGGGTGATGTCATCTGGAGCCTGTAGACCGGAGGGCCAAGGCCGCTCATCATCACTGACCCATCAAGCCCTCACCCCAGCAGAGCAGGATGAAGCTGCTCTCATGGCATCGTCCTTTTCCTTCCTCCTCCCACTGGCCAACGCTCTGTTATCAGGTAAAAGCAGTGGTTCAGGCAGCTGCTGAGGGACCCGGGCCGCGCCAAGTATTAAGCCGGGTCCCACAGTATCCATGCTCCCTTGCCAAGCTGGCCGTGAATCCACTCACATGCACAGCCATCACCAGAGGATTAGCAGGGGGGCAGGCTGGAGCAACTTGCGCTGTAGCACCACCCCTCGGGTCCCACAGAGGAAGAGGATTCCTCCCGGGCCGCACAGGCACCTGTCACAGTCCCGACCGTGTCTTTTAGACGGCCAGGCGTGGTCGTGCCCCAAGTGGCTCTGGGTGGTATTGAACTAATGACTGTTCGTTCTTGCTCCTGTTTCTTTACCTCTGAGTCACACCTCAGTTCTATTCTGCCTGCTTTCCAGCCATGCCTAGTTTTGCATAAAGTACTGTGGGCAATTCTGTTTGTACCTGTCACTCTTGGATCAGCTGTGGCAGGTTACCTAATCAGCTGGGTATAAAACACTGCCTCGCTATGAGGGCTTGGTCAGTTCATTGTCTCTTGTTGCCAAAGGTTCCTGTGTTTAAGTTACAGTGTTCCAAGACTGACCCCAGCTTCCGACCCTGGCTTGTATATCATTTATTCTGACTTCTGGAATCCCTGACTACGGATTTACCTGCATAATCCTTTGGCAAATTCCTGTCAAGCCCCCATGCACAGATTCACAGCCCAGGTAGCTTATCTCTTTGTTACCATGGGCTGTGTCTATTTGCAAGGGTGAGCCTACATCTCTGCGCCATGGACTCCAACCTAGGTAAGACCTCACATAATGAACTGACCACCATAGAGTCCGCAGAGCTGTACAGGATGCTCACCTCCCTTGCTCTACAAGTCTCCAGCCTGGGCCAGACTGTTGCTGAGCTGCAGCAAGAAGTCCACTTGTTTAGAGGCACAGTACACCCAACCCTGGAACCTGCATGGCCGGAACCGTTTGTTTTGATGCCTGAGAAGTTTGAGGGTAATCGTGCATCCTTCTTTTGTTTTAAGATGGATTGTGAGCTGTTGTTTGCCCTTAAGCTTAGGACCTATGCCACCGACTATATTAAGATTCATGCTTCCATCAACCTGCTCACTGGACAATGCAAAACATGGGCTCATCAGCTTTTACAGGAAAGGAGTCCAGTCTTGGATAGCTGGGAAGAATTCATGTTTTCTCTGGACTCTTACATTCCTGTTTCTAAGAAAACCAGAGTTCCCAAGTCTGCTCTCTGCTCACGTGGCCTGCGGGTATCCAGGGACAGGAGTACCCGGTACAGATACGACTCCATGCCATCACAGTATGTTCCAAGCCATGAAGCTGAAGTCCTTACCCCACAAAGCCTAGACGCTCCTAAGGTCACACCTTCCTTGGGAGACGTGGAACCCATGGAGATTGGGGCCATCCGGCCCAAGCTATCACAAGGTGAAAGAGAGCGGAGGAGAGACTGTGGTCTTTGTTTTTACTGTGGGGGGAAAGGGCATCTTATCTCTCTCTGTCCAATTCACCCACCTCGGCCAAAGGTTCTAAAAAAGTGGGTACTTCTAGGATCCTTCCTGCTACCCCTAAATTTCTGCCTGCTATCCAGGTTGAAGTTCCTGTGCCTGTGTCCCCAGTTGAAGTTCCCGTGTCGGTGTCCCCGCTTGAAGTTCCTGTGTCGGTGTCCCGGCTTGAAGTTCCTGTGTCGGTGTCCCGGCTTGAAGTTCCTGTGTCGGTGTCCCGGCTTGAAGTTCCTGTGTCGGTGTCCCCGCTTGAAGTTCCTGTGTCGGTGTCCCGGCTTGAAGTTTCTGTGTCGGGGTCCCCGCTTGAAGTTCCTGTGCCAGTGTCCCCACTACCTCCTGACTGCACGTATGCCTCAAATGGCACCATAGTCCGTAAGCAGGACCTGAAGACTTTCGAAAGAGCCTTGCGAGCGACAAAAGTCTCCCCAGCTGGAACTTTTAAAACAAAGAAAGCCCAAAGGAAATAGACTGTTCCATCCTCTGAGGGCATTCCTAAGGGGAAGGAACTGTCACGGTCCCTACCGTGTCTTTTAGACAGCCAGGCGTGGTCGCGCCCCAAGTGGCTCTGGGTGGTATTGAACTAATGACTGTTTGTTCTTGCTCCTGTTTCTTTACCACTGAGCCACACCTCAGTTCTACTCTGCCTGCTTTCCAGCCATGCCTAGTTTTGCATAAAGTACTGTGGGCAATTCTGTTTGTACCTGTCACTCTTGGATCAGCTGTGGCAGGTTACCTAATCAGCTGGGTATAAAACACTGCCTCACTTTGAGGGCTTGGTCAGTTCATTGTCTCTTGTCGCCAAAGGTTCCTGTGTTCAAGTTACAGTGTTCCAAGACTGACCCCAGCTTCCGACCCTAGCTTGTATATTGTTTATTCTGACTTCTGGAATCCCTGACTACGGCTTTACCTGCACAATCCTTTGGCAAATTCCTGTCAAGCCCCCGTGCACAGATTCACAGCCCAGGTAGATTATCTCTTTGTTAACGTGGGCTGTGTCTATTTGCAAGGGCGAGCCTACATCTCTGCGTCATGGACTCCAACCTAGGTAAGCCCTCACAGCACCACAGCTGGTCGGCGCTTGTGTGCGTGGGCTGGAGGGTCCTGGAAGTGTACTTGGTGGGGCTCCTGAGGTGGCGCTGGACCCTGGGAGCTGAGTCAGGGCTAAGGCACTCTGGAGGCCTAGACCCGCGAGCACATGTCAGGGGAGGGGGGGGCAGGAGTGGAACCCCCCGCCTGACTCCCAGCAGCACCTGACCTGGTCATGTAGCCACACTGTGGCATGCACAGTGGCCGCTGCCCGCAACTGGGCCATCAAGCCATGAGACAATTCTGTAGAGGGGTATTACTGATGAAGTTGCTAAGTTGAAGTTTCTCCGCAAGTTGCTCACTTTCCTTTTCTGACTGAAGTCCTCCCCTTCAGCTTTACCATCGTATTCTCCTCCCAGCTAAAACTCTGCCCCAAGCAAATTACTGACCTATCCTATGCCCTTAAACTAGGTGCCTAAGAAGCTTTAATGCCTGTCATGCTGGCCCTACGTCTAGTACATTCTTTCTTTACTCCGCCTTTCTTTTGACAGGGTGGACTGGAAATTTCTTATGGTTACATTGTCACACCTGGGAATTGGATCTTCTCTTTTGAGTCGGATCTCAGCTCTCTACAGTATTCCTACGGCTCAACTGCGTATAAACGGCACATTAAGTGATCCTTTCATATTTCACAATGGCACTCGCCAGGGGTGTCCCCTCTTCCCCATCCTATTTGCCCTCTCCCTAGAACTGTTCCTATCCATGATAAGACACAACCCTAACATCCACAGAATCACCATAGGCAACACAGAACATAAATACACAGCTTACGGGGATGACATTCTGTTTTATGTTTAACAACCTCTCATATCCCTCCCTAGCTTAATGTAAGCCTTTACAACATTCGGCACTATTTCCAACTTCAAAATAAACATGTCAAAATTCAAAATACTAAATATATCCATCCCTCACACGAGCGTCATTCGCTTGAAGCCATCCTTCCCATTTAGCTGGCAAAATCACTCAATGAAATATTCAGGTATATTCCTTACTCCTAAACTAATCTCTTTGTTTCGTTGTGAAATTCATGCCCCTACTGAACATGTGATAAGGGCTGATCTACATAAGTGGACCCAAATCACACACTCATGGTTGGGGAGAATAAGTATAGTGAAGATGAACATATTGCTCAGGCTGCTATTCCTGTTCCAGGTGATTCCATATAGAATCCCTCCGGGATTCTTTAAACTGATACAATCATTAATCTGCAAATAAATCTGGAACTGTAAGCGACCTAGAATCACCAAAAACTTGCTCACTAGATCTAAACGTAGTGGCGGGCTAGCCCTATCAGACATTAAGGGTTATTTCTTAGTGGTTGTATTAAATAGAATCTCAGACTGGAAATACCACAAAGACTCTAAGTTGTGGGTGGCCCTTGAATCTGAATTTAGTGGTGTGGATCTATTCCCTAGAATATGGATATGGAATTCAGGAACCTGTCCACATCCACCTCGCCTCTCATGTGGTCCACATTTATGATATGGGACTCCCTGTGCAAAACACACAAATGGCCACATAATTCTCCCCTCATGCAGTTGTCTGGGCATGCCTACTTCTCACCGGGGACCCTGGACTCTAAATCTCACTCTCACTACCCTATTGCATCAATTAACATCTACCACATGCATTCTACCTCTTGCGTCCCTTCTGCCATCCGCAGCAGTGTCATTCCTGGACCAATGGAGATTCTATCAACTTTCCGCTTTTATAAAATCACTCCCAAAAGCATTAGGCTCTATCTCGTAATTGACTCAGATCGAATCGGCTTGGGTGGAAAATCAACCGATTGCTAAACCCATTTCCTACTCCTACCAAGCCTTACTTGCTCTATCCTCAAAAGACAAGCTGACTTTCCTACATAGATGGGAGTAGGACCTACAAAAACCACTGTCTGAGGCCCAGCAATCTACAACTCTACAACTAACACATACCTCTTCGGTGTCTACTAAAATAGCTGAAGTGAACTATAAATTGATGGTGAAATGGCACTACACTCCAGTGGTGCTCTGTAAGGTTTTTCCGAGTATATCACCACGCTGCTGGCGAGGATGCAGAGAACAAACCACCCCTGCTCATTTGTGGTGGTTCTGCCCATGAATTCTCCCTTTCTGGTTAACCATTTTACACTGGATTAAATAAATTCAAGGGTTTTACAGTTCCTAATGACCCTTGGGTCGTACTGCTTAATTGTAATGGCAAACCAGTGGGAACATACAAGAAACATACAAGTGCAAAGGCACTTATACCCAGGCATTCGAAACAGCCCATTATCCCAACTGGTCAGTGGTTGGCAGAAGTTTGACCATACTTACCATATGGAAGACCTCACACATTCCCTTAGAAACAAATCTGATTTATCAAAAAAATATGGTCCTGCTGGTTTGCCTTTAAATTTTCACCCGCCTAAGTGGAAATCAAGTCGCAACCTGTCTAACATGCATCTCAGTGGGTAACTGTATATGTAAGCATCTGGAAGAGGCAGGGATCCTATTCCTTCACCCTACCCTCCCCCACCCCCATCCCCTACTCCTTTTTCACTTCTGCTCCCCACTAAATTTTTTCCCCCCTTTTCTGTCATTCACTATTAGCATTTTTTTAAATTTTACTGTTATACGGTATAATAGAGGATAGTGTTTATTGTAAGACAATAGGCATATATTAACGCTTGACAATTCATGAGGTGTTCTATTACCCGTGCAGGATGTCCTTACATATTTTTATGTTTGTACCAAAAGCTATTATGAGGATTACTGGTTATTTTTGCCATGTACTCATTGTTACGTGTATTTCATTTCTCAATAAAAATGTATTGAAGAAAAAAAAAATTAAAAGATATAATAAAATATTTACAAAAATGTGAGGGGTATCACTTTTGTGAGATACTATATATATATATATATATATAATGTGATGGGAGTTACTGTGGGTGGGGGGCCTGTGGAACCCAGTTTACCTCAAGCCTTGTACACACGGTCGGAGAATCCGTTGGAATGTGTCCTATCGGACCGTGTTGTCGGATAATCCGACTGTGTGTGGTATGCATCGGACTGATTCCGTCGGAATATCCGTCGGACCCAATTTTCCAACTTGTTGGAAATATTTTCCAACCAACTGGTTCGATCATGTGTAGAGAATTTTGATCGGACAAAGTGCCACGCATGCTCAGATCAAATTCCTACATCAAAGCTATTGGCTACTAGCCTGAACGTAGTCCCATCGTAACGAAATTACGTCATCCCGTTCTGAATGATCGGATTTTTCGACAACTTAGTCCGACCGTGTGTATGCAACAGTTTCGGACAAGATCCGACGGACAAAATCTGACGGATTTGGTTGTCGAAATCTCCGACCGTGTGTACAGGGGCTTAGAGAGGTCAGTAAACTCCTTGTTCATATCTCCAAGGGGAAAAGCTTATTCAAGTACCCTTCCCACTGACAAAGTTGTCTGCTTGCCCTGTTTTTATTTATAACATTTGTTGAAAAGTTTGAATGTAACTGTGTGTCAGGGTTGGCTTAGCCCTTCCTCATCTGGACTGGCCGCTCAGCTGTCGGCTAATTGCCAGCTCTCTTCTCACTCCACAGTTACCAGCTGTTCCCGATGATGCTCGTCTGATCTGCCTATTTAAAGCCGTCCAGCTCATTTCTCCTCTGCCTTCACGTTGGTCACATCAAGGAACCATCTACTGCTGTTTGTTTCAAGACTGGCTTGCTGACATCCCTCCTGGCTCCTTATCCTGCATGCAGTTGCTCTCCTCGGATCCCTGACTTCAGGCCTGGCTGATTACCCGATCTGGTTTATGAACTTTGGACTGGCTGACTACCCAATCTGGTTACTGGACTCTGCTATGCTTGACTACGCTTTTTCTATTTACCTTTTTATTTTTATTAATAAACAAGTGTGATTTAATTGTACTTCTGTCTCAGTCTGATTCGTGGTTTCTGACAGTACGCGAAGGGCATGAATTCAGAAGATACAGTCAATCCACTTGTTGGTAATATTTTTTCCAGATTGGATGAGCAAGATCACCGCATGGATCAGTTTGCCTTGGCGTTACAAATGCTCCTGAATCGCACGGCTCACCTGGAATCCCCCATGGTGGCTGCTCCGGTACAACTCCGCCCCTGCTGCTGCGCCAGTCTCTGTGCAGGCACCTGCCTCGTGTATTACTTCTATATGAGGTATGTCTGGTTCTGCTCTGCTTCCCCAGCGATTTGGGGGCAATCCAGTTCAATGCAGAGGGTTTCTCAATCAGGTTGAGATATACTTCGAAATGCTGCCCCAGGCGTTTCCCATGGACAGAAGCAAAGTAGGTTTCATGATATCTTTGCTTTCTGAGAGAGCCTTGGCCTGGGCTTATCCTCTATGGGAGACGCAAAAACCTGTTGTCTTGAGTTACCCTCAGTTTGTGGCCTCCTTTAAAAGGGTTTTTGACGTTCCCACACGCTCAGCTTCTGCTGCCAAGTGCCTCATGTCCATCAAACAGAGTACGAGAACTGTTGCCGACTACGCCATTGAATTCCATACTCTGGCAGCAGAGGTTGCTTGGAACAATGAGGCCCTCGTGGCTGTTTTTTCTCATGGTCTCTCGGATTCCATCAAGGATGAGATAGCAGCCCGAGATATACCCACTGAGCTGGAGAGCTTGATCTTGTTTGCCATCCTCATTGACTCCAGACTCAGAGAAAGACTTTCTCTTAAGGAGCGCTTGCGGAAGCCTTCTGTACGTTTGCCTCTGAGCTTTTAGTCCCACCCATGCCTCCCTCACCTCCCATGCCTCCTGGTACCGAGTTGGTCAGTGAAGATGAACCCATGCACCTGGGCTTCACACGTCTCTCTGCGGATTAGAGAGCCTTTAGGAGAAGGGAGAGATTGTGCCTTTATGGTGGCCAGGCAGGTCACTTTTTGAAGTCTTGTCCTACCCGTCCAAGAAACGCCCGAACCTTGAGGTCCTGTCATGGACAGACCTTAGGTGGCGTTGTTTTGTCCCCAGTTATCCAGAAGGATAAGCCCCTGGTTTTGGTCACCCTTTCTTGGGCTGAGTCGTCCATCGAGATACAGGCTCTAATTGACTCTGGGGCTGCTGGCCTGTTCATTGATGCTGCATTTGTTTCGCAGCACTTGATTCCGCTGCAGCTGCGTGACACTCCATTTGCTATTGAGGCTCTTGACGGGAGACCTTTACAGCCTGCCCATGAGACTCATGAGACGGTTCCGTTGTCCATGACCATAGGGGCTCTTCACCATGAGATAATCCAATTCCAAGTTATTTCCTCACTCAGGTTTCCGCTGGTTATTGATTATCCTTGGTTACAGAGGCACAACCCCTATTTTGATTAGCTCCATGCTGAGGTTCTCTCCTGGTCACCACAATGCAGTGAGACATGCTTCCTGAAGTTATCCAAGGTCCTGTGCACCGCTTCACCCCCTCCCTGCCCGAGGATTGCAGTGATTTTGGCAATGTCTTTGATAAAGGTCAAGCCGGTAGTTTGCCTGCACACCGGTCTTATGATTGCGCAATTGACCTGGTGCCATACTTCCTTGTGGCCGGGTTTACCCTTTGTCAGTCTTGGAGGATAAGGCCATGGAGGAGTATGTTGCTAACGCACTTTCTCGAGGTTTCATCCGCAAATCCTCTTCTCCTGCTGGTGCTGGTTTCTTCTTTGTGAAAAATAAGAGCGTGAACTGAGACCTTGTATAGATTATAGGGGTCTCAATCGTGTCACGATTAAGAATGCCTACCCGATAACAGAGTTATTTGACCGCTTCAAGGGAGCAACGGTTTTCACGAAGCTTGACTTGAGAGGGGCATACAATCTTGTGCACATTAAGGAGGGCGACAAGTGGAAAACAGCGTTTAATACCAGAACAGACCATTATGAATACCTGGTAATGCCTTTTTGCCTTTGTAACGCCCCAGCAGTTTTCCAGGAATTTATTAACGATGTCTTCTGAGATTTGTTGCAATTGTGTGTGGTGGTTTATCTTGATGATAGCCTCATATTTTCCAAGTGCCTGGAGAGCCACCACACAGATGTCTGTCGTGTGCTTCAGGAACTAAGAGAGAACAATCTCTATTGTAAACTGGAGAAGTGCGAGTTCCATCGTGAACAGGTTACATTCCTGGGCTATGTCATTTACACTGCTGGTTTTTCGATGGACCCAGAGAAACTTTCGGCAGTCCTACAGTGGCCTCGACCCGTGGGTTTACGTCCTCTGCAGCGTTTCCTGGGCTTTGACAACTACTATCGGAAGTTTATTCGTAACTTCTCATCTCTGGTCAAGCCTCTGACTGATATGACCAGAAAGGACGGTAACCCACAGAGTTGGTCTCCGGAGTCCATTAAGGCCTTTGAGACGCTCAAGGCTGCCTTTGTTTCTGCTCCGGTGTTGGCACATCCTGATCCTACATTGCCTTTTATCCTAGAAATTGATGCGTCTGAGACTGGAGTTGGAGCCCTTCTGTCTCAACGTTCTAACTCTGAGAGCGCTATGCATCCGTGTGGCTACTTTTCCAAGAAATTGTCATCTGCTGAGTGCAATTATGAGATTGGTGACAGAGAACTGTTGGCGATAATTTTAGCCCTGAAAGAATGGAGACATCTCCTTGAAGGTACCACTGTGCCCGTTCTTATTCTTACTGACCATAAGAATCTTACATTCTTGTCTGAGGCTAAGCGACTCTCTCCCAGAAGGGCATGATGGGCTCTTTTCTTGTCAAGCTTTAATTACATTGTCTCATTCTTACCCGGTACTAAGAATGTAAGGGCTGATGCCTTGTCATGACAATTTTCCTCCACTTCCAAGTCGGAGTCGGTTCTGGTTCCTATGATTCTTCCTGATCGTATCTTGGCTACGGTTCGCACCAGTCTTACTTCTCCTTTGGGTGACAAAATTCTTGCTGCTCAGGTCCATGCTCCTCCTGACAAACCTTGTGAGCGCTGCTTTGTCCCAGAGAGTCTCCGTACTGCAGTGCTCCAGACTTACCGTTCTCCCAAGGCAGCTGGCCATTCTGGGAAGAATCAATTCATTTGGGCCATCTCCCAACAATTCTGGTGGTCTAGTCTACGGGCTGATGTTACTGCCTTCGTAGCTGCCTGTCCCGTGTGTGCTCAGAGTAAGACTCCACGACACCTTCCAGTGGGCCTCCTACAACCCATACCCAATGGAGAGAGGCCCTGGACTCACCTGTCTATGGATTTCATTGTGGAATTGTCCAACTCCCAAGGCAACACTGTTATCCTTATGGTGGTTGACCGGTTCTCAAAGATGTGTCATTGTATTCCACTTAAGTTGCCCACCTCTAAGGAACTGGCTTCCATTTTTGCTCGGGAGATCTTTCGCTTAAATGGGCTACCCAAGGTGATTGTCTCGGACAGGGGCAGTCAGTTTGTCTCCCAGTTCTGGCGAGCCTTTTGTGCACAGTTGGGGATCCAGCTTGCGTTCTCTTCTGTGTATCACCCGCAGTCTCACGGGGCTGCAGAATGAGCCAATCAGTCCTTGGAGCAATTCCTACGTTGCTATATTTCTGACCATCATAACAACTGGTCTGACCTATTACCTTGGGCAGAGATTGCTCACAACAGTGCCTTGACTTCTGCCTCCCGATTGTCTCCATTTATGGCGAATTATGGTTTCCAAACTTCCATGTTGCCTGACTCGTTTGTTCCGCAGAGTATTCCTGCGTTAGAGGAGCATCTCCGTGGTCTTCGTTCCACTTGGAGCAGGAGGCTTTGCGTCATGCTAATGATAGGTACAGACTCCATGCTGACCGCAGACGCCTGCCTGTGCCTTCCTACCAGGTTGGGGACAGGGTCTGGCTGTCATCTCGCAACCTCCGACTCCGTATTCCCTCACTGAAGTTTGCACCTCGATTTATTGGGCCTTTCCGTATCCTTTGCAGGATTAACCCAGTAGCTTACGCGTTGGACCTTCCTCCTAGTATGCGCATCTCAAATGTATTTCATGTCTCCTTATTGAAACCGTTGGTCTGTAACCGATTTACCACCTCGGTGCCACGTCCTCATCCTATTCAGGTTGAGAACCATGAGGAGTATGAGGTACAATCCACTGTTGACACCCGTAGGTTCCGTGGGCGCATACAGTACCTGGTGCATTGGAAGGGCTATGGTCCGGAGGAACGCTCCTGGGTTTCATCCTCTGACATACATGCCCCTGTCCTCCTCCGCGAGTTCTATAGATGGTTTCCCCTCAAGCTTGGTGGCCCTCTGAGGGAGAGGGGTCATTGAGGAGGGTGTACTGTCAGGGCTGGCTTAGCCCTTCCTCATCTGGGCTGGCTGCTCAGCTGTTGGTTAACTGCCAGCTCTCTTCTCACTCCACAGTTACCATCTGTCCCCGATGATGCTCGCCTGATCTGCCTATTTAAAGCCTTCCAGCTCATTTCTCCTCTGCCTTCGCGTTGGTCACATCAAGGAACCATCTCCTGCTGTTTGTTTCAAGACTGGCTTGCTGACATCCCTTCTGATAAGGAATCCTGCTTGCAGTCCTTGGATCCCTGACTTCAGGCCTGGCTGATTTTTTTTTAAATTCTTTATTTCTTTGCAAAAAATACAGTACATGGGTTATTAATAATAATTATATATAAGAAACACTTTCTAATAACCATATCTTGCCATTTTTATAAACAAAACAATATCAGTACGATATCAATACAGTATCAATTCTCCATAACGGTTCCCTTCCTTCTCCCTTGGAAGAAAAAAAAAAAAAGGGGGGGAGGAACAGAAAGAGGATAGGGAAGAGGGAGAAAAGGGGAGGAGTCCGGCATCACCCCTCCAAAAGGTAAGGTTTACATCACTCAACCAATTAATCTAGTCCTCAGTTTCCTCTCCAATCAACCTCTTCCCTTCCTCTGACTGTGAAAATATTTCCCATGGGGCCCAGACTTGCGCTATAGCTTCCCTTTCCTCGGGAGGCATAGGGATCAAACTCTCCATGATCCCAATTTTCCTTACTTTATTTAACCATTGCGAAATTCGCGGAGCCCCCGTTTCCTTCCAACAAATGGTGATGCAGCTTTTAGCTGCATTCACCAAGTGACATAGCATTGAATTCTTGTATCTCCCTAATGGGATATGTGTACAATGTAGTAGAAAAAAGGCCGGGTCTTCCTCAAGATGATATTCAGTAAACAATTGAGAAATTTTCCGAACCGCTTCCCAAAACTGTCTAATCACTGGGCAATGGCAAAAAATATGGACAATAGTGCCTCTCTCTTTACCGCACCTCCAACACCTATCCGATGACTCTGAGAAAAAAAGTATGCATTCGTGATGGAGTATAGTACCAATGCATTAGTACTTTATAATTTAATTCCTGTATCTTGACACATCTAGATGATTTAAAAGTCAAATGTATTATTTTCTGACGTTGGGCCGGGGTAAAGGTTTGTCCGAGATCTCTTTCCCATTTATCCAAACTCATTATATCAATAGCCTCCAAAGGAGAGACTAGTAAAGCATATATTTTAGAAATAATATGAGAGAGGGGCTCCTTCTTCTCACAATACTCTTCAAACCTAGTAAGTGGTCGATCAAAATCCTCAGACGATCCCAAAGTGTCCAAGAAATGTTTAACCTGTAACGCCTGCCATAGGGGTAATTCATATTGTCCTCCTAATCGCATTAACATTTCTATTGATAGTCATTTTTTAGACTTCAAGAAGTGTGATGCCTGAAAACATCCCCTCTCTCTTAAATTCCCAAATATTCCTGGTTCCAGACCAGGCAGAAAATGTGGGTTCCCAAGAATGGGAAATAAGGGAGATTTTGCTGTTGAGATTCTGGGGATACGTACGGCCTTAGCTCCCATCTGGAGCGTAGGTCCTATTAAAGGATGAGCTCTTAATAAAGGAGGTATAGCCGTACCGCACCACATGGCTCTATCTAAGGGAATGGGGCTTACTTGTTGTTCCATAGCGACCCACCTTTTACTGTCTCTATGTCGGCACCAATCCAGAATTCTACCAAGCTGAGTAGCCTGGTAGTATTTGTATAAATCCGGTGCTGCGATTCCACCCGCCTCTTTAGGCATTGATAGTAGCTTCCTATTAATCCTAGGACGCTTACTTGCCCATATAAACTTTGTAAAAATTGTTCGAATTTTACTAAAAAAGGCCTGTGGAATCCGGATTGGTAGTGCCTGAAACAGATAAAGAAACTTGGGGACTATGTTCATTTTCAAAATATTACTTCTCCCAAACCAGGAATGTGAGGATTTACTCCATACATTCAACGTTGTACTAATTTCCCTTAATAAGGGTGGGAAGTTCAATGCATATGTGTCTATTAAATTAGGTGGAATCTGTATCCCTAAATAGTTCAGCGCTGTAGCTGTCCATTTAAACTTAAAATTGTCCTCTAAATTTTTTTGAATGGAGCCCTCCAGTGATATCCCTATCGCCTCTGACTTGCTATCGTTTATTTTAAAACTAGACAGAGCTCCGTAACGCTCTATTTCCTCCAATAGATTAGGTAGTGATATTTGTGGACTAGAGAGTGAAAATAATAAATCATCCGCTTATACTGAAAGTTTATATTCCTGATCCGCTAAGGGAATACCTTTAATATCGGGGTTCTGTCTAATTCTATTTAACAAAGGTTCTAATGACAACGCGAATAAAAGAGGCGACAGGGGACATCCCTGACGCGTCCCATTGGATATTGGAAAAGTTTCAGAGTTTATCCCATTCACCTTCACCAATGCTTGTGGCTTTGAATATATTCCTGCTATCCAATCTAACATTCGATCACCAAAGCCCATTTGTTTTAAGACTCCTAACATAAAGGGCCAATTGACCCAATCGAAGGCCTTTTCTGCGTCTGTATTGACAAAGATACTCGGCAGCTTCCTGTGATTTGCATATTGAATTAAGTTCAGGACCTTAATTGTACTATCCCTAGCTTCATGTGTGGGGACAAACCCCACTTGGTCCAAATGGACCAGTTGCGTCATAAATGACTGTAGGCGAGATGCGAGTATCTTTGTAAATATTTTCAGGCCTGGCTGATTACCCGATCTGGTTAATGAACTTTGGACTGGCTGACTATCCGATCTGGTTACTGGACTCTGACTGTGCTTGACTATGCTTTTTCTATTTACCTTTTTATTTTTATTAATAAACAAGTGTGATTTAATTGTACTTCTGTCTCAGTCTGATTCATGGTTTCTGACACTGTGCCTTATGTCATTGGATTTAAAGTTTATCCCACCCTGTGTCTCTATGCCAACAAAGAGGGGGATTGTCTCCAGGGATATATACTTGTGTCTGTTAAGTCCCATACACACTATCAGATTTTCTGCTGATTTTTATCTTCAGATTTACCAAAACCATGTAGTGCAAGGGCCTGCCTGATTGCATACAAATTAAAACTCCTAAGGTTTGACCTCATATTATATGGTTTCGGTAAATCTGAAGGAAAAAATCAGCAGAACATCTGATAGTGTGCCGGGGAAGCTGGACAAGGAGTTTCCCCACCTCTCTAAGGTAAGCTGGATTCCACAAGCCCTCCGCCCAAAGTAACTCCCGTCTCACTTACATTTTGTTTGAATCCTGTGGGTGAACAGGAGCATGATTTTCATAGGCTGGACATAAGAAGGTGCGTTCTTCAGTACATTGATAGTACAAAGTAATTTAGGAAGACGGATTCCTTTTTTGTTATATTTTCAGGGGCTAACAAGGGGGCAAAAGCTTCTAAACGTACAATAGCAAGATGGCAAAGTTAGCTATTAGTCAGGCTTACGTATTAAGCAGGTTGGAAGTTCCAAAGGGTATCAGGGCTCATTCCACCAGGGCTATGGTAGCATCGCAGGTGGAAAGGGAGGGTGCTATGTCAGAGCAGATCTATAGGGCTGCAACATGGTCCAGGTTTACCAAGTTTTTCAAGCACTAGAGGTTGGACCTGTTATCTGCTAAGGATCAGGCCTTTGGGTGAAAGGGTCCTTCAAGCTGTGGTCCTTCCCAAAGGGTAAGTGCTTGTTTATCCTCTGAGATGGCTGTCCTGAAAGACCATTAGGGAAAATCAAAGTTACACTTACTGGTAACGTCTTTTCCAGGAGTCTTTCATGACAGCACCAGTACCCACTCTAAAAATGTTTGTCAAAGTTCCTGACACAGAAACCGTCAGGAGGGTCATAGATTATTTTGATGTGTTCTTGTGTCTCCCCAGCTGGCCTGGGGTACTCTTGGAAAACTGAAGGGCTGGTAGGGCAAGGTGTGCTTTGAAACTGGGGCGGTGTTTCCTGTGAAGGGATGAGCCAAGGTCTCTTGGAGGTGGCTGTCCTGAGACTCCTGGAAAAGACATTACCGGTAAGTGTAACTTTGATTTTATGAATGTCTCCCGGATAGTATTTTCACCATTTTGAATTTGTTCAGCATTTGACAAAATGATCCTTGCTTTACCAAATGATACTTTATCTGCACCGTCACATTACTGACTTTACAGAAATGTACAGTATGTGAACTCTGTGTTTGACTAGTCAGTGATTATCACCAGAGTACAAGCTGTTCATTTGCCCAAAAATACTAGAATCTTATATTTTTTTAATACGGTAAATCTAAGCAATATTTGCAAAGGTCTCTGCAATGGACAATGGTGATGAGCAAAGTACAGTCACCTAGAGGATCCAATAATATTGAGATTTTAGAATTTAGTCAGAATGATAAGATGGTTGACTATCCTTTGTACACGTAAACTCCCACCCATTCATGTCTTAAAGAGTAACTCCACTTTTGTTGAGAAAAAAACATTCCCCTCTGGGTGATCTATATACATTACAAGGATTGTAACCTTGCAATGTATATATAAGCCTTTGTTGTGCTATAATTTTTTTTCCATTTGCTTTTTTTCCTCACAAAAGTGGAGTTACCCTTTAAGTATTATCATTATTTGCATTACCAGAAAAAGCAGATATTGCTTGAAAGCACCTAAACCAATGAAATCTTATTGCTATGGTTCACAGCAAGTCTTTACAGTGTGTTGTCAGATAAAAGGCTGTATGTATTGTACTTACCAAAATACACTCCTTTCTGGCACTTAGGACACTTGGACATGTTGATTCTTATGATGTAGGAACATTTTAATATTGTGCACAGCAACTCAGCTACTGTTTTTGTTCAGAGTTGGGAGGGGCAAGGATAGGAGGGGAACATACTTTGCACACGGCTTAGATATAGATGTGAAAAGGTCTTCTGTCACAAATACATTATAACTTTAACCCTTAAGCCTGCACATATGTAGCAAAAATACATTGAATACCTGCAGAATCTATTCTGCAAGTTAGTAAATTACATATTTTAGGTTTTATGTGTTTGCATTGAAGTGAACCTATAAGCCATTTAAGACTTTTAAAAATGCCCTTCACAAAATTGCTGTGCTCGCCTTCATTGGCCTGCTGTGTGACTCCCTGATTTGAATTTGTTACTAGGGTTGTAGCTTCCCTGACCCTGCAGGCATGCAGGCTTTTAAGCCCCATACACACTTTCAGATTTTCTGCTGATTTTTGTCTTCAGATTTACCAAAACCATGTATTGCAAGGGCCTGCCTGATTGCATACAAATTGGAACTTGAAACTAATTGGTTTGACCTCATATTATATGGTTTTGGTAAATCTGACGGAAAAAATCTTCAGAAAATCTGATAATGTGTATGGGACTAATAGTAATGTTCTTCACTAGTTTGGTATTAAAGCATTTTTTTTCTTACTTTTTTTGCACACATGTAAAAATCTTCATTTTTGGCAATATGATTACTAAAACCCCCTGAATATTATATTTTTTTTTTTTAAAGCAGAGGCACTGTAGAATAAAAAGATGATAGTTGCCTCTAAAATCCTATGGAACTCCCTACCTTAATCTGTCCGATTATTTCCTACTCTGTTTGCTTTTAGACGATCCCTGAAAACTCGCCTCTTCAGAGAAGCTTATTCTGCCCACACCCAACAACCGTACTTTGATTTTCTCAATTAGCTCATCCCCCACAGTTATTACCTTTTGTATCATTTGACCCTCCCCTTCTAGATTGTAAGCTCTAATGAGCAGGGCCCTCTGATTCCTCCTGTATTGAATTATACTGTAACTGTACTGCCTGCTCTCATGTTGTAAACTGTTGGCGCTATATAAATTCTTGTAGCATAATAATAATAGCTGCCATTTTTATTTCACATAATATTTGCGCAACTATTTATTAAATGCAGATTTTCAGGAAACAAATATGATACAATTAAGTTAAATGGAAAACACAAACAATATAACACCAATTTTTGGTAAAATATAAAAGATAAGGTTGCGTTGAGCAAATATATATCAAACATATACAGTACCTCACAAAAGTGAGTTCACCCCTCACATTTTTGTAAATATTTTATAATATCTTTTCATGTGGCAACACTGAAAAAATGACACTTTGCTACAATGTAAAGTAGTGGGTGTACAGCTTGTATAACAGTGTAAATTTGCTGTCCCCTCAAAATAACTCAACACACAGCCATTAATGTCTAAACCGCTGGCAACAAAAGTGAGTACACCCGTAAGAGAAAATGTCCAAATTGGGCCCAAAGTGTCAATGTTTTGTGTGACCCACCATTTCTTTCCAGCACTGCCTTAACCCTCTTGGGCATGGCGTTCACTAGAGCTTCACAGGTTGCCACTGGGGTCCTCTCCCATTCCTCCATGACGACATCACGGATCTGGTGGATGTTAAAGACCTTACGCTCTCTACCTTCCATTTGAGGATGCCCCACAGATGCTCAATAGGGTTTAGGTCTGGAGACATACTTGGCTAGTCCATCACCTTTACCCTCAGCTTCTTTAGCAAGGCAGTGGTTGTCTTTGAGGTGTGTTTGGGGTCGTTATAATGTTGGAATACTGTCCTGTGGCCCACTCTCTGAAGGGAGGGGATCATGCTTTGCTTCAGTATGTCACAGTACCTGTTGACATTCATGGTTCCCTCAATGAACTGTTGCTTCTCAGTGCTGGTAGCACTCATGCAGCCCCAGACCATGGCACTCCCACCACCATGCTTGACTGTAGGCAAGACACACTTATCTTTGTACTGCTCACCTGGTTGTTGCCACACACACGCTTGACACCATCTGAAATAAATACGTTTATGTTGGTCTCATTAGTCCACAGGACATGGTTCCAGTAATTCATATCCTTAGTGTGCTTGTCTTCAGCAAACTGTTTGCGGGCTTTCTTGTGCATCATTTTTAGAAGAGGCTTCCTTAAGGGACAACAGCCATGCAGACCAATTTGATGCAGCATGCGGCGTATGGTCCGAGCAGTGTCAGGCTGACCCTCCACCCCTTCAACCTCTGCAGCAATGCTGGCAGCACTCATACGTCTATTTCTCAAAGACAACCTCTGGATATGACACTGAGCACGTGCACTCAAATTCATTGGTCGACCATGGCAAGCCCTGTTCTGAGTGGAACCTGTCCTGATAAACTGCTGTATGGTCTTGGCCACCCTGCCACAGCTCAGTTTCAGGGTCATACAATCTTCCTATAGCCTAGGCCATCTTTATGTAGATCAAAAATTCTTTTTTTCAGATCATCAGATTGTTCTTTTTCATGAGGTGCCACGTTGAACATACTGAACCAGTATGAGAGAGTGAGTGCAATAACACCAAATTTAACATAACTACTCCCTATTCACACTTGAGACCTTGTAACACTGATGCCGAGTACACACGATCGGACTATCCGGTGGACTTGGGCATCCTCCGGGACAGTGACATCATAAGGGGCGGGGTCACAGTGTGACATCACCTGGTGACCCTGCCCCTTGTCCCTATATAAGTCGCCGCACAAAGTGTCCCTGCCATTATGGCTAGAGAGAGCATCATGTCAACATCGCAAGGAAGAAAAAGAAGAGAAGAAGGTGGCGGCGACAGAAGACCGGGCCAACCTAGTAAAAGAGCTATAAGAAGATAGCGGAGGCCGGCAGAAGAACCGAAGAGCGGGACAAGACCCCCGAAGAGTGGGACAAGACCCCGAAGTTGGAAGAAGACCCCTGGATGGCGGCAGCGATGACGAAGAAGAAAGCCGGGCTCCTCTGCTAGTAAAAGAGCTAGCAGAAGATAGAACTTGTGTTGTTGTTTTTATTTACACTTTTTTCACCAGGTGAATGGGAGGGGGTACAATGTACCCCATGCTCATTCACATAGGGTGGGGGGCTGGTATCTGGGGGCCCCCTTGATGAGGTGTCAATCTTCGCTAGTACCGGCTACCTGGAGCCATGTTCAAAATGAACGGACTTCTCCATGTGTGGGCAAGTCCGTTCATTTCAAAAGTCCTGCGGACTCCCGCCATAGTCGGATTGGGTTGTCCGCCGGAACTAGCCCGCGGAAAAGTCCAGTCATGTGGGGGCAGGTCCGCTCGTTCGGAATGTCCAGCGGATCTCAGCTGCAAAGACTGGCAGTTTGTCTGGCGGCTAGTCCGATCGTGTGTACGCGGCATAACGAGTCACATGACACCGGAGAGGGGAAATGGCTAATTGGACCTAATTTGGAGATTTTCACTTAGGGGTGTACTCATTTTTGTTGCCAGCGGTTTAGACGGCTGTGTGTTGAGTTATTTTGAGGAGACAGCAAACTGACACTGTTATACAAGCTGCACACCCACTACTTTACATTGTAGCAAAGTGTAATTTCTTTAGTGTTGTCACATGAAAAGATATAATAAAATATTTACAAAAATGTGAGAGTACTCACTTTTGTGAGATACTGTGTGTTTTTGTTTTTATGTTGGTTGAACAGGATGGATTAGTGTCTTTTTTTTCAACCAGATTAACTGTAACTTTGAAACATGCCAAGTCCTCAAATTGTGTGCGCTTGCAATAACACATATAACTACGGTACCCGAAAATATCCATAGGTGATGCTTTAAAAGCTTATATAGCTCATGAGTATAGAGTTAACCAGGAGCTCTTGTGCTAGAATGATCGCTCTCACTTTGACATTCATGGCGAGGCATCACACGTGTGCTACAACATTGATTTACATACGCATGCACATCCTGGGCTGTGTTTAGGTGTGTGTTGGATAAACAGGGGTTATGGCAAATTTTTAAAATAATTTTTATTGTTTTTAAAAATATTTCTTTTTTTTATTTTTACTTGTTTGCTATCACAAGGTTAAAGTATAAATTCACCTTTAAAATAAATAAATAAATGCACATATTTTTTGCATGTAAAAAAAGTGTGCATTTATTTTATTTTTTACTTGAAACCTTGAAAGCATTGCACCCACGATCAGCAGATTGCGTGTGCCATGCAGAACTTCCGCAGAGTTCTCAGTGTATCTGTCCGCTTGTACAAGCAGGCAGATATACGCTGACAGGAAAAGGCAATGAGATAACTGAGTGCTCAACAGGGCCATAGTAGTTAATTGAAATTACAAGCTGACAGCCACAATGTCTGGGCAGGCGGAGCCCCGCGCGGCCACATTATTTTCAAAGAACGGCAGTGGGAGCCCTGAGACAATGCCTGCCCGTTGTCACTGGTGAAAGGGAGGAGGGGGGGCTGGGGAGAGACTGCAGCTGCTGGAACCTGTTACACCCTACAATGTTCCATCCATCTGATTATTAGGTCTCTGCTTTTTATATTAAATAGTTAAAAATAAGGCCGGGCTATAATTAAGGGAGTATGAAATATGTTCCTGTTTTTATTTGTAAATCTTCAACCTTTAACATGAAATATGCTGGCAATTTTACTGTACAGCTAACACAGGTGATAAACGTTGTCTTTACTGTCTGAGATTGTTGATGTACTGGCTATAGAAATCGTTTACTGAGTGACATAATGATTCTTTCTAAATGTCTCCCAGATAGTACTTTCACCATTTTGGATTTGTTCAGCGTTTGACAAAATTATCCTTTCTTTGCCAGATGATACTTTATCTGCACCATCACATTACTGTCTCTAAATAAATATACAGTATGTATTTAAATGAGTGAGTATCATCAGAGCAGAACAAGCAGTTCATGTCATAAAGAGCAAATCATTTGCCAAAAAATGCTAGAATCGTACATTTTTGCATTAATTGCTGCATATTAATATGGCCATGCAACTGACAATGGTGATAAGCAAAGTACAGTCACATAGAGAACCTACAGCCACATAGAGAACCCAATAAGATTTCGATTTTAGAATTTAGTCAGAATGATAAAATATGGTTGACTATCTTTTGTACACTTAGTAAACTTTCACCTGTTCATGCCTTAAGTATTATTTTTATTTGCATTACAAGAAAAATCAGATATTGCTTTACACCACCTAAACCAATACAAGATTATTGCTATGGTTCACAAGTCTTTACAGTATGTTTGCTGTGTATTGTACTTACCAAAATACACTTCTTTCTGGCACTTGGGACACTTGGGCATGTTGAGTCTGATGATGTAGGAAACTTGAAATAGTGTGCACAGCAACTGAGTTACTGTTTTTGTTCAGAGTTGGGAGGGGCAAGGATAGGAGGGGTAGATACTTTGCACACGGCTTAGATATACTTGCAGAAAGGACTTCTGTCACAAATACATTATTACTTTAACCCTTAAACCTGCACATATGTAGCAAAAAATACATTAATTACTTGCAGAACTAGTAAATGACGTATTTTAGGTTGAAGTCACTTCAAGAAAATAAAATCTGGACACTTAGGCTCCCTCCTAACTGCAAAACTATAGGAAGCAAGTGGACTTTCAAAGTAAAGTCAGACACAGAAGGTAATATCCACAAATACAAAGCCAGACTAGTTGCCAAGGGTTACTCCCAGAAATTTGGTGAAGATTACGATGAATATTCACTCCCGTTGTAAAACACTCCACCATCAGAGCGCTTCTTAGCATTGCAGCTGGGAAGGGCATGTAAGTCAAATAACTAGACATTAAACTAGCTTTCCTATATGGAGTCATTAAAGAAGACCTCTACATGGAGCAACCACCAGGGCTTGAGCAAGGAGACAACTTTGTGTGTAAACTTCAGAAGATCATCTATGGTCTTAAAGTGGAGTTCCACCCACATTTATACGTTTTCTCCACCCAGCAGTAAAGTGTGCAGTGATTTCAGTTTGGCATATAATTTTTTTTTTCTCTCAATCACTTACTGTAGTAATTCTGTATTTGATTCTGACTTCCTCCTTCACGCCGCTGATGTCATTTCCAGCTTTGCAATGTCTCCTGGGATATGCGCGTCATCAATCCCAGGAAACAACAGGATAATTTTCCTGTGCTATGCCCTGTGTATAGTGCGCACGCACAAGATCGGAAGGTGCATGCTGGGATCCAGCATCACAATATCCCAGGAAAGCTGTCGGATTGCTGGCAACGCCAACAGGTGGAGGGAACTGATGGGTAAATACTTGCAATTGAGGAGCGGTGTGCAAAGTACAGGATCTCTCTGGTCTTTTGAAAAGGCTTGACTCAGGTCAGTTTCCCACTTCCATAGGTAAGGCGGAAAAGAGCTGTCCTGTGGTACAACTAATAGTTTGTACATTACGGACAGTAAGTGACGGAGGGGAGCAGGGTCCAGGTAGAGCCTTTCAAAAGCAGACGTGGAGTGACTGCTGGCGGGTTCAAAGTACGAGGAGGTGAGGAAATGTCTGATCTGTATAGCTCGCCATCTAGTAGGGGTACTAGCATAGCTTGAATTTCCTCAATAGTGAACCAGCGACCCTCATGGTGGAAGTTTTGGAGCCTAAATCTGTTGGACTCTATAAACTCTTTAAATCTCCTCCCTGACATACTAGCAGGGAAATCTTGGGCGCCTATGACTGGAGATAGCGGTGAGGGATTGTGGGGTGCCAACGTGACACATCCCGTTTTAGCTACCACCGACAGCGTGGTCCCGATCAATGGGTGGGTTTTCAGGGCCGTCGGGGGGGGGGGCATGTCTGGCACAACAGGGTTGAAAGCGGGAAGGGGGACATTGCCTGTTCCACTTCTTCTCTGAGGCGTGTTTGACCCAGTCCAATGCTCTGGTTAAATGGACCGCTTGGTGATAATTAATTGGGTCTCGGAGCCCCATACCGCCTTGATCTTTTGGTAAGACCAGGATCCGATGTGACACTCTTTTTACTTTATAGCCCCAGAGGAAGTTCAAGAATTCCTCCCGTACCAAGCGAAGGAAGTGGGCTGGTACTGTTATTGGCAGAGTTTGGAGGAGCTATAAAAAATTTGGCAGGACCACCATCTTTAAGATGCTGTTCCTACCAAACCACGAGCATGCATTCTTGTGTTGGAGGCTTGGAAGTATCGAGGTTAGCCAGGGGGCATAATTCTCCTGAAAGATTGTTGACGGCGAGGGGGTGAGGAAAATTCCCAAGTATTTAATTTTGTGGCGAGCCCAGGCAAAGGGAAAGTTCTGTTGAATGTTATCTAGAGTCTCCTTGGGTAGATCTATATTTAATGCTTCGGATTTATGTACATTGATTTTGTAATTAGATAGGGCGGAGTAGGTCCTAAGAGCCTTCAATAAATTGGGAATAGAAGTCAGAGGGCTTGTTACAAAAACAGAAGATCATTGGCGTATGCCACTACTTTATGGTGTGTATTGGCTGTTCCGATGTCCTTTATATTTTGGTCCTTTCTAATGTGGGCTAGCAGGGGTACCAGTATAAATATCAGGGGCGATGACGGACACCCCTGTCTTGTCCCATTGCTTAGTAGACATGTGCATTCGTTTTCGTCCGAATGCATTTTCGTCCGAATTTCAGGTATTTTCGTTTTTGTTTTGACAAACGATAACGAAAGTGCAGATTCCGAAAAACGAAAGATCCGACATAAATAAATGCTTTTTTTCGTTTTCGTTGTTACAACAGTTCGATATAGAATAGGAGATTCGACGTGACTCCATATGTCTATTGAACCTGTGGTCGAATGTGCCTAAGTTTCGTTTACCTCTATTAGTCCTATTATATAGAAAAGCTTCGACAGAGAGTAAATATTCGACATAGAGAGAACAGAATCGACAGAGAGAAACGATACTGGAATTGGGTGGGGGAAGTAAATTAAAAAAAAAATGATAATATTCGACGGGATCGTTGCACGTTTATAATAATATTCGACGGGATCGTTGCACGATTATAATAATATTCGACGGGATCGTTGCACGTTTATAATAATATTCGACGGGATCGTCGCAACTATACGACACTGCAATCATACATTTCGGCAATCGAATGCTCCGCCTATAGGCTATATAGTTTAGCAGCTCCATCGAATCTTCTTTATCCATTCGACAGATACCATAAGCCTTCCAAGACAGATTCGACCGTAATTCATGTGGATTTTCGGACGAATGCAATTTTTGCACGAAAAACGAAATAAATAAAAACGAATTTCGGGAGTAACTAAATAAATAAAATTTACGGACGAAAACGAAAAAACGAAACGAAATATTCTAGTCTGCACATGTCTATTGCTTAGGGTAAAGGGAGCGGAGTATGCCTCATTGGCCCTGACCGCTGCTGAGGGATGAGAGTAGATAGCCTCCACCCATTGGCATATATGGGGACCCAGACCAAGGTGTCTCAACGTGCATTTCATAAATAACCTGTTGACCCGGTCGAAGGCTTTCTCTGCGTAGGCTGAAATCAGCAACATTGGAGTCTTCCTGGACCGGGCCAAGTGGATGAGATTCAGGGCCCTAAACGTGTCATCCCTGGCCTCCCTGGTCGGTATGAATCCCACCTGATTGTAATGGATTCGTTTGGGAATGAAGGAGATCAGGCAGTATTCAATAAAGATATCGGGTGGTAGTTCGCACACTCTGTCGAATCCCTACCCTCTTTAAGGAATCAGGACAATATGTGTGAATAGGGAGTCCCTAGGAAGTTGGGTCCCATCCAGGAGCGCATTGTAAGCCTGCAAGAACTGAGGTACCAACAGTGGGGCGTATGTCTTGTAGTAAAGAAGCAGGAATCCATCAGGCCCCAGTGTTTTCCACAACTCCATACCCTGGATGGCAGTGAGAACTTCCTGCTCAGTGATGTGGCCCTCTATTTCTTCCCTCTCCTGCGGTGACAATGTAGGAACACCCAAGGAGAGTAGATATACGTCTATTAGTGAGATTTGGGTCGACGATGCAGACTCAGCACCCCTGGGAGCCAAATTATAAAGTCTCTCGTAGTAGCTACGGAAGCAGTTGGCTATCTCTTGAGATTTATATAGTTTTTGACCCATCGGGACGTTAAGGAAGGGATATAGGAACGAGCTGTATTTTCACGTAATGCCTGGGCTAGCGGTTTACCCGGTTTCGTAGGATTCGTAGAATTGCCTTCGTGAGTACATGAGTTCGGTTTTTTTATCTTTAGCTAGTAGGAGAGAGTTCAAGGTGTTGAGTAAGTTCTGCAGTTCTATGGCCACATCGCGAGCAAGAGACAATTTATGTTGCTTTTCCAGGACTCCAATGCGCCCCAAGAGAGAATCCGCCTCCCTCTGTCTATCTTTCTTAATTTTAGCTCCCAATTTAATAAGTACTCCTCTGACTACACACATAGCTGGCAGGGGGAAGACACCAAGGTCGCATTAGTTGTAAAGTAGGCTTTGATCTCTTCCTCCACTATTTTTGCATATTGAGGTTGCTGGATCAGGCTCTCATTTAACCAGGATGATGGGCCCTGTCCCCCCGCCAACATAAGTGACAGCAAAATCGGTACGTGGTCTTAAAGGGTTCGCACTCCTATATCACTAGATGTCACTAAGGGAAGGGCCGATTGGTGTACTAAAAAGTAATCCAGTCTCGATTAGGAATTGTGGGTAGGTAAAAAAAGGTAAAATCTCGCGTGTTGCTATGTGCAATCCTCCAGGTGTCTACCAGGTGCACAGCAGTCAAGGCCTTCTTAATCCGATGCAGGGCTGCAAATGACTGGTGGGAGGACCCAGTGGAAGTGTCCAACAGGGGGTCCAAAGCCACGTTCAAGTCTCCCCCCAGGATTAGCTGTCCCTCTGCAAAGTCAGTCAGTTTGTCCAAGCAGTTCTCTATGAACCCCAACCTGGTCTATGTTGGGGGCATGAACGTTGGCTAGGGTCACCGCCTACCCAAAGACGGAGCCTTTGACAAAGATGTATCGCCCCATGTAATCACTAAGGACCTCTGTCAACGACCAGGCCACATTCTTAGAAATAAGGATACTAACCCCACGGGATTTTGAGTCTGCGGAGCAGCTGTGATAAACAAAAGGATACCTGAAGTTCCCGAGTTTTGTGAGTTTTGATGCCTTAAAATGTGTCCCCTATAGAAATGCTACATGGGCACGCAGTCTCCAGATCTCACCCAGCACTTGTGACCTCTTCTCAGGAACGTTCAACCCATGGGCATTCAGGGAGAGCAAAGACACTTCTGGCATGGTCTTGAGTGAGGTGTCCTCTGTTGGGAAGAAAAAAAGATGGAGCCTTTCACAAAGATGTATCGCCCCATGTCATTACTAAGGACCTCTGTCAAAGACCACGCCACATTCTTAGAAATAAGGATACTAACCCCATGGGATTTTGAGTCTAGGGAGCAGCTGTGCTAAATGAAAGGGTACCTGAAGTTCCAGAGTTTAGGGAGTTTTGATGCCTTAAAATGTGTCCCCTGTAAAAATGCTACATGGGCATGCAGTCTCCAGATCTCACCCAGCACCTGTGACCTCTTCTCAGAAACGTTCAACCCATGGGCATTCAGGGAGAGCAAAGACACTTCTGGCATGGTCTTGAGTGAGCTGTCACCTGTTGGGAAGAAAAAAAAGGGGGAGGGGGGGACAAAAACCGGGAGGGGAGAGGGGAGGGAGGTAGAGAGAAGGAGAAACGAGAAGGAAGAGGAGAAAGAAAGAGAGAGGCAGAAAGAGAGGGAGTGTGGAGCCAAAAGGATTCCCTAAAGACAGGTGGCCAGAGCCTACGCCAAGAAACAAACTTATGCCAGCACTAACTGGTAACCTCAGAGCCACACCCCAGTGAAGACCCGTTGAAACAGCTTTAAAGGGGTTGATGCCCCGAGACCGAGCACCTCCCATGCCTGAGGAGAGGCGCACACTCTCGATTTATAGGATGTGGGAGGTAGCGCAGTGAGTGCCCCGATAGGTAAACAGAATATAGATAGACCATTCTAAGAAACATGACCGGAATCAGACTATCGCAATGCTTTCCCAAATGGGACCTGAATGATGAGGAGCCCCTGACCCTGAACCAGAATGTGTTTTTACTGAAAGTGGTATAAAACAATAAGTACAATACCATCACACAAACATAATGTGACATTACAGTGGGTATTCACAACAATTTTAACATGTAAATAATTCTTAGATAACCCCTGCACGTGTGTCTCCAAGTGGGACCAATGCTCAGCGTGAGAATGCCTCAACTCCGGGCACCTTCCCACTTCCAGCACGCTGTGATAAATACAGAAATGCAAAGCTATCAACACTATGCAATACAACTGCTAGGAGCTCCCCCTGCTTTATAATGCAGTCCTTTCCTATAGTAATTAAATGCAAGACCTTGCAATAAAAGATGTAGTCTTTGGTCTTCTGTCTTCTGCTAGCTATTGTACTGAAGTAATTGTAATCCAAAGGGTTTAACAAACAAGAATAGTGTAGAAAGCATATTGAAACTGTTCTTGTGATGTAGCCCACTTGTAACTACCTCCGATTTAGTTGTCTCCAAATCGCAGTGTCAGTTCTCAGTGGCGTATAGGCTTGAGGCCTGCTTTAACTCAGTCTAATGATGTGAAACCTCCTCTGTGGGACTACCGGTCCCAACAACACTGTGGTCTGAGTCTGATGCCGCGTACACATGACCGGAATTCAGGCCAGAAAAAGGCCGATGAGGGCTTTTCATCGGAAAATGCGACCATGTGTATGCTCCATCGAAAGCTGTCTGAATTTCCGCCAGCCAAAAATTTATAGCATCTTCTCAATTTTCCCAACGGAAAAACTTTCTAACGGAAATTCCAATCGTGTGTATGCTATTCCGACATGGCAAAAATCACGTAAGCTCAGATTCAACTACGAGACGGAAGCTATTGGCTACTGGCTATTGAACTTCCTTTTTCTAATCCCATCGTACGTGTTGTACATCACAGCGTTCTAAATGATCGGAATTTGGTGTGACCATGTGTAGGCAAGACAGCTGGAGTGGAATTCCGTTGGAATACCGTCGGGAAAACCATCAGAGCTTTTTCCAATGAGAATTCCGATCGTGTGTACACGGCATAAGTGTGTAAAAGTGCGTAAAGAATTATGGGCGGAGTGGGAAACCTCCGCTTTGGTTGTCTCAGTCCTGCTTCACGCCAGCCATCCTACCCAGCATGCAATTCAGTACTGCGTGTTAATGGGCAGATCACTTGGCATTGTGGGTAGGTAGGTCATTGTATAATGTAAACAAACAGTCACTTCCTGTAACATTTCTCTATGTTCTTGAAATAAAAAATAAATTAAGTCCATTCCACGTTTAGGCCACTAGATGGTGCTAAATGCCAATTTATAACACTGCCTATAGATTAACATTACATAGCACTAACAGGCAAAAATACCAGCACTACATACTCCCCCTGCTTTGACTCTTTGGTCCCCAAAGATATTCAAAATCTTAGCTCTATTCTGTATTTTTGCCTCTAGGCGATTGCATAATACTGACAGAGGAGCCTCCCACCAATTCTCATGTGAGAGGAGACTGTTCTGTGCATTCACAGTTGACACTATAGTGTCTGGTACAGATGTGTCAAAGGGTGAGATGGGGTTGTCCCTTTATGAATTGACAGTAGAGGGGCCAGGCACCTCAGAGTTTCTTTTGCCGGTAATTTGGGTTGCTTCAGAACATTCGCCCAGTGTATTGTATGTTAGTCTTTTTAGTGGGCGAATGTCTCTTTTCACTCTTTGCCTTTTGGGTGTGGTCCCCACTTCTGGGCAAGTATTACTTTCCTCCACTTCAGACTCCTGCATCTTAATGCCAGTGGGGGGCAAGCATTCCTCAATGTACAGACAGTGGCACAAATTCTGGGGCTTCTGGCCTAAGAGTCTCACTGTCTCCTCTTCTTGACTGAGGTGAAAGACCCGCTTCAGCTTCTGGTGTTTCAGATGGCCATAGCCAACTTATTTCCATTTCTTATCCCGTACTATCCTCAGCTGCCACGGGTCCCGGCTGAGGCCTAGTTACTGGTCGATGTACAGCAGTGGATGTAGATGGTAGTTCTTCCTCTGGTAGGAGAGGTAGGAGATGGTTCCGGTGCCAGGTCTTTACTGGTCCAGTGCTCCCTTCTGGTCTGCTCTCATACACTGGGAGCCCTGGAAGTTGTCTGCATAAAATATATGGCTGTAACCTCCAGGGATTAGCCAACATATGTTTGCCTGGGATGCCCAGGTTTCTTAAGAGCTCTCGTCACCGGGTTGTAGATCCTGAATCCGTACTTTAACGTCAAAGTTCCTTTTGTTCCTACTTCCTCTGGTGTCTGACATGGCTTGAGCCTTTTCATATGCGGTTTTCAAACTCCTCCGCAATCTATCCACATATCCCCAATGGGAGGTTTCTGAGAAATGATCCAGGGAAGTTCCAAAGGCTAGGTCTACTGGTAGTCTGGCTTCTGACCCAAACATCAACTGGTAGGGTGAATACCCTGTAGCATTACTATTGGTGCTATTGTAAGCGTTCCCTAAGGCAGTTATGTGCTTGCTCCAATGTGGTTTTTGTTCAGAGGTCAAGGTCCCCAACATGTTGAGAAGAGTTCTGTTAAACCTCTCTGGTTGAGGGTCTCCTTGTGGGTGATAGGGAGTAGTTCTAGACTTCTGGATACCTAGTAGATCCAACAGTTATCTGATTAGGGTGCTCTCAAAGTCTCTCCCCTGGTCTGAATGGATCCGTTGAGATAGGCTACCGTGGATGAAGAACTTTTATACTAGAGTCTTCGCCACTGTAGCTGCTTGTTGATCTTTGGTAGAGAATGCCTGAGCGTAACGGGTGAAGTGATCGTGACTACTAAGATGTTTCCTTGTGGGGCGTGGCCGAGATGGCGACTAGGACAGATGTCTAGGAGAGGAGCTCTGCACCGACGCAAGGGGAAAACATCCTATTTACCGATCCTGACCTGACTGAGACCCCTCTGATCTCATCAGCAAGCCTGGGTAGATGGTCCTGTCGCAGAAAAGTAAGGGGGGAAACCGTAAGCCACAGCACGGCGGAGTCCCGGCGAGCTATTCAGACGCGGCTGCACATGTAGCAAAAACCTCCAGCATGGTGACACAAACATCCGAGGCCGACCTAGCACTCATGGAGGATGACAGATTCTCAGCCCTTATGCAGGCCATTAATGGATGTCAGGCGGCGCTTACCAGTAAGATTGACTTCCTGCAAATTGAGATGGGCCTGATAAGGAAGGAAAATGATGAAAAGATGCTACGGCGAATGGATGAAGTTGAGACCCACGTTGGGGACACGGAGGAGACGGTGAGAGATCACTTGGTGACCCTACACACCATCCAGGTTCGGCTGAAGGATCTAGAAGCCACATCAGAGGACGCCGAGAACCGTAATCGGTGCAATAATCTGTGGATCATTGGCCTCCCTGAGGGGACAGAGGGTCCCGACATACCGGCATTCATTGCGCGCCACCTCCACACACTCTTCCCACATGCCCCCTTTTCTCCGCATTTTGTTGTGGAGAGGGCCCACAGGATGCCTCCGGTCCACGGTCCTCCAGGGGCCCCGCCATGCATATTCATTTTCAAATTGGGGAACTTTAGAGATAGCGATCTCATACTTTGCTAGGCCCGGAAGATGGTTAATTTACCGACACGAGGATGCATGTTTGAGGATGGTCGATGGCGTTTTGGTCCGCTTTTTTACCTCACCTGAGGAAGCAGCGCAATGGGTGAATACACTCCCACACGGGGGATCTGATGGCCACGCGATGAAGTGGATTTGGGACAAGTAAGTTCTTCCCTGTTCTGTGACCTTTGATTTTGATCTTCACCCCTGGAGGCTGGGAGAGTAAATACTGAGCAGCATGTCAAATGGACAAATTTAGAGCCCCGTTTACAGAGGCTGAAGGCCGCATATCTCAGCTAGAGGACACCACCAGATCTGACTCCAGAAACCTCTGTGCATTACAGTTACAGGTTAAATCTTTGCAGGAGAAGTCTATAGATACAGAGAATAGGCTCAGAAGGAACAATATCCATGTAATAGGCTTCCCTGAGAAAGCGGAGGGTGCGCGGCCAGCTGAAATTACTGAGGTCTTCCTAAAAACGCTCCTGGAACTGCCTGACATGCGTCCTACATTTGTAGTTGAAAGGGCGCACAGAGTTCCTCCAAATCCCCCAGTCCAGGGGACCTCACAGCGACCTTTTCTGCTTCAGCTGCTCAACTATAGGGACCAGGACAGGATTCTGATGGCAGCTAGGGAAAAGAGGGATCTACTTTTCAATGGAGCCAAAATTATGCTCTTTCCGGACTACTCCCCAAAGGTGCAGCATCGTTGCCGCTCCTTTACTGAGGTCAGGAAGTGCCTGCGGGATGAGGGCCTCAAATTCAGCCTACTGTATCCCAGCAAACTCGCTGATGATCGTGCACACTTTTTCATGGACCCGGACGCAGCCATGTCCTGGCTGGATGGTCGTAGATGAGCCGCACCCGACTACAGGTATCCTCTGTACTTCTACACTACTCACAGGTCCCCTTGGCAGCTCGTTCCTTACTTTGGTTTATGTCCGCTGGATCCTCTGCCGGGGGCCCTAGATCCTCTGCCGGGCGTTTGCTGTGCGTGCTGACTTTCACCTTTTATCCTGCCTGGCCACTGAGGAACCAACTGGCCACTGAGTGCTGATGCAGATTTAGGGACTGTACCGGCACTCACACCCCCATGTCTCCTTCTTCCCCCTGTATGCACGGCTGTGCAACCATTGATGATCTGTCGGGCACTTTAACAGGAGCGGGCCCGCCCAGCATGATACGAGACACACACCACTACAAGCAAGCACTACCACCACGGCCTGGATTGCCGCCCCCCACCTCTTGTTTTTTACCTTCCCCCACCCTGTTTTACTTTTTGTGTTTTTCCCTTTTTTTCCCCTTCTCTGGCCAGTGGCCAACGCCGCTTACCCTTATCTTGCTCCCTGGCCATATGACTTTGACCAGTGGTGTGAGTGGCGAACACTGACGGTGTAGGGCCCCAGTTGGGGGGTTCTTGCACCTATTTGGTTTAACTTTTTTTTTGTTTGGGGATAAACTATTCCCAGACCCCCCCCCCCCCCCGTTTTTCTTTAGGGGGAGTGATGGGAAATAGTAGGAAAGGCACCCTGTGCCTGGGAAGTTTGGAACCTGTTTGGGTCTCCACTGTTTTTTTTGTACATGTTTATGTCTGTTTATGTTCTGTACTATGTCTCAGTGCTATCAGTATTAAATGCAATGCAATAGTGATCTTGCTGCCTATAGGGTACTCCTAGGTATGCCCCTTTCAATACTCCTGCCCTCCTTTTCCTTCTATGCCATATGGCTAACCAGGTCTCAGATTCATTTACCATCCTCTCCTGGAATGTCAGGGGCCTAAATTCTAAATTCAAGAGAGCTCTGCTTTTCCAATATTTGAAAAATCACTTGCCCAGCTTATTCTCCTACAGGAAACTCACCTTTTGGGCAACAAGGTCCTAATTCTTAAGAAACCCTGGATACAACGGGGATTACATGCCACCTATTCCACCTACGCCAGGGGTTTATCGATCCTTATTCATAGGAATTTCCCTTGTGTTATTGAAGAAGTCTGCACGGACCCCCTGGGAAAGTTTGTGATACTAGTGTTTACTCTGTGGTCTCAAAGATACATTATAATTAATCTTTATATCCCCCCTCCGTTTTCACCTGCATTACTGTATGATGTTCTAGAAAAAATCTCACCCTTCTGTCCTGGGCGGGTACTGGTGATGGGAGACTTTAATGGCACCCTGTCTCCGGACCTGGACAGACCTACACCGGCAAGGAAGCAGTGTGTGGAACTTTCCGTGTGGGCTCAGGCAGTTGGCCTGGTGGAGGTCTGGAGGTGGATGCATCCTGACACAAGGGCTTACTCCTGTTTTTCAGCTTCTCACAAAACGGCATCCCGGATAGATTTGGCTTTCTCCAACCCCGCACTGTTAGCGGAAGTGTTGGAGGCATCCTATCTCCCAAGTGGACTAGCTGATCATAGCCCCCTGTCGGTGGTGCTCCGCTCCCCGACCTCCCATAACGCGGCACTTTAGCTGTTGGGCACACAATGGATTTCTCATCCTGATCTTTTCGACAAACTGCCAACCCAGCTAGCTGAATACTGGGAAAAGAATGTGGGGTCCTCCACCCTTGAACATGTATGGGATGCTTTCAAGGCATATACCAGGGGACAATACATTTCCTGTATTGCTGACATAAAAAAAAAAAAAAAAAATGAGTATGACTCTCTCACTGCAACAAGCCATTGACAATTGCAATGACATGTATACTGCAGACCCAAACCCTGCCAATTTTGACTTGCTGATGGCAGCTCAGAGGGACTTACAGCTACACCTGACAGAAGTTACATGACTTGACATGTATAAAGGGAAGCAGCGGGCCTTTAAAATGGGAGATAGGAATGGCCGTCCACTGGCAATGATGGCTCAGCATGACCAACCTCTCACACTAGTGTCCGCTCTACAGACTCCGGACGGAGGAACCGTGACTTCCTCCTCGGGCATACTGTGGACATTTAACGCCTTTTTTGAAAAGATGTACTCTTCGGGCCTCCCCACTGATTTCCAACCCGAGTCCCTGAACATCCTATTAGACCCGTTGGCACTCGGATGGCTGTCTGTCTTGGAGAGGAAAACTCTGGTCCAGCCCTTTACAGCCCTCGAGGTCCTAGGGGCCATTAGACCTTTTCCCCTGGGTAAAGCTCCGGGACCAGATGGGCTTCCGATGGATTTCTACAAAACTCACAAAGATCTCCTGGCACCCCTTCTAGCTCAGCTCTATACCACCTGTTTGTCTGCTGGTGGTTTACCTGTCTCAATGTATCATGAGAACCTAACGTTGATCCATAATGCCTCCAAGGACCCCACCTCTTGTGCTTTTTATAGGCCCATAGCCTTATTAAATTCTGACTTAAAATTTTTGACCAAGCTCCTGGCACGTAGACTTTATCCCATGCTCCCCTCAGTAATAAACTCCGATCAGACAGGCTTTATGCCCCATAGATCCACGGATACTAACCTCAGGAGGCTTTTCTCTAATACACATGCCCAACACTTAAATGTGGGAACCCGGGTGGTGGCCTCCCTGGATGTAGAAAAGGCCTTCGATATGATTGAATGGCCTTTCTTGTGGGAAACATTACGCAGAATGGGTTTCCCCTTACTGTTTATTACTTGGCTCCAGGGGATCTACAGAAGCCCTACCTCGTCGGTACGATTGGGAGGGGCTCTGTCAGCCCCTTTCAGGCTCTTTAGGGGGACCAGCAGAGGCGGCTCTCTAATTAGGCAAATTAGGCGGTCGCCTTAGGCCTCGCCGCCGCAGGGGCCCCGCGAGTCGCGACTGCCTTATTTGCCCAAACCACAAGCTCCATGATTCGCTGGGACCGCCTTGCATTCTTGACCCGAAGTCCCGACTAATCAGATTCCCACGGCTTGTGCGGGGTGTCTCCGTTCCCGCATGCCGCAAGCTCCACTCCGTTGTGCATTGCAGCCGGGATCTCTCCCCAGCTGACTGACACACAGTGCACTGTGGAGCGGAACGAACTGAACCCGCCCCTCCTCCTGTGCTGTGTTGTTTTCCTGTACACAGTGGAGGAGGAGGGAACAAGTCACAGCATTCACCGAGAGCAGCGCTGGTCTGAGGTCTGTGTAATCTAAACATTAGCCTTGGAGGGGAGGGGGCATAAAGAAGAGGGCGAGGGACAAGCAGAGTTAACTTGGAGCTATTTGGGGGAGAGGATATCCATCCATCCCCCCATACCATCCCAGCTCCATCCACCCCACCCCAATTCCGGCTCCATCCATCCCCCTGATCCAATCCCAGCTCCATCCATCCCCAGCTCCATCCACTCCACCCCAATCCCATCCCGGCTCCATCCCCCCGATCCAATCCCGGCTCCATCCATCCCCCCTCGATCCAATTCCAGCTCCATCCATCCCCCCATACCATCCCGGCTCCATCCACCCCACCCCAATCCCATCCCGGCTCCATCCATCCCATCACGGCTCCATCCATCCCCCCCAATCCAGTCCCAGCTCCATCCATCCCCCGTAATATCCCAGCTCATCCACCCCACTCCCCGATCCAATCCAATTTCCATACCATCCCCCCTTATCATCCCAGCTCCATCCACCCCACCCCCCATCCCAGCTCCATCCACCCACCCCAATCCCGGCTCCATTCATTCCCCCAATCTCATCCCGGCTACATCCATTCTCCCCGATCCCATCCCGGCTCCATGCATCCCCCCAATTTCATCTCTGCTCCCTCCATCCCCCGATCCCATCCCGGCTCCCTCCACCCCCCCCCCCCCAATCCCATCCTGGCTCCCTGCATCCCTCCGATCCCCTCCCGGCTCCACCTACCACCCCAATCTCATCCTAGCTCTATCCATCCCCCATTCCCATTTTGGCTTCATCCATTCCCCAATCCCATTCCAGCTCTACCCCCCCCCATCCCATCCCTGCTCCATCCATTGTGACAGGTTAAGGAGGGAGAGTCACACCAGCACACTATCCTGCCAAATGCAGGGGGGTGACACCATGTTCTACCGAACCAGGTGACACCAACCCAAGTGGCGCCGCTGTGTGCTGGGGGGGGACTTTAGGACTTGTGCTACAAGGGGGCTTGGATATGAAATCCACCCCCCAGCACATATCTTCTCCCCTCCCAAAGCCCCCCCTAGCACATATCCTCCCTCCAATCAAACAGATGCTGTCTGCCACAAAGGGGTTGGCATGCATTTGATGGCACAGTGGCTGCATTTAATGGTCACAGTGGCTGCATTTAATGGTCACAGTGGCTGCATTTGATGGGCACAGTGGCTGCACTTGATGGGCAGAGTAGCTGCATTTGATGGGCACAGTGGCTGCACTTGATGGGCAGAGTGGCTGCATTTGATGGGCACAGTGGCCACATTTGAGTACACAGTGGCTGTATTTGATGTTTCTTTTTTTTGTTGTTGAATTTTTCAGTTTTCTTTACACCCCCCCCCCCCCAAAGAATTGTGAGCACCAGCCGCCACTGATCTTGTATCATGCCTTAAGCCTCTGACTATCTCCTGTATTACGTCTGCAGTCTCTGAGCATCTCCTGTACTATGTCAGCACAGTCTCTGACCATCTCTTGTGTCATGTCTGCAGTCTCTGACCATCTCCTGTATCATGTCTGAAGTCTCTGGCCATCTCCTGTATCATGTCTGCAGTCTCTGACCATCTCCTGTATCATGTCTGCAGTCTCTGACCATCTCCTGTTTAATGTCTGCAATCTCTGACCAACTCTTGTATCATGTCTGCAGTCTCTGGCCATCTCCTGCATCATGTCTGTAGTCTCTGACCATCTCCTGTATCATGTCTGCAGTCTCTAGCCATCTCTTGTACCATGTCTGTAGTCTCTGACCATCTCCTGTATCACGTCTGCAGTCTCTGATCATCTCCTGTATCATGTCTGCAGTCTCTGATCATCTCCTGTATCATGTCTGCAGTCTCTGACCATCTCTTGTATCATGTCTGCAGTCTCTGGCCATCTCCTGCATCATGTCTGTAGTCTCTGACCATCTCCTGTATCATGTCTGCAGTCTCTAGCCATCTCTTGTACTATGTCTGTAGTCTCTGACCATCTCCTGTATCACGTCTGCAGTCTCTGATCATCTCCTGTACTATGTCTGCAGTCTCTGATCATCTCCTGTACTATGTCTGCAGTCTCTGATCATCTCCTGTATCATGTCTGCAGTCTCTGATCATCTCCTGTATCATGTCTGCAGTCTCTGATCATCTCTTGCATCATGTCTTTGACTCTCTCACTCTGCGGAAGGAGCTCCAGAGCCCCCTCCACATTAGAGTTTGCAATTTAAATACAAGTTGGAACTCTGTGATGTAAAGGGTAATGCAGTGGACTCTGATATAAATGTAATTTTTGGTCACCAGAGCTCCCCCTTCCCTTACATTAGAGTTCCCCTTTACACCAAAGTCTGCAGGTTGCCCCTTAGATCATGATCCGCAGCATTCCCCTTTATATCAGTGTTCACTTGCACTGTAAGGCCCCTTTCACACATGCGGATGGTATGTCCGTATTTCATCCATCCGTTTGCGGATGAAATACGGGCCATACATTCATCCCTATGGGATAGCGGGTGTCTGCGGATGAGCATCCGCAGACACCCGCTATTGTCCGCCTCCGCAATTGTCCGATTCTGCAGACGGAGGAAAATCCTATTTTTCTATCCGTCTGCAGAGCGGATCGGATGAACATGGACACACGGTCCGTGCTCGTCCGATCCCCATAGAGGAGAGCGGAGAGCTGACAGGGCGGTCCCCGCACAGTGTGCGGAGACCGCCCTGTCCGCAGCCGGCTCAGCGGGGACAACGGAGCGATCCCCGCTGAGCGAGCGGATCATCACGGGGCGGATCTTTACTGATCCGTCCCGTGTGAAAGAGGCCTCAGGGGGAATCCTGCAGACTCTGATATATGGGGCAACTCTGTGCTGGCTGGGTTATATTAACCTGACCTTCATGTCAAAGGAAAAATATGCGTGTTATATATAATATATATATATATTTGATTAAAGAAGAATTGGTTAGAGAAAATTCTATAAACAGTGTATTCATAGTTCATAGAATTTAAAACTCTTAATATATGCAATTTATACAGTTAATTTTTATTGCTTGAATTATTTTTCCCATTATGGATGTGAATGGGGCCTCATGTCTCAAATTTGCCTAAGGCCTCGCAAAGCCTAGAGCCGCCTCTGGGGACCAGGCAGGGCTGCCTTCTTTCTCAGGCCTTATTTGCCCTTGCAATTGAACCTTTGGCAGAGGCCCTGCGTGTCTCACATCACATTAAAGGATTGCGTATCGGGCTGCTGGAGGAAAGGGTGGCCCTGTACGCCGATGACATGCTGCTCTTCCTGAATCATGCTGGTCCTTCACTGAGGGGGATGTTGAATGTCCTAGATACCTTTGCTGGGGTCACCGGTCTAAGGGTGAACTGGTCCAAATCCCTCCTGTTCCAGATTGATCAGGGGGCAAGGGCCACATCGCTCTCAGACAACCCCCTTGTTTGGGTTGACTCCTTTAAATATTTGGGGGTTCATGTATCAAACTCGGCATCTGATTAACTCACACTAAATCTTACCCCGGTACTTTTAGAAGCCCAGTCCAATCATGGGGCAACCTGCCACTGTCGCTCTGGGGGCACGTAAATCTCCTTAAAATGAAGATCATCCCCAGATTTACTTACCTTTCCCCACAATGGCTGCCTAAGTCGTTTTTCAAAAAAACTGAACCAGATTTTTTCCTCCTTTATTTGGGGCCCCTCACCACCCAGATACCGCCTGACAACTTTAATGAGACCACGGTCACAGGGAGGTATGGCTTTTCCAGACTGCTACAAGTACTACCTCTCCGCACAGTTGGTGACGGTGGCCTGGTGGTGCAACCAGACAAAACAAACTCCTTCACTGTGCTGGAGGCTACTGTTGTGGGTTCACTAGAGGCCCTCCAGCTTCTCATTTATCGAGGCCCTCAGGCCCCATATCCTCTAACGCCCCCCATGCTCTCTACGCTGCGAGCATGGGAGGCAGGGCTGGCCCTGGAAAAACACAAGCCCACTGATATCTCTCCAAATGCCCCAATATGGCTAAATCCTAGCTTACTCCACCTTTATAAGATCCCTGACCCATACGCATGGACTAGGCACGGGATTAAGCTTATGTCGCATGTTGTGGCGCAGGGCTCTCTACTCCCCTTTACCAGCCTGACCTCTCTTTATAACTTCCCTAGCCACTACCTATTCAGGTACCTTTAATTGGTCCAATTGGTTCAATTTGCAGCTCAATTCCCACACTCTTCCTGTTCTATGACACAATCGAAACTGGAACGTACACTCAGGGTCGACTGTGACAAAAAACCTACTTCCAACTTATATTCACATCTCATCAATGTGTCACTACCGACTCTTGACAAACTTTGGACTAGATGGCAGACCGATATCCCCACACTCGATACTGATGACTGGGATGATATATGGGATCTTCCTTTTAACTCTTTGGTCTCTATCCGAGACCGCCTAGTGCAATTTAATATTGTACACCGGCCTATTATACCCCGTACAGACTCCATAAGATGAACCCCTCTCACTCTCCGGGATGTTGGCGGTGTGGTGCCTCACATTTTCTGGAGTTGCCCAAAGGTCCAACAATACTGGGAGTTGGTGTTGAATTTTGAATTGGAAAGGTCACCATGACTACTGTGCCTTTGGCTATGGAGGTTTGCATACTGGGACTGATTGAGCCCATAGTGCCGTCCACTGCTAAATGCACAGTGATTAGTCTATTACTTTTCTATGCTCGCAAGAATATTGCTATGCACTGGAAAAAGTCAGAACCCCCTTCCATGGTGCAATGGAAACGCCTGGTGAATAACAGTCTTCCTCTATACAAGGATACCTACTTACATCGGGGCTGCCCAAAGAAATATGATAAGGTCTGGCAAACTTGGTTAGCTGACCCCGAAACAGCCTAAATGGAGGAAGAAAGTTAAGTTGTTGACGGGATTCTGCTCCCCCCCCCCCCCCCCCCCAGGGTTTCAAGGGATTTTGTTTTCTTGTGAGTTCATACAAGGGATCGAGCATAACGTGCCTGTTGAGTTGGGGCTACCAGGGATATACCCTTACAGATGTAGAATATTGAAATGCCTTGTTGCAATGCATACCTTTATGTCATTCAATAACCCTTCTGTATACTGTAAGCACTGTTGTTATAAGTGTTGTCTGTTATAAAACTCTTAATAAAAATATATAAAAAAAAAAAATGATTTAACATTAAACAGAAATACAAACTGACCACAGGGGTGGCAGGCTCATCCACCAGGGCCTCTCTTGCTCAGGTGGAGGCCATTGCCCAAAGACTAGAGCATGAATATGTAAGAGATGGAGGGGAGGATAGGAGACAAGATCTGCTTGTAGCCCAACGAGAAGTGCAGCTCCTTAGACTATCGGCAGCCAACAAACAAATGCTTTACCAATCGGAAAGGGTATTTGAGCAGGGTGAGGTAGCAGTCCGCCTGCTGACAAAGCTCTCTATGGACCTGACTGAAGCTACCCACATAGCCAACATTAGAGATGGATCTGGGAGGATGCTGTCAGACCCAAGCCACATAAATGCATGTTTTGCAGATTATTATAAAGATCTGTATTCTTCCAGATCCGACTATACATCTGCAGAACTCCAACTCTTTCTAGATGACCTACACTTCCCCACTCTCTTGGAAGAGGCACGTACACAACTAGAGGCCCTGATTACTCTGAAGGAGGTTCAGAGGGCGATATCCTCTATGCAGGCCAGCAAGACCCCGGGTGATGATGGCCTTCAGGCCGAGTTTTTCAAAACACACTGGCTGCGAGACTTTAGGGGTGTTCTCTCATCATCCTTTAGAGCAAATGTCCTGCCACCCTCTATGATGAGAGCGGTGATCAAAGTCATTCTCAAACCAGGGAACGACCCTGAACTGTGCCCATCCTACAGACCGATTTGACTGTTAAATGTCAACACTAAATTTTTAACAATGATACTTGCTACTCGTCTTAATGCAGTGATACTTTCTTTGATACATGGAGACCAGACTGGCTTCATGCCAGGGAAAGGTATGGATATAAATCTTAGGAGGCTCTTTACGGTGACTGACAGGATGGCTGGAGGGAAGGGAGAAGAGGTGATAGCATCATTAGACACCGAAAAGGCCTTTGACTCGGTGGAGTGGGACTACCTGTGGAATGTGCTTCCTAGATTTGGAATAGGCCCAAACTTTATAGCCTGGCTCCAGATGCTGCATTCGAATCCGACAGCTAGGGTTCGGACAAATGGCCTACTTTCAGCATTGTTCCCACTCCGCCGAGGTACTAGACAAGGATGCCCCCTCTCGTGCTTGCCATTGAGCACCTGCCTGTCCTCCTCCGATCATCAGGAGAGGTTGCTGGTATATTGGTACACCCCATTGTCGAGAAGGTATCTATGTATGCTGACGACACTCTCCTATATCTTAGAGACCCCGCCAATCCCTATCAGCGGCCCTCAAATTAATTGATTTGTTTGGCAAATTCTCAGGCATTAGAATCAACTGGACTAAGTCGGTTATATTCTCCCTACACCACGATGGGCCTCCCCCAGTCCTGCCCACCCCTCTTCAATGGGTGGACTCCTTTAAATATCTGGGTATCCAGATTCACAGAAATTTGCCCAAATACCTTGAATCCATTGTATACCCGATCCTTCAGAAACTTGTACAGAAGACTTCTGTATGGAAAAATTTACCATTTACCCCTATAGGCCACGTCAATCTAATCAAAATGATCTTTCTTCCTAAATTCATTTATGTCTTTAGAAATACTCCCGCCAGTATACCCAATTCATTCTTTACTAAATGAGAACACACCGTCACGTCATTCATATGGCGATGATCGGTGCCAAGAGTGGCGAGGTCCACGCTTCAGCTTGGATTGTCTGGAGGTGGCCTCGCCCTCCCCAACTTTTAAAAATATTACTGGGCTGCAGTGTTAGTCTCGGTAAGATGGTAGTTTACTGAGGGTTGATAGAACTGGTACTTTTCCATTGAGGGCTTCAGGCCTTCATCATGGAGCCTCTTCAGGACTTTCTCAAGGGCGCTCTTCATGCTCTTCTAGTGTTGGGCCAAACACTATGACATCACCCAAGTACACCAGCACCTCAATCAAGTTTATGTTACCCACAGTCTTCTCCATCAATCTCTGGAAAGTTGCTGGGGCCCCAGACAGGCCATGTGGCATACAATTGAACTCGAAGAATCCAACAGATGAAAACAGTCTTCTTCCTATCTTCAGGGCACATGGGGATCTGGTAATATCCACTTTTTATATCCAGCACGCTGAACCACTTCACCCCTGGCAGACTCTGTAAGGCATCTACTATCCGAGGTGTGGTGTATTGGTCAGAATTGGTCCTTCGGTTCAGTGTCCTGTAGTTAATACACAACCATAGTGACCCATTTTTCTTCCTCACTACCACTATTGGTGAGGCATATGGACTCCGGGACTCTCTGATAATCCCTGTCCTCTTCAGCTCAGCCAGCTGTTCTCTCAGGTCTTCAAGATCTCCCAATGGAATCTGTCTGACCCTCTCTCGGAAGGGTTTGTCTTCCTTCAACCAAAACGTGTGTTCAGCATTCCTTGCAAGCTACACATCAAACTCACTTTTGGAAAAAGCAGTTCTCCATCTTAGGAGCTGGGTTTTGTCCCTCTCCATCCAAGCAGGTGTAAGGGGTGTGTTCTTCGGGTAGAACTCTTCCAGAGAAATCTCTCCCTCTTGTCCTCCCATGATACCACACGGTGAGACTGGGGTTGCCTGATTTATCTATCCCAGCAGCACTTTGGCTGGCACCTTCACAGACGAGGCTGTTGTGTTTCGGACACTGACTGAGATTCTTCCTTTGCTTCTCTTCAGTGCCTTTGTCGACAACACTTCTGGGATTACTTCCAGACCTTTATCCTCTTTCTGTCTGTCCGTCCCAAGGACGACAAAGGGGCCGGGCTGTCTCCAACTCAGCTTGATAGAGGCTTTTAGGCAGACTACCTCACCTGGTTGCACCAGCTTTTTTTAAATCAACAGGTTTTATTTTGTTTACAGTGCATACATGCTACAGTGTACATTTTCAGGTATGGTACATATCATACATAACTTCAAACAACAGTAGTGTCTACATCTCAGGTCTTTATCATCACACCATGGCGTATCCATGGAATACATGGAATAAATAAGTACATGGTTTCAGTATTTTGGGACTCGCTTTGTTACCCATGGGCTTGGTGATCCACATGCCATCGACCTACCCGTGCGTAGTGCGGGGGTCAAGTTATGAGCAAGTGTCTGACTTCTGCAGCCACCTGTCCCAAATTTTATAGTATTTCTCAGGACATCCTCTATTGGTGTATATACATTTTTTATATGGGAGGGTGTTGTTTATTTCGGACTTCCAGTCTGCTAAGTTCGGGGGGCAAGTCCTCATCCATTACCTAGCTATTACCTTACATGCTATGAATAGTGTCTCATGCAGAAATACCTTTGTGTACCTGTCAGTCGAGTCTGGCATGAGCCCTAAGAGGCACATTTTTGGGTCATGTGTGGCTGGAGAGCCCATATCGTCATGAAGGAATCTCACTATCTGTGTCCAAAGTCCCTGTATTTTGGAGCATGTCCATAAGAGGTGGATGAACGTGCCTGTCTCCCTCCCACACATTTGGCACAGAGTGGATTGAGAGTTTCTGTATCTGGCTACCCTAAGAGGCGTAATGGATGGATAATATAGGTTTGGGTCAGTCTGTCCGAGAGCTTTGGCGAAACCTCCTTGCAAAGTTCCAAGGCTTCCCCCCATTCCTCGTCCTCTATGGGTCCCACAGCCCTTTCACAGCGAGGCTTAAGGCCATACGCTAGTTTAGTTGTGACAGGAGTGGAGAGCATGGTATAGAATGCTGATATTAGTTTTTGACTATCGCCATAAATACATTTGGAGTGGGCTGAGGAGGGGACGGTATAAATTGATTTTGGATTGCATGTTTGACCTGTAAGTATCTGTAGAACATGTGGGAAGGAAGATTGTATTCCTCCTTGAGTGCGTGAAAGGTTATTAGGGTCCCATGCACGACTAAATTATGTAGGTAGAAAATCCCATGAGCGGACCAGCAATCCACTTCCGGGATTCACCAGAACTCTAGTAGGGTCCTGTTGTGCCATAATGGGGTGAATCATTATATTGGGGAATCCCCAGCTTGGCAGAAGCGATGTCCCATATATGCCTGTATTGTCTTAATAAGGCCTTCTCCCCACTCCACAAGCCAGCATTTCCGGGGCCTATTATCGCATATAGTGAATCTTTCGTGCATCTGGCCCACTTGGGGCACATTAACTGGAGGAACTGCTCTCTGTCTGTTTTGTCTATGTGATACAATTGGGATAACTGGGACGCAATATAATATAAGCTGAAATCTGGCAATGCCATACCTCCCAGGTCAGTAGAGTTTTTAAGTACCTGCTACGCCAGTTTGTGCCTGTTAGGACCCCATACAAACGGTTTAAGGAGGGCTTCTAGAGTTTTAAAATATTTCAAGTAAGTTGGGGAGTGCCATAACACATAACATTTTGGGAAGTAGGATCATCTTAATTAAGTTTATGCGCCCCCATACCCCCAGTGGGTTTGCACCAGCTTTTCACTCTTGTCTAGGCGCCAGATTTTTCCCATTCCTTCTGTTGGGGTCATCTGCTCCTGCACTAGATCCTGGTACACCTGTGTTAGCATAGGGTGCAAAACTGTGGAAGGGGCGCTGTTCTTCTGTACAAGTGGTGTCAGAAGTCTTTGAACCAGGTCAGTATTGGTCCCAATGATCAGGGAACTTCTATCAGCCCCTGGAGGGCAAGGACACACCACTGCCAAGGTATCAAAGGTTTTGGCCTTTCCCACCACACTCAGGTTGAAGGTAAGCTTGATGGGTAGGTAGCCGTTGTAAGGGAAATTCTGGGTCCCTAGGCCCCATATCTCTAATTCCTCCAGCTTCCGTAGTGGCAGGTGTTTGAGATATTTCTCATAAAAGTCTTTGTACAACAAATTTACTTGGGCTCCAGTATCCAGCAGGGCTCTAGTGTATATCCCTTCTACCTGAATAGGGACAATTGGGGAGGGTCCCCCAGCTTGGGAGGGAACCCATGGGAAGTGGCACGTTTGGCCTGTTTGGTGGCTTATACCTTCACACTTGGCTTCCGTGGACTCCCTTTTGGCTTAGCTGTGGCTCCCGGAGTTTGAGGTGTACGGGTTGGTTTGGCATTGGCATTGGCTATAATTTCAGACTCCGGGTATCCTCTCTGTAGTCCCAGCTCAATCTGATGTAGGAGGTTTCTGTAAGACAGCTTGTCTTTCTGCCCCCTCTCTCCTACCTGACCATCAACCTTAAAGTCTTTTCAGGTGGTCACCTCTAGCAAGTGGTTATGAGTGCGTCTTTTATTACTAACACAGGTCTGGGTGTTGCCTAACTATCACTCAGGTCTCTGCATGTGACACTTAGTCCTTTGATGTGTTCTGCAATCATGATGGAGGGCTCCTGAAACCTTTCTTGCATGTCATTGTACTGTTGTTTCAGGTCAGCCAATTGTTGCTCTAACTGTGAATTACTCAGATTAGTTCTGGGTTTTTTAATAACGGACCTCTCTTTCCTGTTAGGGGGTTCCATCTGTCTTGAATTGGGACAGTTCTCACCTGATCTGGTGGGATGTGTCAGGTAAAATTTTGTCCTGTCAGACAGTTTCACACTGATGCCTTGGAAATTTTCAGGGACACCTTTCCTCCAATCTAGTAGTGCATAAGTGTGAGAGGTCCCATAATCTGGTCTCACAGCTATCACCCAGGCCTTCCTATCTGGGGACAATGCCTGTACAACTTCTTTAACCTGTTTTTCTTCCCAGTCCTCCCCTGGGAGTTAAATTGCTACACTCGCTTCTGAGCAAGCACCTTCTGCTTTGCACCACTGGAACACTGAGATGGGGTCCATACTGGCACCGAGGGGTGAGCTTGTTTTCAGAGTGACAGGATCCTGGACGAGCCCCCATGTGTAGCACTGACCCCCCAAAGGAGCTGCTAGTATTTGATTGGGCCTGCACTCTGCTACTACACCCCTATTAACTTGGCTCAATCCCCTTGACACAGCTGTGGTGCAGTGTTGGTGTGAAGCTAAGAAGAGAGGATGGACCCCACAATGCACAACACAACAATAGTGTACCTTTTATAACAAATAAAAATAAACTGCGCTCAGGGAAAAAAATATAACAATTAAAAATTAAAAAATTAAAACATATATAAAATAAAGGCTGCAGCCCTAAGTGGGATACACACACTAGAATGAATATAAGAAAGTTTGGAAAGCTGCGCCACTAGTCCTATTCAGTAATGAAAGACTCTCCAATGAAATATCAATAAGGAGTTAATGGCACACACACAAAATGAATATTTGTTGCCAATAAAGTAGCATTAACATTACACAAATTAAACCACAAAAAAATGTAAGAAGTGTAAAAATAGCATATAACAGAAAAAACAGCTTGCAGAGAGCTGGGACTGGAAAATAAAGTCCAATATATCAGTGCTTATCAAGTCACCGCGGTGAGTCCAAACAAAGCTGCAAACCAGTGCCCGTCACCAGGATTTTGATGCGCTTACCAGATGTAGATTAGATAGTAGACTTAATTGTATTTATCCGAAACAGGTTGTAGTCTTAGTAATAAAACATTCGTATCATAATTCTTGCATCACGATTCCACTATCACCGGTGTATGGCAGCATCACAGCACTAAAACTTCCACTATCAGCAATCGGGTATGTCACCAGCATCAACCCCAGAAAGAAAGAGATGCCTCCATAGCGTAAAACCATTCAAATATTTTATTAAGATATAAATATCTCACTTACGTAAAGAATTCTTTAAAACAGCATCAAACTAGATCACAGAAAGCCGGCCGGCATTCAAAGAAGTGTCCCGTCCTCCCCTCGTAAAGGGTGGTGGCGTCACTGCGTACGCGTTTCGTCATAGATGACGTTATAAATGGGGAACGGGCAACGCAGTGACGCACCACCATTTATACCCAGACCTCATTCTGAGATGTAAGATTCGGCCTACACCGCCATCTTAACTGATGGCAAAAAGCACTGATAGTTCCATATTAAAGAAGGGAAAAAGGTGAACAAAAGGGCTATATTATAACATGGCTCATAATGACAAAATTATAATATACGATTGTGACTGTGATAGGAGATAAACTCAGAGGGAATCACAATAAGTTCGATATTGGATAAGCCATGTCACAAATAGAAATCTGAAAATCGATGTATGTAAATATGTGATGACTAAGTGTGTGTATATATATATATATATATATATATATATATATATATATATATATATATATATATATAAAATTCTCTTTATAAAAAGTGTATATATATATAAATAAAAAATAGCAAAATTAATTAAATGTAAATCTAGTGTAAAAATGTGCATATGTGAAAAATAGATATCCTCACATAAACATAATTATTTATATATATAAAATTTAAATACAAAATAAATAAATATAAATTAAGTGAAAAATTTATAATACAAAAATCAATAGACGAAAAAGTGTAAATATACACATACCATAAATTAAATATGTGTATGTATATAAAATTTAAATATATAATAAATGAATATAGATTAAGTGAAAAATGTATAATACAAAAATCAATTGACAAAAAAGTGTGAATATACACATAATTTATATGTACAATCATTAACCCACACATTTTAACCATATATTATAATAGTGGTATTTGAGGCCCATCCCGCATCTCAGAGCGGGTTTGCACAAACACAATAAAATTGAACATGCCCATATCACATTTAATAGTAATCAGAACAGGCCTAACTGATAAAAGAGACAGATTCAGGAATTATCTATGAAAGCATTAATATCGGTATCAATGTTCAATCCATATGGAGTATATGATTTTAAACGATGGATCCAGGACATTTCAAGTCTTGAAATCCCTATCACTAAAGAACTACCGCGCCAATGGGGCTTAAATTTGTCTATTCCCAAAAATAGGGTATTCGAAGGATCTTTATTATGCGCCACCAGGTAATGCTTGGACACAGAGTGTTTGGGGAACCCTATCAGTATATTGGTGATGTGCTCATTCAATCACACCTGTAATGGGCGCTTGGTCCGTCGCACATACTGTAGCCCACAGGGGCACTGCAGCAAATAAACTACCCCAGTAGTGGAACATGTGATGCAAGGTTTGATGACATGATTCAGCCCTGTGACTGTACTATCAAATGAAGTAGTACATCTACGTGGGCATGAGTTTAAGGAGCAGACTCTACATCTTCCACATTTGTAGAAGCCAGTTAACATGTGACTTGATAAGCACTTATATATTGGACTTTATTTTCCAGTCCCAGCTCTCTGCAAGCTGTTTTTTCTGTTATATGTTATTTTTACACTTCTTACATTTTTTTTGTGGTTTAATTTGTGTAATGTTAATGCTACTTTATTGGCAACAAATATTCATTTTGTGTGTGTGCCATTAACTCCTTATTGATATTTCATTGGAGATGTCTTTTATTACTGAATAGGACTAGTGGCGCAGCTTTCCAAACTTTCTAATAGTGTACCTTTACCTTTACCTGGGTAACTGTTGCTCCACCTGTAAGAAAATTAACAACACTGCACACCAATTATAATTAACCAGAATGTGTTTTTACTGAAACTGGTATAAAAAAATAATTACAATAACTACACCATCACACAAACATAATGTGACAGTACAGTGGGTATTCACAACAATTTTAACATGTAAAGAATTCTTAGATAACCCCTGCACGTGTGTCTCCAAGTGGGACCAATGCTCAGCATGACAATGCCTTAACTCCAGGCACCTTCCCACTTCCAGCACGCTGTGATAAATGCAGAAATGCAAAGCTATCAACACTATGCAATACAACTGCTAGGGAGCTCCCCCTGCTTTATAATGCAGTCCTTTCCCTATGGAAACTGTTCTTGTGATGTAGCACACTTGTAACTACCTCCAATGTAAATCAAATCACACAGTGTCAGTTCTCAGTGGAGTATAGGCTTGAGGCCTGCTTTAACTCAGTCTGACCCCATCCCACCAGTTAGAACACATCTCTAGGACACACTTAAAAGCGGAGGTTCACACAAAAAAGGGACTACCTGTCCCAGCAACACTGTGGTCTATGTCTAAGTGTGTAAACGTGCATTAAGAATTATGGGCAGCAGCCCTCTCACCAAACCAGGCCTGGAAGAATAGGAACCCTCCGCTTCGGTTGTCTCAGTCCTGCTTCGTGCCAGCTAGAGCCGTCACACTGCTCCGCTCTGCAAGATCACTGGGACTCTTAGATGGCTCCATCAGGTGTGTCTGGATCCTTCCCAATCTAGTCACACAGTCTCTCCAGCACACAGGTGAAAGGTAGAATTGCTGGTTGTTTCGCTCCGCAATTGTTGCAGGCTGTGCTCTCTGGAACACCTCCTCTGTGATCCTTGCAGGCAGGCCACGCGTCCAGAAGAGAAAGAAAATTGCCATGCGGGGTATTTTATATCCTACCCAGCATGCAATTCAGTACTTAGTGTTCATGGGTAGATCACTTGGCATTGTGGGTAGGTAGGTCCTTGTATAATGTGAACAAACAGTCACTTCCTGTAACATTTCTCTACATTCTTGAAATAAAAAATAAATTAAGTCCATTCCATGTTTAGGCCACTAGATGGTTCCAAATACCAATTTATAACACTGCCCATAGATTAACATTACATAGCACTAACAGGCAAAAATACCAGCACTACATATTATATCTTTTCATGTGACAACACTGAAGAAATGACACGTTGCTACAATGTAAAGTAGTGAGTGTACAGCTTGTATAACAGTGTAAATTTTCTGTCCCCTCAAAATAACTCAACACACAGCCATTAATGTCTAAACCATTGGCAACAAAAATGAATATACCCCTGAGTAAAAATGTTCAAATTGGATCCAATTAGCCATTTTCCCTCCCCTCTCAGGTGTGAAAGGGGAGCAGGTGTGTTAAATTTGTTGTTATCACTCTCCCACACTGATCACTGGAAGTTCAACATGGCACCTCATGGCAAAGAACTCATGGAAAAGAATTGTTGCTCTACATAAAGATGGCCTAGGCTATAAGAATATTGCCAAGACCCTGAAACTGAGCTGCAGCACGGTGGCCAAGACCATACAGCGATTTAACAGGACAGGTTCCACTTAGAAAAGGCATCACCATGGTCGACCAAAGAAGTTGAGTGCACGTGCTCAGCGTCATATCCAAAAGTTGTCTTTGGGAAACAGACGTATAAGTGCTGCCAGCATTGCTGCAGAGGTTGAAGAGGTGGGGGGTCAGCCCATCAGTGCTCAGACCATATGCCGCACACTGCATAAAATTGGTCTGCATGGCTGTTGTCCCAGAAGAAAGCCTCTTCTAAAGATGATGCACAAGAATGCCCGCAAACACTTTGCTGAAGACAAACAAACTAAGGACATGGATTACTGGAAGAGACCAAGATAAACAAGTGAGTCTTGTCTACAGTCATTCATGGTGGTGGAAGTGTTATAGTCTGGGGCTGCATGAGTGCTGCTGGCACTGGGGAGCTACAGCTCATTGAGGGAACCATGAATGCCAACATGTGCTGTGACATACTGAAGCAGAACATGATCCCCTCCCTTCTGAGACTGGGCCGCAGGGCAGTATTCCAACATGATAATGGCCCCAACACATCCCTCCAAGATGACCACTGCCTTGCTAAAGAAGCTGAGGGTAAAGGTGATGGATTGGCCAAACATGTCTCCAGACATAAACCCTATTGAGCATCTGTGGGGCATCCTCAAATGGAAGGTGGAGGAGCGCAAAGTATCTAACATCCACCAGCTCCGTGATGTCATCATGGAGGAGTGGAAGAGGACTCCAGTGGCAACCTGTGAAGCTCTGGTGAACTCCATGCCCAAGAGGGTTAAGGCAGTGCTGGAAAATAATGGTGGTCACACAAAATATTGTCACTTTGGGCCCAATTTGGACATTTTAACTTACGGGTGTACTCACTTTTGTTGCCAGCGGCTTCTACATTTATGGCTGTGTTGAGTGATTTTGAGGGGACAGCAAATTTACACTGTTATACAAGCTGTACACTCACAACTTTACACTATAGCAAAGTGTAATTTCTTCAGTGTTGTCACATGAAAAGATATAATAAAATATTTACAAAAATGTGAGGGGTGTATTCACTTTTGTGAGATACTGTACATCTTTATCTATGTTGATGACATTATAACCTGTTTTGAACAAGAAGGGGATTACAATCAGATGGTTGACAAGCTGAAATAAAATTTGGAAATAAAAAAGCTAGGAAACATTAGTTACTATCTGGGAATCTAAGTAGAGAGGGAAGAAGGTGGAAAATATCTTCTTAACCACTTGCTTACTGGGCACTTAAACACCCTTCCTGCCCAGACCAATTTTCAGCTTTCGGTGCTCTCACACTTTGAATGACAATTACTCAGTCGTGCAACACTGTACCCAAATTAATTTTTTGTCCTTTTTTTTCCCACAAATAGAGATTTCTTTTGGTGGTATTTGATCACCTCTGGGGTTTTTATTTTTTGCGCTATAAATGAAAAAATACCGAAAATTTTGAAAAAAAGCGCATATTTCTTTGTTTCTGTGACAAAGTTATGCAATATATTAATTTTTCTTCATAAATTTTGGCCACAATTTATACTGCTACATGTCTTTGGTAAAAATAACCCAAATTAGTGGATATTATTTGGTCTTTGTGAAAGTTAGAGAGTACAAGCTGTGGTGCGAATCATACAAAATTGATCACATCTGATGTACTGGTGGCCTATCTCATTTCTTGCGACCCCAACAAGTCGGGAAAGTACAAATACCCCCCAAATGACCCCTTTTTGGAAAGTAGACATTCCAAGGTATTTAGTAAGAGGCATGGTGAGCTTTTTGATGTTGTCATTTTTTCCCCACAATTCTTTGCAAAATTAAGATTTATTCTTTTTTTTCTTTTTTTCCACAAAATTGTCATTGTAATAGGTTATTTTTCTCACATGACATGTGTATACCACAAATGACACCCCCCAAAAAAATTCTGCTACTCCTCCTGAGTATTACAATACCACATGTGTGGGACTTTTTCACAGCCTGGCCACATAGAGAGGCCCAACATGCAGGGAGCGCCATCATGTGTTCTAGGAGCATAAATTACACATCTAACTTGTTGACTACCTATTACACTTTTGAAGGCCCTGGAGCACCAGGACAATGGCATGTGGCACTGATGACAGATGGCACTTATACGTGGCACTGATGACATGTGACACTGATGACAGATGGCACTGATAAGTGGCATTGATGACACGTGACACTGATAACAGATGGCACGTGACACTGACAGGTGGCACTGATGACAAATGGCACTGATATGTGGCACTGATGACAGATGGCACTAATATGTGGCACTGATGACACGTGGCACTGATGACAGATGGCACTGGGGACAAATGGCACTGACAACAGGTGGCACTGGGGACAGATAGCATTAACAGCTGGCACTGGGGACAGATAGCACTAACAGGTGGCACTGGGGGCAGGTAGCACTGGGGAGGATGGCACTGGGGAGGATGGCCCTGGGCAAGGATTGGCACTTTTTTTTTTTTTACTTACGGCCGCTGCAGCCGTTCATCTCTCCCTTCTCACACGCTGTCTGTGTGAGGAGGGAGAGCGGCTCTGAGAGATGATCTCATATGTTTACATATTAGATGATCTCTCATTGGATAGGCCGATCGCGCTGTAAACGGCCACTGTGATTGGTTGTTTACAGCGATCTGTGACTGGCTGTGTCCGAGGGACACGGCCAGCACATAACTTCCCCGATGCGTGCTCCCGGGAGCATGCATTGCGGAAGTAAACAGGAGGATGTCTAGGGACGGCCTCCCGGCAGATGGCATCCGCTCTGTAGCCGTCTTTTGGCTATAGGGCGGGTGCAAAGCGGTTAACCAATCTCAGAAAATCTCTGAAAAGTTGGAACAATTCCAAATGCAAGATGCAAAGGAAGTGAAAACTCTATGGAACCAGGTTATCTAAAGAGAAATAAAGCAAAAAACTTGCTACCCAACAATGACCTGTATTGCAGAGCAATTGGTAAACTGTTATATGTTGCCACTTTGACAAGACCAGATATAGCTGCAGCAGTGGGCATACTATGCAGGAAAGTTTCAGCTTCCTGTCAGTGTGACTGGAAGGCAGTGAAAAGAGTGATACAGTTCCTAGCAACATCCAATCCAAAACGGGTTGGATATGCGAATGCTGATTGGGCCAGGGACTGCATAGACCGAAAATCCACAAGTGGATTCATCTTCCAGCATAGGGAGGGAACCATAAATTGGTCTAGTCGAAAGCAAGTAACTGTCACTCTATATTCAACTGAGTACATTGCAGAAGCACATGCTTGTCAAGAAGTGATATGGATTTGTCAACATTTTGAGGACATTGGAATAGACATATCAAAACCAAATAAAAATAAAGCGTACACAATCAGAAAGGGTCAATCCTAGGACCAAACATATTGATGTCAAGCATCACCTACTGAGGGATAATCAAGAGCAAGATGTTATTGACATTCAATACTGCCCATCAGAGGAGATGACTGCTGATGCACTCACCAAGCCTTTATTGAAGGAACGTCATGGTTATTTCCAGAAGAAGCTGAATGTAATTTGATAAAGCACATGCTGTTGAGAAGGGGTGTTGAAAGAAGCAACAGCAAGTAGCTTTCTATATTGTGAACTATAGATATGCATTATACCTATCTATACCAGTAGGTGGCACTGCAGTGCTATGGTTTGTATTCTATGGCAATATGAGAGGAAGTGCTTTTCTTTCCCAATATATGTTCTTGTATATTCCTGTTTCCTGTTTCTGTCTACATGATGTAAAGCCATGATAAAGATATATTCCATAAAAGTAAAGCCATTTTGCTGTAAACAAGAAGCTTCCAGCACACTATTTCAACACTCAGATAACAAAACCCCCTGCATATTATATATTTTCTGAAAGCAGAGGCCCTGCAGAAGAGAAAGATTATAGTTGCCATTTTTATTTTCTATGATATTTGCACAACTGTTTATTACATGCAGATTTTCAGAAAAAAATATGAAAAAATTAAGTTAAGTGGAAAATACAAACAATATACTGTAATACCCATTATAGCACCCTCTAGGTAGGTAGGTGTTAGAAAGATTGATAAAGTAGGAACATTTAGGCAGGTGTCACGTACCTAGTGGTGAGCCCGGAATGCAGAAGGAGACCTCTCTTGCGTCCCCGACTCACCTCCCCTGATGATGGTGACAGGAGGCACGGGAGTCAGAGGTAGCACGAGTGCCTGGCAGGATCAACAGCTGGTGGATGGATTTGGCTGACTTCAGGAACTGTAGCTGGACAAGCAGGCCCCAGTGACAGCAGACAGGAACCAGTAGACAGCAGGAGACCAACAGGAACAGGTGGATCACTCAGGGGCAGGCACACAGAAGAGTCAGGCAAGCCGGGTCAAACCAGACAGTCAGTACAGGAACAGATGCAGCGGGCAGAGGCAGGAACGTGGAACAAGCCGGGTCGGTAACGGATGAGCACGGATGGACCAGAGGATGAGACAGGTGCAGAGTCGTAGACAAGCCGGAGGTCAGAGGCAGGCAGAAGGCAGGGAAGGTCGCAGGTCAGGCCGAGTCGATTCACACAAACAGATCAGATTCAGGTAATAGTCTCAGGAACGCTGTAGATCAAGCAGCAAGATCAGAAGGGAGAGCTGGGTTTAAATAGCCCGCCTGGCGGCGGTAACCGTGCACGCGCACGCACGCGAGCACGCGCGCAACCGGGCGGCCGCGGACACGCGCACCAGGCACCCGCAGGCGCGCACAGACAGGTGACGGACCACTGTCCCCAGCCAGCCTTTCCTGACAGCAGGCCTAACTGGATGCTAGGCCTGTTTGTTTTGATTCCGGGCTGGAAGTGGCTAGGAATAGTAGCTGGTGACTAGGGATGGGCCAAACCCCCCCCCGTTCAGTTCGTACCAGAAAATGCGAACAGGCAAAAAAATTAGTTTGAACATGCGAACATGTTAAAGTCTATAGGACACAAACATGAAAACTCAAAAGTGCTATTTTTAAAGGCTTATATGCATGGTATTGTCTTACAAAGTGTTTGGGGACCTGGGTCCTACTCCAGGGGACATGTATCAATTTTTTTCGGGAGCAGTGATTTTAATGCTGCTTAAAGTGTAATATTCCTTTAAATTTCATACTTGGGGAGTGTCTATAGTATGCCTGTAAAGTGGCGCATGTTTCCCGTGTTTAAAACAGTCTACCTGAACATCGGGGCCATCCCTACTGGTGACTCACAGGCAGCATCATTAAGACCTCCTTCTTTCTAGAGCCTTCTGGAAGGTACTAGAAAGAGAGAAGGAGAGGAGAGGTGGCGCAGCCTGGGGTTACGCTAAGGAGCCCTGACCAATCCCCAACTTGGATTGGCAGGGGGCAGGCCTCCTTAAGTACCCAGGGTCAGCCCAGCTGAGGAGGAGTTGAAGTTGTTCAGAGCTTGAATATGGAGTGCTAGGCTGTCGGGGCCTTGGAGGGAGCTCCCCAGTCTTGGGGGAGGGGGTGATCTTGGTTCTGGGGCTCAGGTGCAGGCAGAGCCCTTCAAGGAAGCATGAATGTTCTCAACAGGAGGCACAGGAGGAGCAAGAGAGGACAGCAGGAGGTAGCATTTCCAAGCAAGTCTTCAAGGAGGGGAACAACTGTTCGAAGCTAGGAAAGGGCTGGTGAGTGACATGCACAGTCGGGAGGACTGGGGAGGCATGCCTGAGAGGACTGGGAGCATGCAGTCTGGGATGGGTGCAGAGCCAATAGTGTGGACTGTGGGCAGTGGAAAAGGAAAGTTGCAGCCAGGAGGGCTGGCAGGGCCTGAAGAAGGGTTACTGGGCTTAGTAAACAAAGTTAGGGCAGCTAGCACCAAGAACTTTTTGTTGCTACACTAAAGGTTCCTTGCCTGCAAAGGGCAGTTGCTAAGGCACAGCTGAGCAAGTGTCAGGCCTAACCATTTGGTGCTAGCTGTGCCTGGAAGTTTTACGCAAGTAGAGTGCTGATGGAGCTGAGTAGTAATAGTCTGCAGAAAGAGTTGTGCTGGAGGAAGAGGCCTGTATACACCTGAGTGTACATAAGTTGTCCCAATTGATTGTTCTAAAATTCACTGGGCATCCCATACTTCCTATACCCTATCCAAGTTCAAACCCCTCAATAAAACAAAAAAACAAAGCTATTGGACTGTTCATTGCCTTGGAGTGTCTGAGGATTGAATGCCGGGCTGGGCAGGGTGACAGGTGGGCCTAAACACTTAGCAGCCCCTATGGGGGTACCCCTACACAATTTTTTGGTAAAATATAAAAGATGTGATTGCATTGAATACATTATACTAAACATGTATGTTTTGTTTTGCCAAGTCTTAAAAATGTTGTAAAACAAAAAAGTGTAGCGCTGAGCAAATGAATAAAAACACACTAGATACAATTTATGAACAAATGAAAACAACCTGTTTAACCACAGAGGAGTTGCCCACTTACTTTTTTAGTTTCACTTGCACCCCGCATTGCTTTTTTTTATTCGATTTTTTGTATTCTGTGATCACTTTTTATACTTGTCAAAGTATGTATAATTTTAATAAATCCAACTGGTTTATTTTGACCTACACTATCCGGAGCCCCTTTCTCCTTTTCTTTTTTCGGTTTTTATGCCATTAGTTTGAGTTTTTATCCGAAATTAGAGCCTGGATACATCTGGCCCTGGAAATACTATCGCCCTCGATTGTGGAAAACATCAGTTGGCGACAGCTTGGATCATCTACCTCCACTTGAGATTGAGGACATCCATGGGAGGACTGGATGCCGGGAACCATTCCATAAGGAATTTGAGCACAGTCCCTTTGGGACGATACGCCTTGTAGACCCACTGTCGAACGGCAGGTGGGTCCAACATCTCTAGTAAGGGTCTCCACCTTATTTTTATTGAGTGCGGTGTCTTCAGATATCACCACAGACAAGCAGATTTCTGTTGTTGATTTTTCTGCCATCTTAATTCAAGGTTTCCAAGAGAAAATTGGCTGACTTTGCTTTAATAGTATATGAGGATTCCTGCATAGACTGATATATTAAATACTATCTAATTTTTTGGATTTTGTATCACGTTATTGTATCACATTTTGTTCACGTATAAGTTGTATGTATATCCCTTTGAGGACAATAGAGCACACATAATGTTGTTTACACTGATTTTACAACAAGTGGGCAACTCCTCTGTGGTTTAACACAGGTTGTTTTCATTTGTTCATAAATTGTATCTAGTGTGTTTTTATTCACTTGCTCAGTGCTACACTTTTTTGTTTCACATTCTTTGTAACTTTGTTTGTTCGAGTGTCAGCTGCTAGTTGTATTATAGTAGCGCGGTATTTTCTTTTTTGCTTATATTTTCACTTGTGACACATTATTCACTGCTGCTATACTCAACCATTTTCAAATGGATGTTTTTGAATATAGGACTGCAAGGTCTCTTAATACTGATGGAGTTTTTACAACTAAACTCATCGATACGGAAACCAGTTGACTCTTTTTAAAGGTTAAAAATGTGATGGTTTCAGAAATACATCTACAATGGGACGTAGCGTTCCTGGAACAGTACATCAAAGAAAATATGGTACCACGAGGTCTGCGTTGGGAAGTACAGTACATCCCCAACAAGGTGAATCAGACCTAGAGGTGTGGTACAAATATTTCAATGATGCTAGGATCAAACTTATTAGTTTTTTAGTTGAAAGGACCTGAAGGATAAACTGACTCCGTCAATTGGTACTTCTGAATATGTTGCTTTATCTACAAATCTTAAAGGTCACCTTGAAAAAGAGGAAAGAGATCAACGTAATAAAAAACAAAAGAAATACAATCGCGATACTAACGACTATAGGACCAGCGGTGTCTTTAATTGGCAGAAAAAGATCTCTGCTGATTTGGGCCCCATGGAAAATGTTTTGCCTATGGACACTGTTGAGCCAGTTGTAAGAGAACTAGATAGACGATTAACATACGAACCTCCCCCCCCCCACCTCTGTTAGGTATCCCTGGGAATAGGGATCATACTCCCAGACATAATGCCCAGAATACCCACCATCGGACTGATATGGGAAGGGGTCGATACCATTCCCGAAATAGAGGCAGGGGTAACGTTAATCGAGGTAGCGGTAACCATGAAGGCAATACCGAATACTCACATTATTCTGAGTACCCGAGAGATTTCTCTAGATCCCGACATGATAGCAGAAGGGGTAATGGAAGGGGGGATATTTGTATAGCACCCCTAAAAACAACTACGATCGTCACCCCCCCCGTAGGGATGAAGGTCCCTATGATAATTACCATGATCCATATGCTTATATGATTCGTGATTACGAATTAACATCTAGGACCCCTTTCAACTATAATCACAATTATCCAGAACAACCACAAAATCAGGATTTTTACAGACCCACCACCAACTACAAGGGAAACCTAAAACCAAACGAGGTTCCAGAGGGGGGTGGCGCCTCCAACGGAAAAAGAACTCAATAGGAGCCGGAATTTTTAATTTAAGTACAGTCATACTCACAGATAATGAAAAACACATTTTGGACAAAGGTCTTAAATTTGTTCCACCCAGAAAGTTACATAAATTCAATACGTTTATGGATGTACAGAAATACATTCGTAAATTGACCATTCAAAGACATTTTTTGTCTTTACCTCCTGCCAACACTATTAATGAGGTACAAAAAAAGAAGAAGGGGGCGCCTCTGGGTGTAGATTTTTTTAAAAAGCAATTTATTCACAAGTCATTCTAAAACAGAGATTTGCACTCACATTTTCTATAAAATAAGCAGGCATGTAGAATAAGAGGGGTCATCTGATTTAGTCCGTCACTTCTATTCCGGTCCGCAAGTGTCCTGTTGTCCTCTCCTGGCGTTACCACTGGTTTGTTGTTCAAAAAAAGCCGGCTCGGTGGACGCAGGGGATGTTCTTCCAAAGCGAGGCTTGGTTTGCTGTGACACGTGGGTCGCGGAATTGTGGCGTCACGGCGGGCGACGCGATTCCTGAGCGTTCGGGTCGAGGTGGGGAGATTTAAATCTCTGCCTCTTTCCCCCTATCTGATTGGCCTGATGAAAGAGCGCGGTCGTCTCCCCACCTCGACCCGAACGCTCAGGAAACGCGTCGCCCGCCGTGACGTCACAATTCCGCGACCCACGTGTCACAGCAAACCAAGCCTCGCTTTGGAAGAACATCCCCTGCGTCCACCGAGCCGGCTTTTTTTGAACAACAAACCAGTGGTAACGCCAGGAGAGGACAACAGGACACTTGCGGACCGGAATAGAAGTGACGGACTAAATCAGATGACCCCTCTTATTCTACATGCCTGCTTATTTTATGGAAAATGTGAGTGCAAAATATCTCTGTTTTAGAATGACTTGTGAATAAATTGCTTTTTAAAAAAATCTACACCCAGAGGCGCCCCCTTCTTCTTCTTTTGTATCTCTGTAATAATCTAGGAGCCTGGTTTCAGCTCCCTGCGGTGGCAGCCCTGCGTGTTGAATTCCTACTTAAGGAACGAAAGGCATTCTCCTGGGACTTGATAACCGAAATATCTCATATGTACTATCGTTTCATATAATTTTATACAGACAGCCTCTTTGAGCATATTATTATGTGATGTTTGCGCCTTAACTTGTTGTGCAACACTATTAATGCCCATTTGAATAGGGATCATCATTCTGGATTGTCCAACCCCTCTTTATTCAATCCCCCCAGGGAATATTGCCCCATCCATTAATGTCTTCCGTAACTTAGTATTGAATGATCTTGATAAATTGCCATCTAAAAGGACGCATCAAGATCCGTCCATTTCAGCGGGTCTCAAGTCCCTCTGCGAAAAGAGGGACTTGATAATCCGCCCTGCAGATAAGGGAGGGGGGATTGTTGTCCTAGACAAAAGGGCCTACATCGGAGAGCTGAATAGGCTTCTTGAGGATCCCAGTACATATAAACTTTTGCCAGGAGATCCTACCGCAAAATATAAAAAGGCCCTTATACAGATAGTGAATGAGGGCTTTTCTCTAAATATTCTAAACCAAAAAGAAAAGGAGTTTTTGGTCCCATTGGCCCCACGCATTCCCATTATCTATCAACTACCCAAGATCCATAAAGACCCTGTAAATCCACCTGGCCGCCCAATAGTAAGCGGCATTGATTCAATCACATCTCGGTCAAAAGAGTTCCATCCCACCTACAGGATTCCAGAGACATTATAAGATTGTTGGAAGGGGTACAATACCAAGATGACATGATTTTGGTCACTGCAGACGTTTCTGCTCTTTACACATGTATCTCACACCATCTGGGTCTAGCTGCGGTGGAATTCTATTTGTCCAGGGATTCCTCTCTTTCCCTCATACATAGGAACTATATTAGGTTGTTGTTGAGATTCGCCACTGGGCATAACTATTTTTGGTTTCAAGGCTCTTTTTTCTCCCAAATCAAGGGTGTAGTGATGGGGGCTAAATATGACCCGAGCCTGGCCAATTTGTTTATGGCCCAGTGGGTGGAGGATGTCGTCTATGCCCTCAACAGACCCGAATTGGTCTTGTGGGCGAGGAACATAGACGACATCCTCCTCCTCTGGAGGGGCATTCGAACCGCACTGGAGGCCTTTATGTCAATTCTCAACAAAAATGACAGGGGGATTGCTCTTAATTTTGAGGCCAGTATGACTGACATTCATTTTCTGGACTTGGAGATTAACGTAGTCAATAACAACTTTGAACTTAAGACGTTCTTCAAGCCCACCGATAGAAATGGATATATCCCAGTGGACAGCTGCCACCATCAACAGTGGCTAAAATCGGTCCCACGTGGCCAATTTTTACGGTTGCGCCGCAATTGCACTAACATTAGGGACTTTTTCCAACAATGTGAAGTCCTAAAATTCAGATTTCTGGAAAAGGGATATAAATCCATAGATCTGGATGCGGATATCCTATCCGCATCAAGGGTAACTAGGGCCTCCCTGTTAGAGACAAAATCCAAAGCTATACAAAATTATAAACATAGGTGGTCATTTCTTACAACCTTCTCTACTCAGCACAGAGAGATTAAAAGAATTTTCAATCGACACTGGAAAGTGCTCCGCAGTGACAGGATTTTGGGGAACTCTATCCCCGAACAAGCGGGGGTTATATTTAGGGGTGCACGGTCTGTTCAGGGAGCTATTGCTCCCAATACAATAGATCCTCCTAAGTCTATCTGCTTTTTTCCTGAAAGTAGGGGCTTTTTCCCCTGCGGGAAATGCAATGTATGTTCACATAATGCATTAGGAAAGAGAAGAAAAATCGAAACCTTCACATCCACTGTTACTCACAAGACTTATTCCATTAAACGATTTACTACGTGCGTAACAAAGTTTATTGTTTATTTGATTATGTGCCCCTGCAAAAAACAATATGTGGGCCGCACAATTAGACATTTTTCCATCAGGGTCAATGAGCATATAGCCAAAATTAAAAAGGGTTGTGATAAACATACTGTCCCTAGACATTTCCTAGAACATCATGGGAGAAATCCAACAGGCACCCAACTTCAAATTATAGATCGTTTTGTTCCGAATTGGAGGGGGGATTCCTGCGTGCGGGGCATATCGCGCCTTGAGACATTCTGGATCCATGAACTCAGGTGTTATGTGCCCCACGGCATTAATATTGACTGGGATGTCAACTGTTTTATTAATCAGGCTTGATTCACCAGTTCCTTTGTGGGATACAATATTAAATGTTAGGAGTCTGCAGACATGTTGGATTCATCTGTATCTCACTATTGTATTATGTGAGTGGTGACATATTCTGTGGGTATTTTTATTCCCCACGGATGCTTCTCCATTCATTGTAATCTAATTTTGGGAAGGTGCCGATTATTTTAATATTTTAATAAGATGATTCCCTATTCTGTATATGGGAGGCTTTTTTTTTTTCTTCGTCCCATTCTTCAGTTTTCATTCTATATAACACTTTTTGGAAGTTGCCTGCAGTAACTTTCACTCATGTTGATGCTTTGTGGTCACGAAGCACCAACATGAGAAAAATTCATATAGTGGGGACACCATTATGTAGACTAGTTCACGGATACGCCCCCTTACATGGTGCGCCATGCCGTCCCGCGTCACGTGATGCATTTGCATAGTGGAGATACCATTGTGCAGATTACCTATGGCCACGCCCCCTTATGGGTTCCTGTTCTATCTATGTGCCTCTACCCTTGTAGTGGATAGGGCACTGTGATTGGCCGCTTGTTGCGCTTGGCTTTGTGCGCCTCGCCGTCCCGCGTCACGTGATGTTCATGTGAGGTCGGGGGGCGTGTCACGCTCCGACTGAGCGTCATGCCCGGAATCCAGTCTCCTCCCGGTAGTCCAGACGGTGTGCGGTGTGGTTTCTGACCGTGTTTCTTCGCACACGGTCACGGAATTGGCTATGGGGGATAATCTATGTTGTGGCCGGCGCAGCTCTTTCAAACATGCGCTGGTCAATCTAGGCGATCAGTCCCTTGAGCTCTTGGATGGGCGATTCTGGTGTTATGTTGCCATGACTACAGCTGATACACATGCTTCCCCTCCCCTTTGCTGATCACATGGCCTTCAGACGCTGGATGGCTATGTGATCTATATGGGAGGTTTTAGCACATCCTACACCCATAGATAAATAACTCCATACTTATTATTATAGTATTTATTTTAGTGAAATATCAGGTTATATTTCTATATGGGTGCTTCATTTTGATTACTGGTTTATATAGTACTTTTATTTTCTCTGGCCTGTTGTCATATTAAATGCAGTGACCCCCGGAAGTATGCTTTCTAACCAATGTTAGTTGGGGACACAGTGAATGGAGGAGATAAGTTTAAATGATTATAACTTTCTGGTCAATCCCTAGTGTTATGTCGATCTCTGTCCATGTCATAATGTGAATTCTGATAACATTAGATTGTAACTCTACTGCTGATACAGATTTAAAAAAAATTTAATTGAAGTAAGTTTACTAATGGATTGCCCCGTGCATATGTGGAACCTATTAGCACCTCATTCATGTCAATTTCCTGTTCTGCCCACTTTTATGGGCGGACCAGGTTTAGAGTAATGCATTTATACGAGTAGCAATGACACAGTATGGCCCTGTTGATGACCGCTTGTGTCGAAGCGCATTGGGCAGCATTACTTGCACCCCGCATTCTTTTTTTATTCGATTTTTTTTTTGTCTTCTGTGATCACTTTTTATACTTGTCAAAGTACGTATAATTTTAACAAATCCAACTGGTTTATTTTGACCTACACTATCCGGAGCCCCTTTCTCTTTTTCTTTTTTCGGTTTTTATGCCATTCGTTTCAGTTTTTATCCGAAATTAGAGCCTGGATACATCTGGCCCTGGAAATACTATCGCCCTCGATTGTGGAAAACATCAGTTGGCGACAGCTTGGATCATCTACCTCCACTTGAGATTGAGGACGTCCATGGGAGGACTGGACGCTGGGACCCATTCCATGAGGAATTTGAGCACAGTCCCTTTGGAACGATACGCCTTGTAGACCCACTGTCGAACGGCAGGTGGGTCCAACATCTCTGGTAAGGGTCTCCACCTTATTTCTATTGAGTGCGGTATCTTCAGATATCACCACAGACAAGCAGATTTCTGTCGTTGATTTTTCTGCCATCTTAATTCAAAGTTTCCAAGAGAAAATTGGCTGACTTTGCTTTAATAGTATAGGACAGGGGTGTCCAAACTTTTTTCAAAGAGGGCCAGATTTGATGAAGTGAACATGCTCGAGGGCCGACCATTTTGTCTGACATTCTTTAAACCATTAAAATTCGATCTAAGTGTGTTCATCCGAGCACTAATACACGGCCCAACAAGAATTATCTTGCCTTTGTGCTGTGTGTGGTGAACAGATGTGTTATTTGGATATACTGTATTTAATCGGCTTATACCACGCACCTTAACTTTAAAAAGGAAGTCTCAGGAAAAAAATAAAAATAAAAAAATCTTACATTTTAAATAAAGACATGTGAAGCAAAATAAGGGTCAGTGCCCATCTGCAGCCCCCAGCGTATTGCCATGAATGCAGCCCCCAGCGTATTGCCATGAATGCAGCCCCCAGCGTATTGCCATGAATGCAGCCCCCAATGAATGCAGCCCCCACATTGCCAGGAATGCAGCCCCCACATTGCCAGGAATGCAGCCCCCACATTGCCAGGAATGCAGCCCCCACATTGCCAGGAATGCAGTCCCCACATTGCCATGAATGCAGCCCCCATATTGCCATGAATGCAGCCCCCACATTGCCAGGAATGCAGCCCCCACATTGCCAGGAATGCAGCCCCCACATTGCCAGGAATGCAGCCCCCACATTGCCAGGAATGCAGCCCCCATATTGCCATGAATGCAGCCCCCACATTGCCATGAATGCAGTCCCCACATTGCCATGAATGCAGCCCCCATATTGCCATGAATGCAGCCCCCATATTGCCATGAATGCAGCCCACACATTTTCATGAATGCAGACTCACCATTACCATCAGTGCAGCCTGATTCATGTCCTCTGCAGCCTTGGAGGAGACAGGGAGGGGGGCGGGATGAGCGCCGACAGACATACAGGAGAAACTCCTGTTTCTATCGACGGCCTCTTTAATTGAAAGTCCCGCCTCCTGTGATGGACAAAACGGTTGTCCAATGGCAGCGCAGGACGGGACTTCCTTTTACACAGGACGCTGTCCTGTATCCAAGGCACTCGTTCCGCCCCCTCCATGGCAGTCAGCACATCTATCTTTTGTGGCCCCCGGCGATCGGGGATTCGTTGGGGGCCACAAAAGATATATATGGGAACATGACCAGACGGGCCGTCCGAAACCGGAATGCGGGCCGTGATTGGCCCGCGGGCCGGACTTTGGACATGCCTGGTATAGGAGGATTCCTGCATAGACTGATATATTGAATACTATCTAATTTTTTGGATTTCTATAACGTTATTGTATCACATTTTGTTCACGTATAAGTTGTATGTATATCCCTTTGAGGACAATAGAGCACACATAGTGTTGTTTACACTGATTTTACAACAAGTGGGCAACTCCTCTGTGGTTTAACACAGGTTGTTTTCATTTGTTCATAAATTGTATCTAGTGTGTTTTTATTCACTTGCTCAGCGCTACACTTTTTTGTTTCACATTCTTTGTAACTTTGTTTGTTCGAGTGTCAGCTGCTAGTTGTATTATAGTAGCGCAGTGTTTTCTTTTTTGCTTAAAAATGTTGTAAACCCAAAAAAATAAAAATAAAAAAACTGTACGACAAAGACATAATGAGCTACTATGCATTGCATACTAGCTGATTATAAAATACTTACCTTAGAACGAAGGCACCCACACACCACTGAGGCGGCCAATATCTTCCTCTGTGATTTTTCCGGTATCATGGGCTCCAGCGATGTAATTGGCTGGAGCAAGAATGATGTCACTCCCATGCATGCAACAGGAGCTGCGCAGGGCCCTGCAGAAATGGCAAGGATGGCCATGTTAAAATCCAACAGGTCTCACGTATATGTCTAGGGTTGTCACCTTTTCTTCAAGCTAAACCCAAGCACTTTACTGCCGCATGGCTTTTTTTAGTATACACTATAGACAATAGGATTGTAAAAGACCTTTGAGCGGGAGTGGACGGGGTAGTGAGATGTACACCAACAGACTTTGTGGGGTGGATAAGATGGGTCGGCCTGTATGCTTTTATGTCAGTCAGCTACTTCACTCTTTCACTTTTCTAATCTTTCTATTTTACGCAGTCTAATTCGATGTATGCTTCGCAACCTTCCTATTGTCACTGTGTTCATGTATTACGGAAAATCAATAAAAATGTATTGAAGTAAAATTATGGGGGAGCTGCTGTCTTTAGTTGTGAGGCACGGAAGAAGAATTTATAATTTTTAATATTTTTTCACATGAATGGACTTAAAGTGGTTGTAAAGGGAATTAAAAAAAAACAAAAAAAAACAAACATGTTATAATTACCTCCATTGTGCAGCTCGTTTTGCACAGCGTGGCCCCGAGCCTGGTCTTCTGAGGTTCCTTGGTGGCTGTCTCGGCTCCCTCGCATGGTGAGAAGTGATTGACAGCAGCGTGAGCCAATGGCTGCGCTGCTTTCAATCCATCCACTCTAGCCAATCAACGGCCAGGCTGAGCAGCGAATAGGATGTCGGAGGCGAGCGATGGACTTTCGAGGGGTCAGGTAAGTAAAACGGGGGGGGGGGGGGGGCTGGCACTGTCAGATATTTTTTCAAGTGAAAAAAAGTTTACCTTTACAACCCCTTTAAGTTATTGCACAGTTGGTGTTCACTTTCTTTATGTACGGTATATGTATATAGGGAAATGATTAGTAATTAATTCTATGAATTATCAGATGTTCACAGCAATGGAGGATAATAAATTACATACTCAGATTTATAAATCTTTTTTTGTTAATCACATGCATAAAAACACAAACTTAAATGCTTTCAGATACTGAAATATATACTGTAAATATGCTCAGTTACATACAGTACATGCGCGCACACATATTTCCTGGCCATACCTCACGTCAGCACACAATGGGTTAACGCCTCATCTAGCGCCCATATGACCACCTTTTCCTAGCTGAATAAAATTTAGCCCCTCCCCCACTGACGTTTTTTTTTTGGTCTGTTCAAGGAAACCTGTGGATTGCAGTGGTAAGTATTTGCTGCAAGGATATCCCCCCACCGCATTGTCCCTCCATGTTCAGCCTCTCATGGAGTTGGAAGACCCAGAATTTTGGACGGTAAAGCCTCCTGACACTTAGCACAAATATTTTACTGGTGTGGTATTAGTAAGCTCTGCAATGTTATCATTGGTGATTTCTTGTCTTGTATAGGCAGTGGGCCGCTCTCCTGGCTTTGTCTTTAATCTGAGAGCGGCGGTGGATGATGTGACAAAGGGGAAGGGAGAAAGGCGGCGCCAGGTAACAATGACCAGTCACCAAGCAGCAGCTTAAACAGTCTTGGAACATCCGCACAGTAGAAGTGTAAAGCTCTGACTTAAGAGGGCTTTAACACTGCGCCGCCCATAGCATCAGAGGTAAAACATTTTACCGTCGGATTTGCGGCGCATTTCGGCCGCTAGAGGGGTGCTTTTACCCCCCGCTAGCGGCCGAGAAAGGGTCAAAACCGCCCGCAATACGCCACAATATCAGCATTTTGCCGGTGATATTGCAGCGCTGCCCCATTGATTTCAGTGTGGAGCAGCGGTGGAGGAGCGGTAAACACACCGCTTCAAAGAAGCTTCTGGCAGGACTTTTCTTGACGTCCTGCCAGCGCACCACTCCAGTGTGAAAGCCGAAGCGAAACGCGAACGCGGCCAAAAGTTTGCGAACCGCAAAGTTTGCGGTGGACCTTATTGGCTTTAAAGGCAGGCGAACCTTAAAAGCCTCCAGGTCATATTTTCAGTCACAAAATACTTACTAGCTGTGCACACACAGTCCCACAACATGGACACTGACATAACAAAAGTATTAAGTGAATCTGGGATCGACAATGACAAGCATTCTTTTCTTTATCTGTGAAATTTTGACAATTCAGGAGCGCATGAAGGCCAAGGAGGAGAGGCAAGGTCAGGGCAGGCTATGAAGGGGGTGCAGGAGATGATCAGTGCCGCAGTCAGGGCAGCGCAGTCCTCTGCCAGTGTCCCAGTGTGCGCCAACCTCTGCTTAAGACCCTCCCTCTGCCCGGCCCTTACCCCCACCTATGCAGGGCTCCACTGCAGTGGTCAGGAGGTGCCAGTCCATTGCTGATCCTCAGCCATGGTGCTGGCACTGCCTGCTGATTGGCTTCTCCACTGCTATCTCCCTCACTGTCTGAAACCATCACCATGATAGAGACTGAGCACTGACACCAGCACCGTGATAGAGAGCATTGAGACCACACCAGCACCGCGATAGAGATCACTGACACCAGCACCGAGATAGAGAGCACTGACACCAGCACCGAGATAGAGAGCACTGACACCAGCACCGAGATAGAGGGCACTGACGCCACACCAACACTGAGATAGAGAGCACTGAGGCCGCACCAGCACCGAGATAGAGAGCACTGAGGCCGCACCAGCACCGAGATAGAGAGCACAGAGGCCGCACCAGCACCGAGATAGAGAGCACAGAGGCCGCACCAGCACCGAGATAGAGAGCACAGAGGCCGCACCAGCACCGAGATAGAGAGCACAGAGGCCGCACCAGCACCGAGATAGAGAGCACAGAGGCCGCACCAGCACCGAGATAGAGAGCACAGAGGCCGCACCAGCACCGAGATAGAGAGCACAGAGGCCGCACCAGCACCGAGATAGAGAGCACAGAGGCCGCACCAGCACCGAGATAGAGAGCACAGAGGCCGCACCAGCACCGAGATAGAGAGCACAGAGGCCGCACCAGCACCGAGATACACTGCCTGCTGATTGGCTTCTCCGCTGCTATCTCGCTCACTGTCTGAAACCAGCACCGCGATAGAGACTGAGCACTGACACCAGCACCGTGATAGAGACTGAGCACTGACACCAGCACCGAGATAGAGAGCACTGACACCAGCACCGAGATAGAGAGCACTGACACCAGCACCGAGATAGAGAGCACTGACACCAGCACCGAGATAGAGAGCACTGACACCACACCAGCACCGTGCTAGAGAGCACTGACGCCGCACCAACACTGAGATAGAGAGCACTTAGGCCGCACCAGCACCGAGATAGAGAGCACAGAGGCCGCACCAGCACCGAGATAGAGAGCACAGAGGCCGCACCAGCACCGAGATAGAGAGCACAGAGGCCGCACCAGCACCGAGATAGAGAGCACAGAGGCCGCACCAGCACCGAGATAGAGAGCACAGAGGCCGCACCAGCACCGAGATAGAGAGCACAGAGGCCGCACCAGCACCGAGATAGAGAGCACAGAGGCCGCACCAGCACCGAGATAGAGAGCACAGAGGCCGCACCAGCACCGAGATAGAGAGCACAGAGGCCGCACCAGCACCGAGATAGAGAGCACTGAGGCCGCACCAGCACCGAGATAGAGAGCACTGAGGCCGCACCAGCACCGAGATAGAGAGCACTGAGGCCGCACCAGCACCGAGATAGAGAGCACTGAGGCCGCACCAGCACCGAGATAGAGAGCACTGAGGCCGCACCAGCACCGAGATAGAGAGCACTGAGGCCGCACCAGCACCGAGATAGAGAGCACTGAGGCCGCACCAGCACCGAGATAGAGAGCACTGAGGCTACACCAGCACCGAGATAGAGAGCACTGAGGCTACACCAGCACCGAGATACAGAGCACTGACACCAGCACTGATACCAGCAACTCGCTGCGAGACCCAAAAATATGACACCGCTCAACCTCTTCAAACAGAAGGGTATGGGCATATAGTACGGTGTGCTTTTTTTGTACAAGGAAGTGAGCCAAAGTTATAAAAAAGGTCTGTGTGCTCGATTAAATAAATAATTTATAGAGTTATGCATATACATGGTCTACTGGTCACATGTGATGAATTCCTCCGAGATCCATGCCTCATTCATTTTTATAAGTGTCAGGTAGTCAACACTGTCGTGAGCTAGGCGAGTGCACTTAGCGGTCATGAACCCCCCTGCTGCGCTGAACGTCCTTTCGGACAGGACACTGGACGAGGGGCAAGCCAACAGTTCCATTGCAAATTGGGCAAGCTCTGGCCAGAGGTCAAGCCTGCCCACCCAGTAGTCCAGGGGTTCATCACTCCTCAGAGCATCCACATCGGCCGTTAACTTGATGTAGTCAGACACCTGCCAGTCTAGGCATTCCCTGATGCTGGATCTGGATGAGACCTGTCGATGGGTCAGCTGAAAGAATGACCTCATATCAGAAGTCACCAACACATCTTCAAACCGCCCTCTTCTTGCAGGCGCTGTTGGTTGGTACCCGCAACTCTTTCTCTGGGAGTGGAAATTCCTCCTCTGCCAGAGCATGCAAAAGCAGAATGCAGCAGTTGTTGAAGCAAGGTCTGTAAATTCTCCATTCTGACAGCCCACTGTGATGGTGGTAACATTTCCGCCATTTTGTGTTTGTACCGGGGGTCTAAGTACGTTGCCACCCAGTACTGGTCCTTGACCCTTATGCTTTTTATACGGGGGTCCCTGTTAAAGCACTGTAGCATGAAGGCCCCCATTTGCACTAAACTGGAAGCGGTGTGGTGGCCAGGCTCCTGCTCATCATCCAGGATAATGTCGTCCTCCTCGTTCTCCTCTCCCCATCCACGCACAACAACAGGGATCCCAGACAGGTTTAAAGCATGCTCTTCTTGCTCCTCCTCATCCGCCCCGGAACCATCCTCCTCTGACTCTTCTTCAGACTCCTGTTGTTGACTTGTCTCAGATAGAGTAGCCCCCCCGGGAATTCATCCAGCATTGCAACTTCCTCATCTTCCTGCGCCTGCTCCTCCATGGCTTGATCAATGACACGACGCAATGCGCACTCCATAAAGAAGGCATAAGGTACGATGTCACTGATGGCGCCATGGCTGCGACTGAGCAGTTTGGTGATCTCATCAAATGGCTGCAGAAGTCTGCATGCGTCACGCATGAGCAGCCACTGGCGCGGTGAAAAAAACCAAGCTCCCCAGAACCCAGAGTTCGTACAGGTAGTCGTTAACTGCACGTTTCTGCTGGAGCAGCCTATCAAGCATATAGAAGGTTGAGTTCCATTGCGTCGGGCAATCGCAAATAAGACGTCTGACCTGCAGATTGTGTCGCCGCTGAATGTCAGCAAGGCGAGCCATGGTCGTGTAAGATCTTCTGAAATGGGCTGAGATTTTACTTGCCTTCCGCAAGATGTCCTGGACCCCAGGGTATTTGACAACGAATCGCTGCACGACCAAGTTTAAGACGTGTGCCATGCATGGCACGTGCGTAATTTTGCCCTGTTTCAATGCGCTAAGCAGATTGGCACCGTTGTCACACACCACTTTACCAACTGTCAAATTGAGCAGTGTTAGCCACTGATCTGCCTGTGAACGCGACGCTGAAAGGAGTGCAGGGCCAGTGTGGCTCTTGGCTTCCAGGCACAACAGACGCAGCACAGCATGGCAACGTCTCACCTGGCATGTCGTATAGGTTCTGGGGAGCTTGGGCGGCGCAGTGGAAGAGACGCTAGCAGCGGAAGAGGAGAGGGAGGAGAGGGAGGAGGATGTAGGAGGAGGAGGAGAAGAGGCAGGCCTGCATGCAGCCCGTGGCGGTAAAACCAAATCTACACGGGTGCCATAGGTTACATGCTTGACGGCCGTCAGAAGGTTCACCCAGTGGGCAGTAAAAGTGATATACCTTCCCTGCCCGTGTTTGCTAGACCACGTGTCTGTGGTCAGATGTATCTTGGCACCGACACTGTGTGCCAGATACACATTCACTTGCTGCTGAACATGGCCATATAGCTCTGGGATGCCCTTCTGGGAGAAATACTTCCTTCCTGGGACCTTCCATTGTGGTGTTCCAATGGCCACAAATTTTCGAAAGGCCTCAGAGTCCACCAGTTTATATGGCAGTAGTTGGCGGGCTATGAGTTCTGACAAGCCAGCCATCAACCGTTGGGCAAGAGGGTCATCCAACATCATAATTTTTTTACGCTCGAACATTTGGCCCACGGAAGCCTGCCTTTTTTCTAGGAAAACGTGAGGATGGCATGATTGAAGGTGGAGTGGAGGACAATTGTCAGGAGAGAGGAGAAGGAGAAGTAGAAGACGAGGCTGGACGGTGAGAGCCTGGAGTGTGGCTTTGTGTGTTCCGTTGCTCCCACTGGGCTTGGTGATGGCAGCTCATGTGCCTTCTTAAGGCGGTCGCCCCTAGGTGACTGTTGGGCTTACCGCGACTTATGCGTTGACTGCAAAGACTGCAGATGGCAACACTATTGTCAGCAGTGGACACGTTAAAAAAAGCCCACACTGTGGATCCATGTCCCGGCATCCTGGGAGCTCCAGATGTGACCGTACATGGTTGATGCCTCCGTCCTGATACATTAGCAGTCTGCTTTGTCCCTCCTGTGCATTCTAAGTTCTGCCTGATTCTCCTCCCTATCTGCTGGTCCATATCTCCCTCTGAACTCCCCTCCTCTTCCTCTCTTGTGGGCACACACGTGGCATCACTAGACACGTCATCATCGACATCACCTTCCCCACCGCTAGAATTAGAGATCTCGGAGTAGGCAGCAACACCGGGGACCAACTTCCTCCTTGGGCTGATATGGGTACTGTCGTCAGACTGCTGAGTGACGGTTGTTGCTACCTCCTCTTCCTGATCCAATGCCAAGAGTGGCTGCGCATCAGCAATGTCTTGCGATGGATCGGAAAATAATTCCTGTGACTCAAACGGAAGGTATATGGTGGTGTTGGTGGTAGTGTCTTTGGGGGTACACATAGCAGAGAGTGAAGAAGAGGGTGCAGATCGAGAGGATGAGGAGGGTGCAGAAGAGTAAGGCTGAGTGAGCCACTCAACCAGGTCTGGTATGTCCTTTGACGTAATCGCACGCGCCTTCTGCAATTTGCCACTTTGGCTCAAGTCTGTTGCTTCTGCCCTACCCCTACCACCCCTGCGGAAGGGCCTGTCTCTTCCTCTGTCTGTTATTTTTTACATGACCCTGTGACAAAAGTCTCTAGAAAAGTGCAGTATGTATGTGGAAAGTATATTATACGTGTACAAGCCTATTTACTGTACACCTATAAAAGGACCTTTTAGGACCCAGTAGCAAGTGATTTGCAGACTGTCCCTGCTCAGAACACCAAACTGTCCCTCAGTCCCTACACTGATAAAAGAAAGACAGCTGCAGAATCGGGCAGCATTCAGCAGCACAGCAGTCAGCAGTGCCCCATAATATACTTTGTATATTTGAAAGAAAGTATATTATACGTGTACAAGCCAAACCCTATATACTGCACACCTATACCAGTCCTTAAAAGGACTTTTGTGGACCTAATAGCTAGCGATTTGTGCCACTACAGTCTGTCCCTGCTCCACACAGCAACCTCTCCCTACACTGACAAAAGACAGAATGTAAAATGGCTGCCAGATCAGGTCTATTTATAAGGTAGGGGGAATATCCAATTGTCCATGTGCTGAAATGTCTCAATTGGCTGTACTGTACCCCATGATGGATGTGTCATGGGTCAAAGTTTTTCACAATGTAAACAAATATGGCCGCCGCGAACAGCGGCAGAAGTCTGCCGGTTTGGCGAATCGCGAACAAGCAAAATTCGCTGCGAACCGACCGCCGGGCGAACCGCAAGGCCATCTCTAGCCCTCGGTGTGAAAGGGGTCTAATACTTGTATCTATAACTGGCCTCTGAGTGAAGTCAGTTCTAATCTGTTATTTAACACCATGTTGTATGTCAGTTTGATGCAATGTTTTATCCAAATGGAATGCATATGTTCTGGACTCTGTAATGTCAAATATATTTCACACAAAAGTCTTATGCCACATACACACGATCGGAATTTCGGCCAGCAAAAGACCAATGAGAGCTGTTCATCGGAAAATGCGACCGTGTGTATGCTTCATCGGAATTTAGCTGGCCGAATTCCTGCCAGCAACAATTTGAAAGCATGTTCTCAATTCTTCAGACGGAAAAACTATCGGAAATTCCGATCGTGTGTATGCAATTCTGACTCGCAAAAACTCATGCATGGGGCATGGCTTGGATGGCGGCGGGACCAGGTGCACACTACTGAAGCTCCTCATTTGGCCTGCCTTTTACACTAGTGATTGGCATCCTCGGCTAGCATATTATGGGCAAACCTAAGCGGCACAGAGAGCTCGGCACTCAGGGACCCAGCACCAGGTCCTCCTCGGCTCCTCTGCCGCTGATCACTGAATACTTCGGCCCGGAGGCCTCGGCGGGACATCACACTGCCAAGATGGTGACGGCTGCATTCTCTGCGGACACTTCTCCTGTCCCCTTGCCTGCATCCATCCCTCCGGGAGCCAGAACTGCAGGTATGGCTCAGAAGGGAACCTAGCGGCTAGCGGGAACAGGCAACCCGGGGCCTTCCCTCCTCCGCTCTCAGTCTGGAATCCCCATCCTCACCGGCGGCTGCCTCATAGACAATCCACCTCAGATGCAGCCCACATACCTCATGGCGCAGGCTGCACTCTCCACAGGCGCTCCTTTCACATCCACCTCCCAGGGAGCTGGGAATAGCAGAGGTAGCTTGGGCAGCAGTATAAGGGCAGAAAACACTGCAGGACCACCACTCCACCTACAGACAGGGGCCCAGACTCTTGGCATGGCTCATCCCCCAGGCACTCTGTCCTAGCCATTTCCCCCCTGTCTCATGGTGCCCATTTCACCCACGCCAGTGCAGCCTGCCAATCCATCCCACCCTTCCACTCCATGGGACTCCTCTGCACCTGAGTGAGACCCCTTTTCTCTTCCGCAGAGATCTCAGGGAAACAAGAAGAGACTGGTCCCACCGGAATCCCATCAAGGGGAATCACCCCATGCTGCGGCCCACTCGCAGTCCCCACAGTGCATGGGGCAGCTTGAGCCCCAACCCTTTTCAGGACAAGTGTGGGGTCCCCTTGTAAGAGCACAAGTGCACCCCCTCCCCTTAATCAATCACCTTCAGGGGCCCGCAGGGGGCAGGAGCAGGCTCAACGTGGGGCACACAGAAAGACTCAGACTTTGACACCGACCCTGAGCCATACACCTCATGGAGGGACTATGTCCGTTGCATCCCCACAAAGCATGACTAGGACGAAAGCGGGGACATCAAGCTTGAGATCTCCAAAATACACTCCAAACTCGCCTTGCAAGCAACAACCCTCCGTGACTTTCACTGCCACCTTGAAGACCTGGATAACAAGGGCAGGCTCAACAATATCAGGGTCCGAGGCCTTCCAAAGGCGACCCAGGATTCCTGTTACCCTCCAAGCTATCTTCAACAATGTTTTGGGCCGTCCAGAGCACCAAAAGGTCAAGCTTGATCGGGCCCATCGAGCCCTCCGGCCCCGGGGGACTGGGGCCAGACAACGTGATGTGATATGCAGGGTCCACAACTATACCCTCAAGGAAGAAATTATGAAAAAAGCCCACAGCATGCGCTCTATTGACTGTGATGGCGTTCCTATCCAACTCTTTCCAGACTTATCATGGATCACGCTTCAGCAAAGACGCTCTCTACAACCTATTTTGTCACTACTAAGAGAATGCAACTTCTGGTACCATTGGGGCTTTCCTTTTAGCCTCACGGCAAAAAAAGACGGGAGATCCACCAAGCTCAGATTCCCGGAGGAACTTCAGTCTTTTTGCAGGGACCTGGACATTCCTGTCCCTCCTACACCCGGCTGGGAACCCCTTCCAGTTCCACCACCATGCCCGACCCCCTGGACCCAGGTGATGGGCAGAAAGTGCCCAGGATCCTGCTCATCTGGCGCCTCCCCCATCCCGCAGGCACTGAGCTAAGGTTCGTAGTATGAACACTGCTTTTTTCTGATGGTCCATGGCATAGACTACCTAGAAACTTCAAGCTCCTGGTCACTAGATGAACTATGATTGGGTTTATTGGGAGTGAGCCCCCCCTTCTATGGTGCCCCTCTCGGGGGGCGTCGGATCAGGGGGCTCACTTGTGCTATGACCTGAGACTCTCCACCCCATACTTCTCTAATTTTCTAGTGTGAGCACTATTCTATTATTAAAATGTGGTCTAGTTTGGTTCACAGTTCTTAACTTTTGGTCCCTAATGAAACCTGTCTCGGGTTGGTGTGTTGGGAGTCGCCCCCTTGGCGCCCTTCTTGGGGGCTGTCAGTTTGGGGGACTTATATGCGCTCTATTCTGAGACCCTCAGATTCCGGCCCTACTTGTCCCCCCAGTAAATAGTAGTCTTGTTAAAATGTTGAAATAGTCATGGGTTAAGACTATGGTTACTAATACAATAAAAGGCTGGGAACCCCTTCCAGTTCCACCACCATGCCGGACCCCCTGGACCCAGGTGATGAGCAGAAAGCGCCCAGGATCCCACTCATCTGGCGCCTCCCCCCCTCCCCCGCAGGCACTGAGCTCAGGTTCGTAGTATGAACACTGCTTTTTTCTGATGGTCCATGGCATAGACTACCTAGAAACTTCAAGCTCCTGGTCACTAGATGAACTATGATTGGGTTTATTGGCAGTGAGCCACCCCTTCTATGGTGCCCCTCTCGGGGGGCGTCGGGTCAGGGGGCTCACTTGTGCTATGACCTGAGACTCTCCACCCCATACTTCTCTAATTTTCTAGTGTAAGCACTATTCTATTGATAAAATGTGGTCTAGTTTGGTTCACAGTTCTTAACTTTTGGTCCCTAATGAAACCTGTCTCGGGTTGGTATGTTGAGAGTCGCCCCCTTGGCGCCCTTCTTGGGGGCTGTCAGTTTGGGGGACTTATATGCGCCCTATTCTGAGACCCTCAGATTCCGGCCCTTCTTGTCCCACCAGTAAATAGTAGTCTTGTTAAAATGTTGAAATGGTCATGGGTTAAGACTATGGTTACTAATGCAATAAAAGATAGAAGGGCAAATGAGGCGATGGTTGGGGCTGTAATTATAGCCCTCCGGGTGCTGGCTAGATACTTGCAACATATGTAGGCAGGCCAGGGAGCGCCTCTTCTCTCCCTCGGCCATGTATCCTACCTACCCAGGGGCTCTATAAATGGCTTCCTTCATGATTTTTTCGCTCAGTATGACGACTCTTGGTGGGCATACCCCCAGTACACCCACCGGAGGAGGCCCTTCGGAGACTCACACTATACCACCTACTTCAGGTGGGTTAAATTGTGAGATGTTATCAATACTTAAACTTCTGGTGCTCAAATATGAGCTATATGTTTGGTTCACTGTTTTTGGCTCTCCTTACCCCCCAATGTCAAGGCTTCCCTCTTTTCTCAATCTTCTGTCTCAAAATTTCCTGGATGCCCTTCACTCACGTAATGTAGACCTTGGCCAGCCGGCCATGGCCCCCCTGCAACAAACACTGCAGCTGATGGATGCCCTGATTCCCCAATCTATGACGGGCAGGGTAGGTATACAAAACCTTTTCATATCCCAGTATCCACCATGATTGACATGGTGGATACGCTATACCATAGCTATTGGACATGTCCGCAAATCCTCCCTTTCTGGGAAACAGTCCAGTCCCTCCTACAAGCAGTTTTTGATGTGCGAGTGCCACTTGACCGCAATATGTTCCTACTGGGCCTTCCTCCTACCCCATTCTCAAAATCCTCCAAAAAACTCTTAGCCCGGGTGCTGACAGCCGGGCGATACTTAATAGCCCTGAAATGGAAAACCCCCGCTCACTGGTTGAGCTACACACCAGGATAAGGGACATCAAACGAATGGAATACTTGACAGCCTCCCTGAATAATACTCTTGATAAACATAATAGGATATGGGAACTATGGGATAGGATGGAGGCTCCCAAACCCAACTAACCCAGGATGGACCCCCCCCCCCCCCCCCCCGGGGCAGCGCAGGGGCTCAGGGTCGGGTAGGCACCCTCTTCTCTCTTACCCTTTATCACTTATCCTTTTCTCTTCTCTTGCCTTTGTCTCAGCTACCTCTCTCGTCCCTACCTATTCTCTCTACTCTTCTTTACCCCCCCCCCCCCCCCACTTTATCTCAGTCACCATCAAAACAATGTTTGGTTGTATACTGACTTTAATTCTCACTTTTAACTTGCTTGTTTGGATGTGCAATGCTCTTTTTTTCCCTATGTTCCTATTTCGCATTCCATAGGCTACTGCAGCCCAGGTGGCTTTTCTTTACAGATGAAATGATGTATAGGCGCACTGTTGATTGTTTACCACTAACCAAGCTGTGAGACTTTATATGGGACACCCCTTAACTGCTGTTTGTTTCCTTTTTTTCCCTTGTATTCTGGTTGGAAAATTTGAAACTTAATAAAATGTAAAATCAGTTTAAAAAAAAAAAAACTCATGCTCAGATTCAACTACGAGATGGAAGCTATTGGCTACTGGGTATTGAACTTCCTTTTTCTAGTCCCGATGTATGTGTTGTATGCCACCACATTCTTGACGGTCGGAATTTGGTGTTACCGTGTGTATGCAAGCTTGATCGAAATCCCGTTGGAATTCTGTCGGGAAAACCATCAGAGCTTTTTCTGACTAAAATTTTGATTGTGTGTACGTGGCATTAGAGCCAGCAGAGGAATCTTGTGTGGTAAAGACTTGTTGCTGTCAGACAGTCTGACTGGTTTTGTCTCAGATTCTGTGTCTGCCTCTGAAAGGCTGTGTGACCTCAACTGCTGCTGCCTAAGTAGGTAGATAAAAGCTGGTGGGTCTTAAAAAGACAAGGTACCTGTTTTTTTCTTGGTGACAGAATTATGACTTTTTTCCCTATGCTTTTGCACATAAGCTCACCACACCTTTCAGTAGCACAGACGATTAGCTAAGGTATGAGGGGGTGGTGTTAGGCATATCTTCAAAAGAGTGCTCAAGGAATGTACAGTACCTGACCGCGAGATTATGTTTCCAGCGCAATCTCATTGCGCTGGTTCTCGGCTACAGAGCACTGTACATCTCACGCTGGCTGCAATAGGAAAATGGCACATTTTCCTATTGCAGCGAGCGTGAGAGAGAAGCGACAATGTCGCCTCTCTCATCGAACCAGCATGGCTGTCAGAAACCATGAAACAGACTGAGACAGAAGTACAATCAAATCACACTTGTTTTTTAATAAAAATAAAAAGGTAAATAGAAAAAAGCGTAGTCAAGCATAGCCAGAGTCCTGTAGCCAGATTGGGTAGTCAGCCAGTCCAAAGTTCATTAACCAGATCGGATAATCAGCCAGGCCGGAAGTCAGGGATCCAAGGATAGCAACCACAAGCAGGATAAGAAGCCAGGTGGGATGTCAACAAGCCAGTCTTGAAACAAACAGCAGGAGATGGTTCCCTGTGATCTGACCAACGCGAAGGCAAATTAAAAAGTGAGCAGGAAGGCTTTAAAGAGGCAGGTCAGACGAGCATCATCGGGAACAGCTGGTAACTGTGGAAAGAGAAGAGAGCTGGCAATTAGCCAACAGCTGAGCGGCCAGCCCAGAGGAGGAAGGGCTAAGCCAGCCCTGACAGTACCCCCCCAATGACCCCTCTCCCTCGGAGGGCCAACGGGCTTGAGGGGAAACCATCTATGGAACTCGCGGAAAAGAACAGGAGCATGTATGTCAGAGGATGAAACCCAGGAGCGTTCCTCCGGACCGTACCCCTTCCATTGCACCAGGTACTGTATGCGCTGTTGTGGAAAATTTTAGATGTATTTATTATATGTATTGTCATAAGAGTCCTCCTGTGTTCACTCTCCCCCAGCCCGCTCTAAAAGAGCTGACTGGGCAGACTGACGCTGGTTGAGATCCGTTAGGTAGTGGATAACATCTTGGGATTGGAAAAAGGTGTTTGCGGAGTGGGGGTATGTCCGCCAGCAAAAGGGCCCCTGTACATTGTACAGACGATCGTCTGGGGGCATATGCTTACCCTGCGGGGATTGGTTGTGTGCGGATGTGTGCTCATTGTCTCTGCTGTGTCTGATCAGCACATGGAGATAGGCAGTGCACATCTGTCGATAGCCTTTCATTCGCAAGAAGCTGTAGAATAATCCAACTATACATTGTTCCAGAGAACAATACATATTAAGGATTTATAACGGAATTATAGTCATCGTTCATTGGTTTTGTATGGTTTCCATCATTGAAAGCATTTAGTCAGTTTGCGTCACTGACTATTTGAATGTATACATGTCTGTGATTGGTACCTTCTTCTGTATTGTATTGTATTGTATTGTCCTTATATGGGCATTCACATCCTGTGTTACTGCTGTGAGGTCACACTCTTTTTGGGAGGTGTTCAGCTGTTGGAGGCAAACCCTCCAGGGCGTGGCTTCCAGTGGGAAAGGTAAATAAATAAAGCTTTGGTCAAGGTGAGCACAAACTTGCTGACGGTTTGGAGAATGAAAGACTGCTGGTGATGGCTCTTTACTGGGGAACCAGAGGGGCCTGGTTGAGGAGCAGTCAGGCTGAAATGAGGATGTAGGTTGCATTGGGGATGTCTGGTCATTGGGATGAATGGGTTGGACAAGGTAAGCCTAAAGCATTATATCATTAAGACGGAAATGGGTGCTTATTGGAAGCACAGGAGAATATGGGGCTGTGTGCATAGCATACAGCCTAATTTCTACGACAGCACCCACGGAAACCTACGGGAGTCAACAATGGATTGTATCTCATACTCCTCATGGTTCTCAACCAGAATAGGGTGAGGACGTGGCACCAAGGTGGTAAATCGGTTACAGACCAACAGTTTTAATAAGGAGACATGAAACACATTAGAAATGCACATACTAGGAGGAAGGTCCAACGCGTCAGCTACTGGTTTAATCCTGCGAATGATATGGAACGGCCCAATAAACCGAGGTGCAAACTTCATTGAGGGAACACGAAGCCGGAGGTTGCGAGATGACAGTCAGACCCTGTCCCCAACCTGGTAGGAAGGCACAGGCAGGCGTCTGTGGTCAGCATGGAGTCTGTACCTATCATTAGCATGACGCAAAGCCTTCTGGACTTGTACCCAAGTGGAACGATGACCACAGAGATGCTCCTCTAATGCAGGAATACTCTGCGGAACCAATGAGTCAGGCAACATGGAAGGTTGGAAACCATAATTCGCCATAAATGGAGACAATCGGGAGGCAGAATTCAAGGCACTGTTGTGAGCAAACTCTGCCCAAGGTAATAGGTCAGACCAGTTGTTATGATGGTCAGAAATATAGCAACGTAGGAATTGCTCCAAGGACTGATTGGCTCGTTCTGTGGCCCCATTAGACTGCGGGTGATACACAGAAAAGAACGCAAGCTGGATTCCCAACTGTGCACAAAAGGCTCACCAGAACCCGGGAGACAAACTGACTGCCCCTATCCGAGACAATCCCCTTGGGTAGCCCATGTAAGCGAAAGATCTCCCGAGCAAAAATGGAAGCCAGTTCCTTAGAGGTGGGCAACTTCTTAAGTGGAATACAATGAAACATCTTTGAGAACCAGTCACCCACCATAAGGATAACAGTGTTGCCTTGGGAGTTGGGCAATTCCACAATGAAATCCATAGACAGGTGAGTCCAGGGCCACTCTCCATTGGGTATGGGCTGTAGGAGGCCCACTGGAAGGTGTCGTGGAGTCTTACTCTGAGCACACACGGGACAGGCAGCTACGAAGGCAGTAACATCAACCCGTAGACTAGGCCACCAGAATTGTTGGGAGATGGCCCAAATGAGTTGATTCTTCCCAGGATGGCCAGCTGCCTTGGGAGAATGGTAAGTCTGGAGCACTGCAGTACGGAGACTCTCTGGGACAAAGCAGCGGTCACAAGGTTTATCAGGAGGAGTATGGAGCTGAGCAGCAAGAATTTTGTCACCCAAAGGAGAAGTAAGACGGGTGCGAACCGTAGCCAAGATACGATCAGGAGGAATCATAGGAACCGGAACCGTCTCAGACTTGGAAGTGGAAGAAAATTGTCGTGGCAAGGCATCAGCCCTTACATTCTTAGTACCGGGTAAGAATGAGACAAGAAAAGAGCCCATCGCGCCCTTCTGGGAGAGAGTCGCTTATCCTCAGACAAGAATGTAAGATTCGAATGGTCAGTAAGAATATGAACAGACACAGTGGTACCTTAAAGGAGACGTCTCCATTCTTTCAGGGCTAAAATGATCGCCAACGGCTCTCTGTCACCAATCTCATAATTGCATTCAGCAGGTGACAATTTCTTGGAAAAGTAGCCACACGGATGCATAGCGCTCTCAGAGTTAGGACATTGAGACAGAAGGGCGCCAACTCCCGTCTCAGAAGCATCAACTTCTAGGATAAAAGGCAACATAGGATCAGGATGTGCCAACACAGGAGCAGAAACAAAGGCAGCCTTGAGAGTCTCAAAGGCCTTAATGGACTCCGGAGACCAACTCTGTGGGTTACCGTCCTTTCTGGTCATATCAGTCAGAGGCTTGACCAGAGATGAGAAGTTACGAATAAACTTCCGATAGTAGTTGTCAAAGCGCAGGAAATGCTGCAGAGGACGTAAACTCACGAGTCGATGCCACTGTAGGACTGCCGACAGTTTCTCTGGATCCATCGAAAAACCAGCAGTGGAAATGACATAACCCAGGAATGTAACCTGTTCAAGATGGAACTCGCACTTCTCCAGTTAACAATAGAGATTGTTTTCTCTTAGTTTCTGAAGTACACGACAGACATCTGTATGGTGGCTCTCCAGGGACTTGGAAAATATGAGGATATCATCGAGATAAACCACAACACACAATTGCAACAAATCTCGGAGGACATTGTTAATAAATTCCTGGAAAACTGCCGGGGCGTTACAAAGGCCAAAAGGCATTACCAGGTATTCATAATGGCCTGTTCTGGTATTAAACACAGTTTTCCACTCATCGCCCTCCTTAATGAGCACGAGATTGTATGCCCCTCTCAGGTCAAGCTTTGTGAAAACCGTTGCTCCCTTGAAGCGGTCAAATAACTTCGTAATCAATGGAATCGGGTAGGCATTCTTAATCGTGACACACTTGAGACCCCTATAATCTATACAAGGTCTCAGTTCACGGCTCTTTTTCACAAAGAAGAAACCAGTACCAGCAGGAGAAGAGGACTTGCGGATGAAACCTCGAGAAAGTCAGCAACATACCTCCATGGCCTTATCCTCCAAGACCGACAAAGGGTAAACCCGGCCACGAGGAGGTATGGCACCAGGTTGAAGGTCAATTGCACAATCATAAGGCCAGTGTGGAGGCAAACTAACAGCTTGACCTTTATCAAAGACATCGCCAAAATCGCAGTACTCCTCCGGCAAGGAGGGGAGTGAAGCAGTGCACAGGACCTTGGATACCTTCAGGAAGCATGTCTCACTGCATTGTGGTGACCAGGAGAGAACCTCAGCACGGAGCCAATCAAAAGAGGGGTTGTGTCTCTGTAACCAAGGATAACCAATAACCAGCGGATATCTGGGTGAGGAAATAACTTGGAATTGGATTATCTCATGGTGAAGAGCCCCTATGGCCATGGACAACGGAACCGTCTCATGAGTTACATGGGCAGGCTGTAAAGGTCTCCCGTCCAGAGCCTCAATGGCAAGTGGAGTGTCACGCAGCTGCAGCGGAATCGAGTGCTGCGAAACAAATGCAGCATCAATGAACATGCCTGCAGCCCCAGAGTCGATTAGAGCCTGTATCTCGATGGACGACTCAGCCCAAGAAAGGGTGACCAAAACCAGGGGCTTATCCTTCTGGATAACTGGGGACGAAACAACGCTACCTAAGGTCTGTCCATGACCGGACCTCAAGGTTCAGGCGTTCCCTGGACGGGTAGGACAAGACTTCAAAAAGTGACCTGCCTGGCCACAATAAAGGCACAATCTCTCCCTCCTCCTAAAGGCTCTCTCATCCACAGAGAGAAGCATGAAGCCCAGGTGCATGGGTTCATCTTCACTGACCAACTCGGTACCAGGAGGCATGGAACGTGAGGGAGGCATGGGTGGGACTACAAAGCTTGGAGGCAAACATATGGGAGGCTTCCGCAAGCACTCCTTAAGAGAAAGTCTTCCTCTGAGTCTGGAGTCAATGAGAAAGGCAAACGAGATCAAGCTCTCCAGCTCAGTGGGTATATCTCGGGCTGCTATCTCATCTTTGATGGAATCCGAGAGACCATGAGAAAAAGCAGCCTCGAGGGCCTCATTGTTGTCCAACCTGTGCTGCCAGAGAACGGAATTCAATGGCGTAGTCGGCAACAGTTCTCGTACTCTGTTTGATGGACATGAGGCACTTGGCAGCAGAAGCCGGGCATGCAGGAACGTCAAAAACCCTTTTAAAGGAGGCCACAAACTGAGGGTAACTCAAGACAACAGGTTTTTGCGTCTCCCATAGAGGGTTAGCCCAGGCCAAGGCTCTCTCAGAAAGCAAGGATATCACAAAACCTACTTTGCTTCTGTCCGTGGGAAACGTATGGGGCAGTATTTCGAAGTATATCTCAACCTGATTGAGAAACCCTCTGCATTGAACTGGATCACCCGCAAATCACTGGGGAAGCGGAGCAGAACCAGACATACCTCTTATAGAGGTAATACTCGAGGCGGGTGCCTGCACAGAGACTGGCGCAGCAGCAGGGATGGCCTGCGACTCAGGTTGTACTGGAGCAGTCACCGTGGGGGATACCAGGTGAGACGTGCGATTCAGGAGCGTTTGTAACGCCAAGGCAAACTGATCCATGCGGTGATCTTGCTCATCCAACGAGTGGATTGACTGTATCTTCTGAATTCATGGCCCTCGCGTACTGTCAGAAACCATGAAACAGACTGAGACAGAAGTACAATCAAATCACACTTGTTTATTAATAAAAATAAAAAGGTAAATAAAAAAAGCGTAGTCAAGCATAGCCAGAGTCCTGTAGCCAGATTGCGTAGTCAGCCAGTCCAAAGTTCATTAACCAGATCGGGTAATCAGCCAGGCCGGAAGTCAGGGATCCAAGGAGAGCAACCACAAGCAGGATAAGAAGCCAGGTGGGATGTCAGCAAGCCAGTCTTGAAACAAACAGCAGGAGATGGTTCCCTGTGATGTGACCAATGCGAGGCAAATGAAAAAGTGAGCAGAAAGGCTTTAAATAGGCAGGTCAGACGAGCATCATCGGGAACAGCTGGTAACTGTGGAAAGAGAAGAGAGCTGGCAATTAGCCGACAGCTGAGCGGCCAGCCCAGAGGAGGAAGGGCTAAGCCAGCCCTGACAATGGCTTCCCCTCCAGGAGCATACCAGGCCCTTAGGTCTGGTATGCATTTTAAGGGGAACCCCCCCAAAATCCATACCAGACCCCTATCCGAGCACGCAGCCCGGCCGGTCAGGAAAGGGGGTGGAAAGGATGAGCGAGCTTCCCCCTGAACCATACCAGGCCGCATGGCCTCAACATAGGGGGGTGGTTGCTTTGAGGAAGGGGGCCGCCCTGCAGCCCCCCTACCCCAAAGCACCTTGTCCCCATGTTGATGAGGACAAATGCCTCTTCCCAACAACCCTGGCCATTGGTTGTCGGGGTCTGCGGGCGGAGGGCTTATTTGAATCCAGGAGCCCCCTTTAATAAGGGGGCCCCAGATCCCAGCCCCCTACTAGAGATGGCCTTGCGTTTCGCTCCCGGCGGTCGGTTCGCGACGAACTTTGCTCGTTCGCAAAAACATATCGCGATACGGCGGACATATTCGTTTACATTGTGAAGAACTTTGACCCATGACACATCCATCATGGGGTACAGGACAGCCAATTGAGACATTTCAGCACATGGGCATACCCCCTACCTTTTAAATAGATCTGATCTGGCGGCCATTTTACATTCTGTCTTTTGTCAGTGTAGGGAAAGGACGCTGTGTGGAGCAGGGACAGTCAGTCTGTAATCACTAGCTATTACTATTAGGTCCACAAAGGTCCTTTTAAGGACTGGTATAGGTGTACAGTATATAGGGTTGTAATACACTTATAATATACTTTCTTTCAAATATAGAAAGCATATTATAGTGCACTGCAGTGCTGACCAATTCTGCAGCTGTCGTTTCTCAAGGTATTGGAATAAATGGCCTTGCCAGCCTTTTATTAACCACTTAACAACCGCCCTATAGCCGAATGACGGCTACAGGGAAGTTTCTTAACTCTGGGAGGCCGTCATATGACGTCCTCCCAGAATTCCGCTCTCGTGCGCCCCCTGGGGCACGCACTCGAGAGCATCCGCTCATAGCGGCCGTTTACCACGTGATCACTCCGTCAAATGACGGAGTGATCACTTGTAAACAAACCGTTAGTCCCTCCCCCTCTCTGTACCGATCGGAACAGCGGAGGGGGAAGAGATCGGTGTCAGCAGCGATGTGGGCTGCATCTGCAGTGCCCACATCGCTGCTTACCGAAAATGAACCCCTCAATTCCCTGCCAATAATAATAATAGTAATACATATGTGTTATATAACAGATAATTCATCTTCACTTTGTATTGGAAGTTACTCTGGCGGCTGTGTTCCATGCCCATATAACCTAGAGAATGTACATTTTTACATTGCAATACATCTGTTGTGGCCATATTTTGATCTCATACTGTCACTGTATAGGCTATTTTCATCAAGATAAAAATATGGAAACAACAGATGTATTGCAATGTAAAAAGATGTACATTCTCTAGGCTATATGGGCATGGTATGCAGCCACCTGAGTAACCTTGCGGACGCCCATGCTTTTAAAAACCAGCCCTGGAAAAAATTTCATACCAGCCCCACAGCATTATTATACCAGCCCAACAGCATAACATCATTATTTTCTTGTTCATGAAAGGGAAATCCATACATTTTAAAGCACATTTGATGAAGAGAGTATTAGATATAGATATGAAATCACATAGGGCTTTTTATATATATATATATATATATATATATATATATATATATATATATATATATATATACATATACACACATACACACACACACACACACACACACACACACACACACACACACACACACACACACACATATATATATATATATTCAAATTCCAGTTAATAGTGGTAAGTGATCAATCATCAAGGGGGAAACTCAGAACGTGGGGGGGGGGGCACCTTCTGCAGAAAGAATACTCTAAGGTAAGGGGGGGTGGGTTACTCTCAGTGCCCCTTACATTATCGTATTCACTCCCCCCTTACATCAGTGACCCCCCCCCCCCCCCGACTGGCCTGGCGGGGCTTTCACTGACCTCCTCTCAGGTGCACTGTGCAGGGCTCAGTCAGTCGGCTCCAGCTTGGTGGCTCTGGTTTTATCCTATAGTCCCCTGCCCACAGTCCAGAGAAGTCTGACTTCTCCCATGCCCCCATCCCGGCGGTGCTCCCACTCTTGACTCCTCTCCAGACTCCCTCAGAGACTGCGGACATGCTACAGGAGATGGTCAGAGACTGCAGACTTGATGCAAGAGCTCAATGCAGCCTCACCAGTGTCCATCAAAAGCAGCCTCACTGTGCCCACCAATGCAGCCTCATTGTGCCCACAAAATGCAGCCTCACTGTGCCCACCAAATGCAGCCTCACTGTGCCCACCAAATGCAGCCTCACTGTGCCCACCCAATGCAGCCTCACTGTGCCCATCAAATGCAGCTTTACTGTGCCGTGAATGCACTCTCACTGTGCCCACCATTGCAGCCCCTCCTGTGCCCCATGTCCCAGTCTGCAGTCCCTGTCTGTGGGAAGGTGTGTTGTTGATGCTTGGTACGGTACCTTGCATGCCAGCAGGATATCCATGACGGCCAGCAGCAGGCAGGGTCTGTTCTCGTTTTGGATGGAGATGGTGCTCCTTCCAGAGGATCTGTCTACTGTGAGATGGAGTGGTCCCTGGCCACCTGCACCTTCAGCCGTCCTCATTTTCCGCCCCCAGTCAGCCTGCCCTCTGGTCCTGGGGAAGTGGAGAGCACTGGGTGGGAGTTGGAGAGAAGGGGGAGCAAAGAGTACTGGAGGGGTTGGAGAACACATGGGTGGGGGCAAAGAGTGAGGGGGAGTGGAGATCACAGGGGTGGGGAGCGGAGAGCGATGGGGGGGAACATGAGAGCACTGGAGTGCCAATAAGAACAGGGGTAGAGAGCATGGTAGGCTCAGAGCACTGGGGGGGGGGGGGGGGCTAAGAGTGTGAGGTGGTGAAGAGCACTGGGGGGGGGGGGGGGGGGCAGAAAAACAGGGGTGGAGAGCAATGGGGGGAGCTTGAGATTACCAGTGGGGGCCAGAAAGAACAGGGGTGGAAAGCACAGGGGACTGGAGAGCACTATGGGGGGTGGAGAGCACATGGGTGGGGGCAAAATGCAGGGGGAGTGGAGAGTACAGGGGTGGAAAGTGCTGGGGGGGAGTCAAAAAGAACAGGGGTGGAGAGCACGGAGGGTAGAGAGCACTGGGGGGGGGGCTGGAGAGCACCAGGGGGGCTGAAAGAACAGAGGTGGGGAGAATGGGGGGCTGGAGAGCACTGGGGTGGGGGCTGGAGAGTGATGGAGAGAGCTGAAGAGCACTGGGGGGGGGAACAGGGGGGAGAGCACTGGGGGGAGTGGAGAGCATTGGGGGGGAAAGAACAGGGGGGGAGAGCACTGGGGGGAGTGGAGGGCACTGGAGGGGAACAGGGGGGAGAGCACTGGGGGGGAGAGCACTGGAGAGAGTGGAGAGCACTGGGGGGGAAAGAACAGGGGGAGAGCACTGGGGGGAGAACAGGGGGGAGAGCATTGGGGAGGAGAACGGGGGAGAGCACTGGGGAGGAGAACGGGGGAGAGGACTGGGGGGAGTGGAGAGCACTGTGGTGGGGGGAGAACAGGGGAGAGTACTGGGTGGAGTGGAGAGCACTGGGGGGAACAGGGGGGGAGAGCACTGGGATGGTGGCTAGAGAAGGATGGGGAGAGCTGGAGAGCAGGGGGGGCAGCAAGAACAGGGGAGGAGAAAACTGTGGGGGGGAAGGGCTAAGCCAGCCCTGACAATGGCTTCCCCTCCAGGAGCATACCAGGCCCTTAGGTCTGGTATGCATTTTAAGGGGAACCCCCCAAAATCCATACCAGACCCCTATCCGAGCACGCAGCCCGGCCGGTCAGGAAAGGGGGTGGAAAGGATGAGCGAGCTTCCCCCTGAACCATACCAGGCCGCATGGCCTCAACATAGGGGGGTGGTTGCTTTGAGGAAGGGGGCCGCCCTGCAGCCCCCCTACCCCAAAGCACCTTGTCCCCATGTTGATGAGGACAAATGCCTCTTCCCAACAACCCTGGCCATTGGTTGTCGGGGTCTGCGGGCGGAGGGCTTATTTGAATCCAGGAGCCCCCTTTAATAAGGGGGCCCCAGATCCCAGCCCCCTACTAGAGATGGCCTTGCGTTTCGCTCCCGGCGGTCGGTTCGCGACGAACTTTGCTCGTTCGCAAAAACATATCGCGATACGGCGGACATATTCGTTTACATTGTGAAGAACTTTGACCCATGACACATCCATCATGGGGTACAGGACAGCCAATTGAGACATTTCAGCACATGGGCATACCCCCTACCTTTTAAATAGATCTGATCTGGCGGCCATTTTACATTCTGTCTTTTGTCAGTGTAGGGAAAGGACGCTGTGTGGAGCAGGGACAGTCAGTCTGTAATCACTAGCTATTACTATTAGGTCCACAAAGGTCCTTTTAAGGACTGGTATAGGTGTACAGTATATAGGGTTGTAATACACTTATAATATACTTTCTTTCAAATATAGAAAGCATATTATAGTGCACTGCAGTGCTGACCAATTCTGCAGCTGTCGTTTCTCAAGGTATTGGAATAAATGGCCTTGCCAGCCTTTTATTAACCACTTAACAACCGCCCTATAGCCGAATGACGGCTACAGGGAAGTTTCTTAACTCTGGGAGGCCGTCATATGACGTCCTCCCAGAATTCCGCTCTCGTGCGCCCCCTGGGGCACGCACTCGAGAGCATCCGCTCATAGCGGCCGTTTACCACGTGATCACTCCGTCAAATGACGGAGTGATCACTTGTAAACAAACCGTTAGTCCCTCCCCCTCTCTGTACCGATCGGAACAGCGGAGGGGGAAGAGATCGGTGTCAGCAGCGATGTGGGCTGCATCTGCAGTGCCCACATTGCTGCCTTACCGAAAATGAACCCCTCAATTCCTGCCAATAATAATAATAGTAATACATATGTGTTATATAACAGATAATTCATCTTCACTTTGTATTGGAAGTTACTCTGGCGGCTGTGTTCCATGCCCATATAACCTAGAGAATGTACATTTTTACATTGCAATACATCTGTTGTGGCCATATTTTGATCTCATACTGTCACTGTATAGGCTATTTTCATCAAGATAAAAATATGGAAACAACAGATGTATTGCAATGTAAAAAGATGTACATTCTCTAGGCTATATGGGCATGGTATGCAGCCACCTGAGTAACCTTGCGGACGCCCATGCTTTTAAAAACCAGCCCTGGAAAAAATTTCATACCAGCCCCACAGCATTATTATACCAGCCCAACAGCATAACATCATTATTTTCTTGTTCATGAAAGGGAAATCCATACATTTTAAAGCACATTTGATGAAGAGAGTATTAGATATAGATATGAAATCACATAGGGCTTTTTTTATATATATATATATATATATATATATATATATATATATATATATATATATATATATATACACATACACACACACACACACACACACACACACACACACACATACATATATATATATATATTCAAATTCCAGTTAATAGTGGTAAGTGATCAATCATCAAGGGGGAAACTCAGAACGTGGGGGGGGGCACCTTCTGCAGAAAGAATACTCTAAGGTAAGGGGGGGTGGGTTACTCTCAGTGCCCCTTACATTATCGTATTCACTCCCCCCTTACATCAGTGACCCCCCCCCCGACTGGCCTGGCGGGGCTTTCACTGACCTCCTCTCAGGTGCACTGTGCAGGGCTCAGTCAGTCGGCTCCAGCTTGGTGGCTCTGGTTTTATCCTATAGTCCCCTGTCCACAGTCCAGAGAAGTCTGACTTCTCCCATGCCCCCATCCCGGCGGTGCTCCCACTCTTGACTCCTCTCCAGACTCCCTCAGAGACTGCGGACATGCTACAGGAGATGGTCAGAGACTGCAGACTTGATGCAAGAGCTCAATGCAGCCTCACCAGTGTCCATCAAAAGCAGCCTCACTGTGCCCACCAATGCAGCCTCATTGTGCCCACAAAATGCAGCCTCACTGTGCCCACCAAATGCAGCCTCACTGTGCCCACCAAATGCAGCCTCACTGTGCCCACCCAATGCAGCCTCACTGTGCCCATCAAATGCAGCTTTACTGTGCCGTGAATGCACTCTCACTGTGCCCACCATTGCAGCCCCTCCTGTGCCCCATGTCCCAGTCTGCAGTCCCTGTCTGTGGGAAGGTGTGTTGTTGATGCTTGGTACGGTACCTTGCATGCCAGCAGGATATCCATGACGGCCAGCAGCAGGCAGGGTCTGTTCTCGTTTTGGATGGAGATGGTGCTCCTTCCAGAGGATCTGTCTACTGTGAGATGGAGTGGTCCCTGGCCACCTGCACCTTCAGCCGTCCTCATTTTCCGCCCCCAGTCAGCCTGCCCTCTGGTCCTGGGGAAGTGGAGAGCACTGGGTGGGAGTTGGAGAGAAGGGGGAGCAAAGAGCACTGGAGGGGTTGGAGAACACATGGGTGGGGGCAAAGAGTGAGGGGGAGTGGAGATCACAGGGGTGGGGAGCGGAGAGCGATGGGGGGAACTTGAGAGCACTGGAGTGCCAATAAGAACAGGGGTAGAGAGCATGGTAGGCTCAGAGCACTGGGGGGGGGGGGGGGCTAAGAGTGTGAGGTGGTGAAGAGCACTGGGGGGGGGGGGCAGAAAAACAGGGGTGGAGAGCAATGGGGGGAGCTTGAGATTACCAGTGGGGGCCAGAAAGAACAGGGGTGGAAAGCACAGGGGACTGGAGAGCACTATGGGGGGTGGAGAGCACATGGGTGGGGGCAAAATGCAGGGGGAGTGGAGAGTACAGGGGTGGAAAGTGCTGGGGGGGAGTCAAAAAGAACAGGGGTGGAGAGCACGGAGGGTAGAGAGCACTGGGGGGGGGGGCTGGAGAGAACCAGGGGGGCTGAAAGAACAGAGGTGGGGAGAATGGGGGGCTGGAGAGCACTGGGGTGGGGGCTGGAGAGTGATGGAGAGAGCTGAAGAGCACTGGGGGGGGGGGGAACAGGGGGGAGAGCACTGGGGGGAGTGGAGAGCATTGGGGGGGAAAGAACAGGGGGGGAAAGCACTGGGGGGCGTGGAGGGCACTGGAGGGGAACAGGGGGGAGAGCACTGGGGGGGAGAGCACTGGAGAGAGTGGAGAGCACTGGGGGGGGAAGAACAGGGGGAGAGCACTGGGGGGAGAACAGGGGGGAGAGCATTGGGGAGGAGAACGGGGGAGAGCACTGGGGAGGAGAACGGGGGAGAGGACTGGGGGGAGTGGAGAGCACTGTGGTGGGGGGAGAACAGGGGAGAGTACTGGGTGGAGTGGAGAGCACTGGGGGGAACAGGGGGGGAGAGCACTGGGATGGTGGCTAGAGAAGGATGGGGAGAGCTGGAGAGCAGGGGGGGCAGCAAGAACAGGGGAGGAGAAAACTGTGGGGGGGGGGGGCAGGAGAGGGTGGTGGAGGAGAGCACTGGGGGGGAACAAGGCAGAGAGCACTGGGGGGGAACAAGGGAGAGAGCACTGGGGGGAGAGGAGAGCAGGGGGGAGAGCACTGGGGGGAGAACAGGGGGGAAGCACTGGGGGGAGAACAGGGGGGAAGCACTGGGGGGAGAATAGGGGGGAAAGCACTGGGGGAGAACAGAGGGGGAAAGCACTGGGGGGTGAACAGGGGGGAGTGGAGACCACTGGGATGGTGGCTAGAGAAGGATGGGGAGAGCAGGGGGGCAGCAAGAACAGGGGAGGAGAGAACTGTGGGGGGGCAGGAGAGTGTGGTGGTGGAGGAGAGCACGGGGGGGCAGGAGAGTGTGGTGGTGGAGGAGAGCACTGGAGGGGGTGGCAGGAGAGTGTGGTGGTGGAGGAGAGCACTGGGGGGCAGGAGAGTGTGGTGGTGGAGAGCACTGGGGAGGGGGGCAGGAGAGTTTGGTGGTGGAGGAGAGCACTGGGAAGAGGGGCAGGAGAGTTTGGTGGTGGAGGAGAGTACTGGGAAGAGGGGCAGGAGAGTGTGGTGGTGGAGGAGAGCACTGGGGGGGCAGGAGAGTGTGGTGGTGGAGGAGAGCACTGGGGGGGGGGCAGGAGAGTGTGGTGGTGGAGGAGAGCACTGGGGGGGGGGCAGGAGAGTGTGGTGGTGGAGGAGAGCACTGGGGGGGGGGGCAGGAGAGTGTGGTGGTGGAGGAGAGCACTGGGCGGGGGCAGGAGAGTGTGGTGGTGGAGGAGAGCACTGGAAGGGGGCAGGAGAGTATGGTGGTGGAGGAGAGCACTGGGGGGGGGGGCAGGAGAGTGTGGTGGTGGAGAAGAGCACTGGGGGGCAGGAGAGTGTGGTGGTGGAGAGCACTGGGGAGGGGGGCAGGAGAGTTTGGTGGTGGAGGAGAGCACTGGGAAGAGGGGCAGGAGAGTTTGGTGGTGGAGGAGACCACTGGGATGGTGGCTAGAGAAGGATGGGGAGAGCAGGGGGGCAGCAAGAACAGGGAAGGAGAGAACTGTGGGGGGGCAGGAGAGTGTGGTGGTGGAGGAGAGCACGGGGGGGGGCAGGAGAGTGTGGTGGTGGAGGAGAGCACTGGAGGGGGTGGCAGGAGAGTGTGGTGGTAGAGGAGAGCACTGGGGGGCAGGAGAGTGTGGTGGTGGAGAGCACTGGGGAGGGGGGCAGGAGAGTTTGGTGGTGGAGGAGAGCACTGGGAAGAGGGGCAGGAGAGTGTGGTGGTGGAGGAGAGCACTGGAGGGGGCAGGAGAGTGTGGTGGTGGAGAAGAGCACTGGGGGGGCAGGAGAGTGTGGTGGTGGAGGAGAGCACTGGGGGGGGCAGGAGAGTGTGGTGGAGGAGGAGAGCACTGGGGGGGGGGGCAGGAGAGTGTGGTGGTGGAGGAGAACACTGGGCGGGGGCAGGAGAGTGTGGTGGTGGAGGAGAGCACTGGAAGGGGGCAGGAGAGTGTGGTGGTGGAGGAGAGCACTGGGGGGGGGCAGGAGAGTGTGGTGGTGGAGAAGAGCACTGGGGGGGTGCAGGAGAGCACTGGGGGGGGGGGGAGGAGCGTGTGGTGGTGGAGGAGAGCACTGGGGGGGGCAGGAGAGTGTGGTGGTGGAGGAGAGCACCGGGGGTGCAGGAGAGTGTGGTGGTAGAGGAAAACACGGGGGGGGGGCAGGAGAGTGTGGTGGTGGAGGAGAGCACTGGGGGGGCAGGAGAGTGTGGTGGTGGAGGAGAGCACTGGGGGGCAGGAGAGTGTGGTGGTGGAGGAGAGCACTGGGGGGGCAGGAGAGTGTGGGGGTGGAGGAGAGCACTGGGGGGCAGGAGAGTGTGGTGGAGGAGAGCACTGGGGGGCAGGAGAGTGTGGTGGTGGAGAAGAGCACTGGGGGGGCAGGAGAGTGTGGTGGTGGAGGAGAGCACTGGAGGGGGGCAGGAGCGTGTGGTGGTGAAGGAGAGCACTGGGGGGGGGCAGGAGCGTGTGGTGGTGGAGGAGAGCACTGGGGGGGGGGCAGGAGCGTGTGGTGGTGGAGGAGAGCACTGCAGCCCCCCTCCCCCTCGATCCTCCTATCCAGGCACTGTGGCACACAGGGCAGGCTGTACGGATGGGCATCTCCTCCTCTGGATCATAGCGCTGGATGGCTCTGTGTTCGGCGGCCGCACAGGAGAGTGTGGTGGTGGAGGAGAGCACTGGGCGGGGGCAGGAGAGTGTGGTGGTGGAGGAGAGCACTGGAAGGGGGCAGGAGAGTGTGGTGGTGGAGGAGAGCACTGGGGGGGGGGGGGGGGGGGCAGGAGAGTGTGGTGGTGGAGAAGAGCACTGGGGGGGTGCAGGAGAGCACTGGGGGGGGGAGGAGCGTGTGGTGGTGGAGGAGAGCACTGGGGGGGGCAGGAGAGTGTGGTGGTGGAGGAGAGCACCGGGGGTGCAGGAGAGTGTGGTGGTAGAGGAAAACACGGGGGGGCAGGAGAGTGTGGTGGTGGAGGAGAGCACTGGGGGGGCAGGAGAGTGTGGTGGTGGAGGAGAGCACTGGGGGGCAGGAGAGTGTGGTGGTGGAGGAGAGCACTGGGGGGGCAGGAGAGTGTGGGGGTGGAGGAGAGCACTGGGGGGCAGGAGAGTGTGGTGGAGGAGAGCACTGGGGGGCAGGAGAGTGTGGTGGTGGAGAAGAGCACTGGGGGGGCAGGAGAGTGTGGTGGTGGAGGAGAGCACTGGAGGGGGGCAGGAGCGTGTGGTGGTGAAGGAGAGCACTGGGGGGGGGGGGGCAGGAGCGTGTGGTGGTGGAGGAGAGCACTGGGGGGGGGCAGGAGTGTGTGGTGGTGGAGGAGAGCACTGCAGCCCCCCTCCCCCTCGATCCTCCTATCCAGGCACTGTGGCACACAGGGCAGGCTGTACGGATGGGCATCTCCTCCTCTGGATCATAGCGCTGGATGGCTCTGTGTTCGGCGGCCGCTCTGTAACACGGTCCCGCCCCCCCAGACCGGCTCATGTGATAGGCGGAACGTTGATACTTTCTACTATCACATGAGCTGGTCTGGGGGGCGGGACTGTGTTACAGAGCGGCCGACGAACACAGAGCCAGCCAGCTCTGTGATCCAGAGGAGAGAGCGTAGGATGCAGCCGCTGGCGGACTCAGTAAAAAAAATGCAGCATGCCGGCGGCTGCAACACCTTGGGGATTCCAGGGGGGGGGCACTTGACCCCCCTTGCCCCCTGCTGCGGACGCCCATGCCTGCATTACTCTGCAATACTCTGCATTACTCTGCAATACTCTGCAATACACTGCAATGCTCTGCAATACTCTGCAATACCCTGCAATACCCTGCAATACTCTGCATTACCCTGCAATACCCTGCAATACTCTGCATTACTCTGCAATACCCTGCAATACCCTGCAATACCCTGCAATACTCTGCAATACTCTGCAATACTCTGCATTACTCTGCAATACCCTGCAATACCCTGCAACACTCTGCAATACCCTGCAACGCTCTGCAATGCTCTGCAACACCCGCCAATACCCTGCAACACTCTGCAATGCTCTGCAACACCTGCCAATACCCTGCAACACTCTGCAATGCTCTGCAACACTCTGCAATGCTCTGCAACACCCACCAATACCCTGCAACACTCTGCAATGCTCTGCAACACCCGCCAATATCCTGCAATGCTCTGCAACGCAATACTCTGCAACGCCATACTCTGAGATACCCAGCCATACTCTGAGATACCCAGCCATACCCAGCCATAGACATCCCCCTCCCGCCGCCCTCCGCTGCTTCTACCGACTCGCCAATACGATCAAAGCCAGAATCTTTTTTTTTTTTTCAGGCTTCCCAGCTTAGAGGTGAGATGCGGGGTCTTATTGACCCCATATCTCACTGTAAAGAGGACCTGTCATGCCATATTCCTATTACAAGGGATGTTTACATTCCTTGTAATAGGAATAAAAGTGATCAAAAAATTTATTTTTGGGGAAAAAAATGTCAAACTAAAATAAAGAAAGTAAAATGAACAATACATTTTTTTTTTTAAAGCTCCCCTGTCCCCATGTGCTCGCATGCAGAAGCGAACACATACGTAAGTCCCGCCCACATATGAAAACGGTGTTCAAACCACACATGTGAGGTATCGCTGAGAACGTTAGAGCGAGAGCAATAATTCTAGCCCTAGACCTCCTCTGTAACTCAAAACATATAACCAGTAAAAAAAAATTAAATCGTCGCCTATGGGGATTTTTAAGTAGCGACGTTTGTCGCCATTCCACGAGCCTGTGCAATTTTGAAGAGTGACATGTTAGGTATCTATTTACTCGGTGTAACTTCATCTTTCACATTATGCAAAAATTGGGCTAACTTTACTGTGTTTTTTTTTTTTTTTAGCACAAAACTGTTTTTTTTTTCAATAAAAAAGCATTCGAAAAATTGCTGCGCAAATACCGTGCGAGATAAAAAGTTGCAACGACCACCATTGTATTCTCCAGGGTGTTTGCTAAAAAAACATATATAATGTTTTGGGATTCTATGTAATTTTCTAGCAAATAAATTATGATTTTTACATGTAGGAGAGAAATGTCAGAATTGTCCTGGGTGCTCCAGAACGTCTGATGGCGCTCCCTGCATGTTGGGCCTCTGTATGTGGCCACACTGTGTAAAAGTCTCACACATGTGGTATCGCCGTACTCGAGAGTAATAGCAGAATGTGTTTTGGGGTGTAATTTGTGGTATGCATATGCTGTGTGAGAAATAAACTTATAATATGACAATTTTGTGAAAAAAAAAAAGTAAAAAAAATCTTGATTTGCAAAGAATTGTGGGAAAAAATGACAACTTCAAAAAACTCATCATGCCTCTTACTAAATACCTTGGAATGTCTTCTTTCCAAAAAGGGGTCATTTGGGAGGTATTTGTAATTTTATGGCATGTTAGGGTCTCAAGAATTGAAATAGGCCATCAGTACTTCAGGTGTGATACATTTTCAGATATTGGCACCATAGCTTGTGGACTCTATAACTTTCACAAAGACCAAATAATATCCACCAATTTGTAAATATTTTTACCAAAGATATGTAGTAGTATAAATTTTGGCCAAAATTTATGAAGAAAAAATTACTAATCTGCTAAATTTTATAACAGAAACAAAGAAATATAAATTTTTTACAGAATTTTCTGTATTTTTTCTTTTATAGCACAAAAAAAAAAAAAAAAAACGAGCGGTGATTAAATACCACCAAAAGAAAGCTCCATTTGTGTGAGAAAAAGGACAAAAATTTCATATAGGTCCAGTGTTGCATGACTGAGTAATTGTCATTCAAAATGTGAGAGCACCGAAAGCTGAAAATTGGTCTGGTTATTAAGGGTGTTTAAGTGCCCAGTGGTCAAGTGGTTAACAAATTAACATAAACATAAATAAATAAAAAAAATATTAACTTTTATAATAACCTTCTCTGTACTTTTTAGGGGTCTTGGAGGGGAACACACACCACTGGTCACTGCAACAAACTTCGTATCAACTTTAGGTCTCCAGTCGCAACCCCCTGACTGTAAAGCCGCGTACACACGGGCGGACTGTATGGCCAACTTAGTCCATCAGACAATCCGACGGACAGTCCGTCCTACTTTCGAATGAACGGACTTGACCACACACGGATGCAAAACAGTCCGTCGAAAGTTTGCGCGATGACGTGTACAGCACGTACGACGGGACTAGAAATAGGAAGTCCAATACACAGCAATGCAACCTTTCGCCGTGTAAATCCTTTCTGAGCATGCGCCATACTTAGTCCGTCGAACTAGCCTACTCACGAGCGGATTGCCCGCTGAAACCAAAGTCTGACGGACAATATTACGAAAATTCCGAAATACTTAGTCCGCCAGACTGCACGCTGAAAAAGTCCGCTGGAGGGACTAAGTTGGCCAGACAGTCCGCCCGTGTGTACGGGGCTTAAGACGGTACCCAACCTTCGTAGTGACCTACCTTTTTCCCCCTTTCCTGGTTAACCCCTTGTAACCGGAAGGTACCTGATGCCCCAGATGGGTAACAACCATGTTATATCTCCATATAACATACATCTCCTCCTCCTCACAGACCCAAACCACTGCCACAGCACGAAAGGAGTAAGACCTTACTATTGCGAGCACCTCCACACCCTCAAAGCACGTTCTAAACCCTCCTGGAAGCCAAGAGCCCAAAGATCGGTTCCAACTTCATTAAGGTGTACCCCATCGCTTCTAAGGTACCTCCATGTGTCCACCTCCAACTCCCTATGCCATATGGTCACACCCCCATTCCGAACAATGAATCTTCTAACCTCTTTATTAACTTATACTTGGACCCTATCGACCTTTTTTGCTGACCAAGCCCACCGCCAGGACGTCCTGCCCACCATATCTGACCATACGATGACCATCCCCGGGAATGCTGCCTGTAACCACAAAAAAATCACATTTTATGTCCCTTATCAACTGTCACATAGACCTGGCTCCCGTGTCATTCCCCCCCACGTGTAGTACCAGAACATCAGGTGCCCTATCTAAGTGGGCGAACCTGTTGACCTCTGACTTCACCCTGCTCCAAAGCATGCAAGGAACCCCTATCCATCTGACCTGAGCCTCGTGTCTGGGGATGCCTAACTGCCTACCATTCAGCCGAACATCAGCTTGTCTGGCACCCCAGTAAACAAAGGAGTGGCCCAGGATCCAAACCAGGCCCACTGCTACACCTGTGAATAAAAGATGACAAACACAAATAATGAGTTCCCCCGCAAACAACAACACAAACACCAACCACTACCGTTTTAACAAGTCTGTAACAAGTGTGGCGAATATAAAGCTTGAATTTGTCTAAATCCCACCTCCCGATGCGCTTCACCACCTCCTGGCTAAGCCCGGCCCTGGCCGCCTCTGTCGCAGCACCTATACGGAAAGAATGGGATGCATAGCTCGTAGGATCGTAACCAGCCGCCGTTAAACATTTTTTGAACACTGCTATTGTGTTTCCCCGAAAGTAAGACAGTGTCTTACTTTCTTTTTATCCCCAAAAGCCCCACTATGTCTTACTTTCGGGGTATGTCTTATATTGGAAAAAAATTGTCGAATTTTTTGTTTTAACCATAAAATTAACATTTATTAACAACCTGAACAGTATTGTATTCACCACAAAACAGTTTTATAAAAGAAAGTGCCAAGAATATCTTGTTACAACATTGCATAACATGTAAAACAATGAAAAATGGTAAGAACGAACAGTGGAATACTGGAAGATAAAACAGATTTATGTGTGATACAGTACCACCTGCTGTATTTAATCCAGTGTGACACCTGCTGATACCCACTGGGTTAAATACAGCAGATGATACCCCAGTATGCCAGTGTGTATGTTTTACTGATGTATGATTAATACTGTGTGCATTACCGTATTTTAAGCAGGAGGCGGCAGTGACAAGTGCAGGGGACGGCGCGGTGACGTATGGAGAGGGGGGCGGCTCAGGCGTGGGCAGGAGGCGGCGCTCATTAAGATCAGAGGGAAATGGCAGACGCGGCGACGTATGGAGAGGGGGACGGTGCGGACGTGGGCAGGAGGCGGCGCGCAGCTAGATGAGAGGGAGGCGGCAATACCCCAGTGTTAACCAGTGTTAACCCGAAAGTAAGACATATGTCTTACTTTCGGGGTACGGCTTATATTAGCCGACCCCTCTGAAACTCCCGATATGTCTTACAATCGGGGGTGTCTTACTATCGGGGAAACAGGGTATGAATTGAAACTTTGACAAGGCCGACCCATCTGCATGCATCAAAAACGAGCCTGTAAACCCCGGCCGCATGTCCCTATAAGATTGCACCGCGCTCACTGGGCAAATGTGTGACCCTGAAAGACGAAAAATTTCTAGCTGCATGCCCTTACCACCCTGATCCGTTTTTGACCGTTTTATCCATATCCTAATTGAATCTTGTAAGTACTCCAAATCCTCTGATTGCAGCCCCCCTTGTGCCTGTTTCAAACGGCTGACTAGCTCACCCATCCTTAACGCCCCAAAAAACGCTAATGCAAAGGCCGTCTGGAATAAGGCACTCTCAAACTCAGAACTGCAAAGGGTGGGAAGTGTAGTACTCCAAATGACACCGGGCGCCGCCCGTCCCTTTTCTTATGCGCTCTCCTGTATCCCTTTACTGTCTGCCTCACCCAAAAATCTTTTGTATAGTCCCATTGCCCCTGCAACTTGAAAAGAAAGGCCAAACCTGCCAATTTCTTGTCGATGGCAGCTGCCAAGATGTCCTGCTCAAAACCCATGTTGAGAAAATAGAGAACCGCATGGACTAACTCCTGGCCCTTGGGGGAGATCTCCAGACTGCGCAAGCATGCATACCATTCCTGCCATACCTTGGAATAGGCGTCCCACGTGGCCTTACTCACTGAGCGCTGAATCCACCTAGCTGCGTTCCCAAGGCAATGGTCCACATCCAGTCGGGGCAGGTGACCCCCTGCTGCTCCGCATCTGGTGCAAACTCCCGAAACCTGGCCCACTGGAAATGAGACAAAGCGTCAGCTATGGTGTTCTCCACCCCTGGTAAATGTACAGCGTAAATGAAAACATTAAATTTCAAACACCGCAGTACCAGATGTCTCAGCAACCTGCCCACCGGCATAGACTTGGCTGACAACCGATTAATCACCTGTACAACCCCGAGGTTATAACAGTTGAGCCGCACCTTCAGATTACGGAACGATTCCCCCTATATTTCCATTGCCACCACAATTCACAGTTCCAGGAGGACTAGGTTCTTCAAGAACCCAGCTTCCCTCCAAGATGTGGGCCACCGGGCGGCGCTCCTTTGCCTCTGAAAGACAGCCCCATAGCCCGTGTATCCTGCAGCGTCCGTGAACAATTCAAGATCCCAATTGCTGAAGGGACCTGACATCCACAAGGCGCGCCCGTTAAAAGACTCCAGGAAATCAAGCCACACCCGCAAGTCTTCCCTGTGCTCACTGTTCAGACTCACAAAATGAGTCTGAACTTGACCCCTGCCTTTGCCGCCAATAACCGCCTGCAAAACACCCTGCCCATGGGAATTATTCGGCAAGCAAAATTTAGCTTCCCCAATAGCGATTGTAATTGCTTCAGTTGCACCTTCCGCCGTCCAATGGTCCCACGTATTGCCGCCTTGAGATTTTCCAGTTTGTCCACCGGCAATCGGCACTCCATTCCCATGGAATCCACTTCAATTTCCGAGGAAAACTATGTTGGACATGGGGCCTTCAGTCTTGCCCGGGGCTAACGGAACCCCGAACTGCTCCGCTATGTGCTGTAACGTCCCCAAGAGGACGGCACAAACATTGGAACTCGGTGGACCGACACATAAAAAGTCGTCCAGATAGTGAATAACCGAGTTGATCCCAGAGACGTCCCGCACCACCCATTCCAAAAAGGAGCTGAACGTTTCAAAGAAAGCACATGAGATCGAGCATCCCATCGGGAGGCAACGGTCCACATAGTATGCCCCATTCCACCTGCAACCCAGCCAACGAAAGCTTTCAGGGTGAACCGGTAAAAGCCGGAAAGCGGATTCAATATCCGCCTTTGACATCAGGGACCCCTGTCCGTATCGTCGAACCCATGATATCGCCGCATCGAATGAAGTGTATGTTACCGCACACTCCTCCGGTGCAATTGAATCATTGACAGATCCACCTTTCGGGAATGACAGGTGGTGAATCAGCCTAAATTTGTTTGGCTCCTTCTTGGGAACTACACCCAAGGGGGATACCACCAGGCCAGGCAGAGGAACGGAAGCAAACGGCCGGCCATGCACCCCAGTTTCACTTTTTTGTCAATTGTTTCCAGGACCACTGCCGGATGCAGCAGGGCCGAACGTAAATTATGCGCTATGGGAGGAGCGGCCGCCAGATGGCAAGGTATTTTAAACCCCAGCGCAAAACCTGATTCCAATAACTGGGCCGCTTGTCGGTCGGGGTACCTACTGAGGAAAGGACGCATCCTTTCCACCCGCACCGGCGTCGTCCCTCTTATTTGCAGGCTCTCCGCCACGCCCTTTTCCTCTCCTGAAGCACTTTGAGAGTGCATGGGATCCCCCGCAGCCGGAACATGTGTGCTTAAATCGAAAGTTGGCACCGAACCTACAGGTGCCCTAGTTTTTTTTTTATAAATTTATTTTTATTAAAGGTTTTCAATACATTAATAACAAACAAACATACCAAACGGTCCCAAAAACCTTCCCAACCCCCCCCCCCCCCTCCCTTCCCCCCTCCACCTCCCCCCACCCTACAGGTGCCCTAGTTGAACTGCCAACAGAAGCCCCATCTCTTGTCGGTCGGCTGTCCTGGAGCTGCGCTACCTCCGACCCCCTCCTGAAAAAACTGGTTAGGAGCCCTCATCGCCGTCATCAGCTTCATCCACAGGCTAATATCCTTGTGGTCCCATCTTAGTGACGGTCGGATGGCCAAGCAGTGTTCGGGGGCCTTCTCCCCCACCACGCTCGCCAAGATGACGAACGCCTGTAGCCAGTTCGAGAACGTCCGTGGAATCAGTCGGTATCTGCGTTTCTCCTCGTCCTCTTACTTGCTGTCTTCCGGCTTCAATCTATCCAGATTGAACTTCTCAAGTGGCAACAATGTGAATATCTCCACATATTCCCCTTTCCAAATTTTCTTTTTTACGTCTGTCTTGAGATGGGCTCCCAACGGGCCCTCAAAACATATGTAAACCTCGCTCTTGGCGGAGTCCGCCAACCTGACGGACTCCGACTTCTTATCCCCCGTCTTCTCCCGGCCATCCGGAGCTGTGACGCTGGCCGGTGCTGTGGGAGGAACGTCCATCGTCGTCACTGTGTCCGCAGCCCTCGCCTCTGCTTCAATCCTATTCGCGACCACAGTGGGTGGCGTAACCTTTGGCGTACTCTCCTTACCTTGTGACGGGACCCACGCCTGGACCGGTGACGAAAAGTGTTCCCCGTGGTCGGCTCAAAGCGCTGTACTAGCTCCCGCAAACCCAGCAATAAATCCTGTAAGCCTGTTGCCCTCTTCCCTACCTCCTTGGGCTGCTCAGTGTGGTGCCTAACCCCGCTTACCCCCGAAGAACTACCCTCCCTGGGGGGCCCACCTGCCTTACCCCGCTCCAATAACTGTTCTAATAAAGCTGAAACAGATAAAGTGGAAGTACACTCACCGGGCTGCCCAGGACTGGGCCCATCAGCTGCCACACCGATATCCACCGCTGACGAATGTCCATGGTCCTCGTCCCTCTCCGACCCGGACAGTTCTCCCTCCGATCTGTCGCTGGGCTCCTCCTGTTGTATGACTGCTGGCTGCACCCCAGAGGGTCCCGCTCTGGCTGCCAGGGATCTGCGGTGTTTCTCTCGTCCTGTACACTGCGTCGACCCGCCAGACCCATTCGTTGGCCGCCTGGACGGAACTCCGGCTTCTCTGACTGGTCTGGGCCCCTGGTGTCCTCTCTCTGCTCCTGCTCACCACCGTCACCACACTCCACACATACCTTCCTCTGGCTCTGGCTGGGCTGCTGGCCGCTTTGGCTACCTGGCCAGCCCCCTGAAGCATGGCTGATCCTCGCTGGGCCATCAGGCTGCTCCAGCTCCCTCCTGCAGCCACGGCCGACCATTCTTGGCACCTGCGACGAGCCGGGGGGGCAGACCCCTGTGCCGCACTGGGCTCCCCCATCACCGCGCCCCAGCCTCTGCGCTGAGCCGTCCTGCTGTCTCCCCGCCTGGGTCCCTGGGGCTGGTGGTCACTGGGGGGGTGCATGGACAGTACCTCCCCTCCGCTACCTCTGTGTCCTCTGTGCCCCCTGCGCCGCGTCCGGGCTGAAGCGTTCTGGCGGCCGGGAATGCAGCGAACGTGGAGCCTCCGGGTCCCCCCCCACTCTGAGCCTCCTGCAATTGCGCTACAAGCGCCGTTAATGCTGCCAGAGCCACCGTTATGCGATGGGGAAGGAGGACAGAGCAGTGGGAGCATGCAATCTTTCTCCCCGCCGCTCATGACTGACGTCACATCCTCCCCCTCGCCTCCTTCACTTCCCGGCGAGCGCCTCCTTTGCTGAGGCCCCTCCCCTTTTCTTAAAGGGGACATGCCTCAGCCCCCTGACAGCGTGACTGTGCAGTCCACACATGTCATGCTGTCCCTCCACCGATCCTCTGATCCGGGACTCCCTTTCTTTCAAATGTAGAAAGCATATTATAGTGCACTGCAGTGCTGACCGATTCTGCAGCTGTCTGTTCTCAGTGTAGGGATAGAGTTTGCTGTTTGGAGCAGGGACAGTCTGTAATTCACTAGCTACTAGCTAGCTACTATTAGGTCTACAAACGTCCTTTTAAGGACTGGTATAGGTGTACCGTATATAGGGTTGTAATACATTTAAAATATACTTTCTTTCAAATATAGAAAGCATATTATAATGCACTGCAGTGCTGAAGTGACCGATTCTGCAGCCGTCTTTTCTCAGTGTAGGGATAGAGTTTGCTGTTTGGAGCAGGGACAGTCTGTAATTCACTAGCTAGCTACTATTAGGTCCACAAACATCCTTTTAAGGACTGGTAAAGGTGTACTATTTGGTGTGCAGTCAGAGGCGGCTCTAGGCTTTGCGAGGCCTTAGGCAAATTTGAGACATGAGGCCCCATTCACATCCATAATGGGAAAAATAATTCAAGCAATAAAAATTAACTGTATAACTTGCATATATTAGGAGTTTTAAATTCTATGAACTATGAATACACTGTTTATAGAATTTTCTCTAATCAATTCTTCTTTAATCAAATATATATATATATAGAAAGGCCAGTATGGTGGCCTGAAATTATGGGAGGAGCCCGGTGGAGTATATAACCAGCCCGTTCGCCTATCTTCCTCGACGGTTCCGGTGCGCGATATCTGATACGTCAGACATCAAGGGCCGACTATCCAGACCAGATGCAGTGAGCCTGTTCGTGAGTTCCCGCGTTATTCGTTCCCGTCTTGACAACTCGTCTTCCCGTACATCAGCGTCCGTGGGTTTCGCCGTCGGAGTGTCGTCGTACCCATCGAATTTGTCGTTTCACGTTGGGCCGGCTGTCGCAGGTTTGGCTTCGGCATCCCCTTTTCAATTATGTTTTCGATGTACCATCGACATTCCCTGTACTCTCGACCCGCTCGCTTCTTTTAAATCAAATGTTTTACTGTGGCCCTCGTACGCATGTCACTATTTTCTATTTTCGATGTAGTCGTTGTCACTTTTCGACACGTTCGATTACGCCACGTCAGGCGATTCATTCGCAGGTACGGCATTCGAAACCATTCGTCTGCCCGAGCATTTCTATTAGTATCGGTCGAATCATTCGACTCACAGCCGACTGCTTGTTACGACAAGGCAAGCAGTCCACACGTTTCGCTTTGTCTGCTCCAGTTCGAATATATGTCTCTTCATTCATGCAGTTATGTTATGTATCTTATTTTATCTCATGTCAAATCATTTCACTCCCAGTCATTTCTACCGTTTCAAATCATTTCTGTCACTAGTCGCACTCCGGCGCGAATCTTGTCGCACCTCTGGTGCACCGATTCGCTTTGAAGTGCCCCAGGGTTCGGCCTCATTTCTGTACATGCTCCAGAGACTGAATCACTCGCAGGTTCACGCACGGTCCCTGATTCTCGTCTCTGTCATGGCATACCATTTCTGTCACTTATTACGCTCCAATTCGAATCCTGTTGCATTCCTCTATGCACCGATTCGTCCTGGTGTGCCCAGCGGCTACGCCTCATATCGGTACATGCTCCAGAGATGGATTCTTTGTAACCTACAGTCCAGTCGTTGAATCCTGTCTCTGTCATGGGACATCATTTCTGTCACTTATTACACTCCAATTCAAATCCTGTCGCATTTTTTATGCACCGATTCGTTCTGGTGTGCCCAGCTGCTACGCCTCATTTCAGTACATGCTCCAGAGACGGGTTCTTTATTGCTACCATCAGTCCAGTCGTTGAATCTTGTCTCTGTCATGGGATATCATTTCTGTCACTTATTACGCTCCGATTCGAATCCTGTTGCGTTTATTTATGCTCCGATTCGTCCCGGTGTGCCCAGCTGCTACGCCTCATTTCAGTACATGCTCCAGAGACGGATTCTTTGTTGTAACCATCAGTCCAGTCGTTGAATCTTGTCTCTGTCATGGCATATCATTTCTGTCACTTATTACGCACCAAATTCGAATCCTGTCGCATTCCTTATGCACCGATTCGTTCTGGTGTGCCCAGCTGCTACGCCTCATTTCAGTACATGCTCCAAAGACAGGATTCATCTGTTTGGTTCAAGGGCTCGTCCTCTGATTCTTGTCTTTGTCATGGGTTTTTCATTTCATTTCACCTATCACGTTCCGGTACGAATAGTCACATCGGTGTACCAAATTCGTCTCGGCGTGCCCCAGGAATGGCCTCATTTCAGTACATGCTCCAGAATCCGTTTCGTGCTCGGTCGCAAGTTGTGGCATGGCGATCCGGATCTCTGTCATGGCAGGTTCTCTCATTTCACTGTCACATACCGCTTCCCGGCTTGGGTCCAGTTGATTCTTCAATGTTTGGATGCCTGCCAGGGGGCCTTGCTCCTCGGCCTCATTTCATTATAGATTGCCTTCAAAAGGGAAACACAGCTTCGTTTAGGCGTGTCTCGCTGTTTTCTCCACATACAAGCGCAGACTTCTTGCAATCGTTGCAAACACACATCCAAGCGTAGACTTCTTGCAATCGTTGCAAGCACGCATCCAGACATAGACTTCTCGCAATCGTTACAAGCACGCATTCGAGCATAGATCTCTTGCACTTATTACTAGCACGCATTCGAGCATAGACCTCTTGCAATCGTTGCAAGCACGCATTCGGGCATAGACCTCTTGCAATCGCTGCAAGCACGCATTCGAGCATAGACCTCTCGCGGTCATTACAAGCACGCATTCGAGCATAGACCTCTTGCAATCGTTGCAAGCACGCAGTCGAGCATAGACCTTTTGCATTCATTACAAGCACGCATTCGGGCATAGACCTCTTGCAATCGCTGCAAGCACGCATTCGAGCATAGACCTCTCGCGGTCATTACAAGCACGCATTCGAGCATAGACCTCTTGCAATCGTTGCAAGCACGCATTCGAGCATAGACCTTTTTGCATTCATTACAAGCACGCATTCGGGCATAGACCTCTTGCAATCGCTGCAAGCACGCATTCGAGCATAGACCTCTCGCGGTCATTACAATTACGCATTCGAGCTTAGACCTCTTACACTCATTACAAGCATGCATTCAAGCATAGACCTCTTGCAATCGTTGCATGCAGGCATTCGAGCATAGACCTCTGGCGATCATTGCAAGCACGCATTCGAGCATAGACCTCTTGCACTCATTACAAGCACGCATTCGAGCATAGTTCTCTTGCAATCATGGCAAGCACGCATTTGAGCATAGACCTCTTGCAATCGTTGCAAGCAGGTGTCCAGGCACAACTTGTTGCAATCATTGCTGGCAGGCACTTCTGGCTTGCTCAATAGATTGCTTTAGGGAAGACCTGGATACCTTCCTAAATGTACGTTGTATTACGGGGTACTTATATTTATAGGTGTAGTTGATCCAGGGAAAAATCCGATTGCCTCTCGAGGGGTCAGGAAGGAATTTTCCCCAGCTGTAGCAAATTGGCCTATGCTCTGTTGGGGGTTTTTTGCCTTCCTCTGGATCAGCTGCGGGCGTAGAATTGGGTGTCGGGTTGTGTGATACCTTATTTATTTTGATTTGGTTGGACCGGATGGACTTCTGTCTTTTCCGGCCTGGCTACCCATGAAGCCTACCATAATTCCTTGCAGTCGTTGCAGGCACGAGTCCTGGCACAACTCCTTGCATTAGTTGCAGGCACGCATCCTAGCATAACATCTTGCAGTCATGGCAAGCACGCATCCTGGGTAACATCTTGCAATCATCGCAAGCACGCATCCAAACATGCATTCAAGCACAACTCCTGTAGTCTTCGCAGTGCACATGCGGTAACACGAATGGCTCACAGTCACTACGTATACATCTCCAGTGACAAACTCCCGGGCAATTGTCGCAAGCACATGTTTAAACACAACTTTAGTCACGCCAAGGCTCATGACTTAGCATAACTTCTTGCAATCATTCATTGGCAAGCACGTTCTCAGTGGCACACAAACTGGCTACACGTCATTTTCAGCAGCACTTAATTGGCCTCTCGTCTCCCGTGGCTTTCTTACAAACCATTCACTGTTGTCTGTCTATCCGTCTCTTCCTTAGGACAGTTGAGTTCAGCTTCCGTCCCGCACCAGGATCATGTAGTCACACGCAACTGGCTTCTTCCTGTAGCACGCCCAGGCTATTTCTAGCCAGCGTTCAACATTTCTTATCCTTACAGTGCACGGAGAGCCATCTGTCGTTACGGCCCATACAGCAAGATCCCCACTACGAGGCATCCAGAGGCATCAGCCCATAGCCAACGGCAAACGCTCGCCATCACAACTGCCATCTTTAGGGGCATATTATATCCTCGCATATTCTCCAGTCTAGTCGTCCAAAAGACACCTACAGTCCCTACACGGCATGTTGAGTTCGCTATGCGCATCATCCCTCAGGGTCGCGCCTTTGTGTCACACTTATTGGTTTTACTCTCCCTCTCACAGGATCCAGAGCAAGTCCTCAGCCGGGTTCCCGCGGCAATAGCAGTCCTGGCTATGCGGGAGGAATTCCTACCGTCTGGGAATGACGTCTCCCTGTTCATTCCCTCCGTGTCTTCCCTTTCTCCCCAGGTGATGACCAACGCAGCGGCCTCCACGGGCTTGCGGCTGTTTTTTGGCCACCTCTGGCTCGCAGCTCCCTGGCCTCCCCAGTTACTGGCAATTCCTGGCTGCGCCAAGGCGTCCTCTCTGTTGGTTATGTCCTTCCTACGTCGACTGGTCCAGCTCTTGTTGTTGTTTCAGTTCAACATCCATTCTTCCTTTATCCCCGGTAAATTCAATCAGGCAGCGGACGCCCTCTCCCGCTTTTTAACCTTGTCTCGTTTTCGTTCAGGTACCCGGAGCCGGACCAACATCAGCAGCTATCCCGGACTGGTCTCAACTGACCCTGGATTAGCCCCTCACCTCCTAGCGGCTACCCAACTCATTTGATCACTCCCTTTCCCGCAATACCCTCAAGGCCTATCAATCAGCCTGGAGGGCCTTTAACCAACTTCATCACGTATCACGGTACAGAGACGTCCCGTGTCAAGCAAGTCATAGCCTTCATTTCCTGCTGCCACTCGCAGTTGGCGTTATCCTTTAATACGATCCGGCTATACCTGACCGGTGTACAACATTTCACGTCCCTCCAGGACCCTACCGTACCCTTCCTATTTTCTTACCACGCCGTTCGGGCTGTTATGCGCGGTATCCAGAAGCGCCAGCCGATGGCCGGCACCAAAACGACTGCCTATCACAGGGGACGTTTAGAAATATGTCAGATATCCTGGCCACTTCACCTTTTCGGTCTCCACATTAGTGTCATTTACAAGCAGCCATACACCTGGCCTTTTACGGCTTCTTACGGCCAAGCGAGTTTACTTATTGTAGCCTCACAGCACGCATGCTGTGCGAGCACTACCTGGTCCGATACGAAGACCATTTCGTCTTACACTTAGCAGTCTCCAAGACGCAGCAGCTTGGCTCGGGTTCGGACATACACTTCTATAAGTCCAACAACCGCTGGTACCCGGTCGCCATTCTCACGCGCCTGTTGACCCTTTTGGCTGATCAACCAGGAATTAGTCCTCTTCTGCCATTTCTCACTAAACCTCTGAACGCTGCCCGGTGGAACGTGTCAGGATACTCCCGGGTATCCTTCACCTCTGTCCTACTCACATTATCAAGAAGTTGGGCAGATGGAGGTCCACCTGTTTCGCCCGCTACATACCCAATCCGCAAGCGGAGATGACCCAGGCCTTTGTCGAGCTCACCCAGTAACAAACTTGGATCAATAAAATGCAACCCCTACCTGAATGTTTTTGCCCCCTTATTTTGGTATACCGTACGTCAGACCAGGGCACACTTTCAGGTCCATTTCAAGTAAGCGAGTTTATGTTAACCTTGTTTGTCATCCTTATCCGTATCGGTCAGAGGGCTCCACACCATAAATAGAAAGGCCAGTATGGTGGCCTGAAATTATGGGAGGAGCCCGGTGGAGTATATAACCAGCCCGTTCGCCTATCTTCCTCGTCGGTTCCGGTGCGCGATACCCACCCACCCATCCCCTTTTTCAGGGCATTTCTCAAGCATCATACTCCTCATGAGAGTACTCATTTCACTCCATTCATATTCATATTCATTTATCACCCACTTTCTATCTAAGGTATGCCCCCTTATTTTGGTATACCGTACGTCAGACCAGGGCACACTTTCAGGTCCATTTCAAGTAAGCGAGTTTATGTTAACCTTGTTTGTCATCCTTATCCGTATCGGTCAGAGGGCTCCACACCATAAATTATATATAACACGCATATTTTTCCTTTGACATGAAGGTCAGGTTAATATAACCCAGCCAGCACAGAGTTGCCCCATATATCAGAGTCTGCAGGATTCCCCCTGAGGCCTCTTTCACACGGGACGGATCAGTAAAGATCCGCCCCGTGATGATCCGCTCGCTCAGCGGGGATCGCTCCGTTGTCCCCGCTGAGCCGGCTGCGGACAGGGCGGTCTCCGCACACTGTGCGGGGACCGCCCTGTCAGCTCTCCGCTCTCCTCTATGGGGATCGGACGAGCACGGACCGTGTGTCCGTGTTCATCCGATCCGCTCTGCAGACGGATAGAAAAATAGGATTTTCCTCCGTCTGCAGAATCGGACAATTGCGGAGGCGGACAATAGCGGGTGTCTGCGGATGCTCATCCGCAGACACCCGCTATCCCATAGGGATGAATGTATTTCATCCGCAAACGGATGGATGAAATACGGACATACCATCCGCATGTGTGAAAGGGGCCTTACAGTGCAAGTGAACACTGATATAAAGGGGAATGCTGCGGATCATGATCTAAGGGGCAACCTGCAGACTTTGGTGTAAAGGGGAACTCTAATGTAAGGGAAGGGGGAGCTCTGGTGACCAAAAATTACATTTATATCAGAGTCCACTGCATTACCCTTTACATCACAGAGTTCCAACTTGTATTTAAATTGCAAACTCTAATGTGGAGGGGGCTCTGGAGCTCCTTCCGCAGAGTGAGAGAGTCAAAGACATGATGCAAGAGATGATCAGAGACTGCAGACATGATACAGGAGATGATCAGAGACTGCAGACATGATACAGGAGATGATCAGAGACTGCAGACATAGTACAGGAGATGATCAGAGACTGCAGACATAGTACAGGAGATGATCAGAGACTGCAGACGTGATACAGGAGATGGTCAGAGACTACAGACATAGTACAAGAGATGGCTAGAGACTGCAGACATGATACAGGAGATGGTCAGAGACTACAGACAGGATGCAGGAGATGGCCAGAGACTGCAGACATGATACAAGAGATGGTCAGAGACTGCAGACATGATACAGGAGATGATCAGAGACTGCAGACATGATACAGGAGATGATCAGAGACTGCAGACATAGTACAGGAGATGATCAGAGACTGCAGACATAGTACAGGAGATGATCAGAGACTGCAGACGTGATACAGGAGATGGTCAGAGACTACAGACATGGTACAAGAGATGGCTAGAGACTGCAGACATGATACAGGAGATGGTCAGAGACTACAGACATGATGCAGGAGATGGCCAGAGACTGCAGACATGATACAAGAGTTGGTCAGAGACTGCAGACATTAAACAGGAGATGGTCAGAGACTGCAGACATGATACAGGAGATGGTCAGAGACTGCAGACATGATACAGGAGATGGCCAGAGACTTCAGACATGATACAGGAGATGGTCAGAGACTGCAGACATGACACAAGAGATGGTCAGAGACTGTGCTGACATAGTACAGGAGATGCTCAGAGACTGCAGACGTAATACAGGAGATAGTCAGAGGCTTAAGGCATGATACAAGATCAGTGGCGGCTGGTGCTCACAATTCTTTGGGGGGGGGGGGGGGGGGGGTGTAAAGAAAACTGAAAAATTCAACAACAAAAAAAAGAAACATCAAATACAGCCACTGTGTACTCAAATGTGGCCACTGTGCCCATCAAATGCAGCCACTCTGCCCATCAAGTGCAGCCACTGTGCCCATCAAATGCAGCTACTCTGCCCATCAAGTGCAGCCACTGTGCCCATCAAATGCAGCCACTGTGACCATTAAATGCAGCCACTGTGACCATTAAATGCAGCCACTGTGCCATCAAATGCATGCCAACCCCTTTGTGGCAGACAGCATCTGTTTGATTGGGGGGAGGATATGTGCTAGGGGGGGCTTTGGGAGGGGAGAAGATATGTGCTGGGGGGTGGATTTCATATCCAAGCCCCCTTGTAGCACAAGTCCTAAAGTCCCCCCCCAGCACACAGCGGCGCCACTTGGGTTGGTGTCACCTGGTTCGGTAGAACATGGTGTCACCCCCCTGCATTTGGCAGGATAGTGTGCTCGTGTGACTCTCCCTCCTTAACCTGTCACAATGGATGGAGCAGGGATGGGATGGGGGGGGGGGGTAGAGCTGGAATGGGATTGGGGAATGGATGAAGCCAAAATGGGAATGGGGGATGGATAGAGCTAGGATGAGATTGGGGTGGTAGGTGGAGCCGGGAGGGGATCGGAGGGATGCAGGGAGCCAGGATGGGATTGGGGGGGGGGGTGGAGGGAGCCGGGATGGGATCGGGGGATGGAGGGAGCAGAGATGAAATTGGGGGGATGCATGGAGCCGGGATGGGATCGGGGAGAATGGATGTAGCCGGGATGAGATTGGGGGAATGAATGGAGCCGGGATTGGGGTGGGTGGATGGAGCTGGGATGGGGGGTGGGGTGGATGGAGCTGGGATGATAAGGGGGGATGGGATCGAAATTGGATTGGATCGGGGAGTGGGGTGGATGAGCTGGGATATTACGGGGGATGGATGGAGCTGGGACTGGATTGGGGGGGATGGATGGAGCCGTGATGGGATGGATGGAGCCGGGATGGGATTGGGGTGGGGTGGATGGAGCCGGGATGGTATGGGGGGATGGATGGAGCTGGAATTGGATCGAGGGGGGATGGATGGAGCCGGGATTGAATCGGGGGGATGGAGCCGGGATGGGATTGGGGTGGAGTGGATGGAGCTGGGGATAGATGGAGCTGGGATTGGATCAGGGGGATGGATGGAGCCGGAATTGGGGTGGGGTGGATGGAGCTGGGATGGTATGGGGGGATGGATGGATATCCTCTCCCCCAAATAGCTCCAAGTTAACTCTGCTTGTCCCTCGCCCTCTTCTTTATGCCCCCTCCCCTCCAAGGCTAATGTTTAGATTACACAGACCTCAGACCAGCGCTGCTCTCGGTGAATGCTGTGACTTGTTCCCTCCTCCTCCACTGTGTACAGGAAAACAACACAGCACAGGAGGAGGGGCGGGTTCAGTTCGTTCCGCTCCACAGTGCACTGTGTGTCAGTCAGCTGGGGAGAGATCCCGGCTGCAATGCACAACGGAGTGGAGCTTGCGGCATGCGGGAACGGAGACACCCCGCACAAGCCGTGGGAATCTGATTCGTCGGGACTTCGGGTCAAGAATGCAAGGCGGTCCCAGCGAATCATGGAGCTTGTGGTTTGGGCAAATTAGGCAGTCGCGACTCGCGGGGCCCCTGCGGCGGCGAGGCCTAAGGCGACCGCCTAATTTGCCTAATTAGAGGGCCGCCTCTGTGTGCAGTATATAGGGGTGTAATACACGTATAAAATACTTTCAAATATAGAAAGCATAACATTTCCACTGTGCAGCATTGTGACTGCTGAGCGGTTCTGCAGCGATACTACAATGAGTGACAAACGCAATTAGAAAAAAGTATTATAACTGGTGTGATAGACCAGTGGCCCCCCAAAACGACAGATTGAAGCGGGTGTTATATACCTTCTTCCACATATACTGCACTTCTCTAGAGACTTTTGACACAGGGTCATTTAAAAAATTACAGGCAGAGGAAGAGGCAGGCCCTTCTGCAGGGATGGTAGGGGTAGGGCAGGAGCAACAGGCTTCAGCCAAAGTGGGAAATTGCAGAAGGTGCGTTCGATTACGTCAAAGGACGCACCAGACTTGGTTGAGTGGCTCACTCAGCCTTACTCTTCTGCACCCTCCTCATCCTCTCGATCTGCACCCTCTTCACTCTCTGCTGTGTGCACCCCCAAAGACACTACCACAAACACCACCACCATATACCCTCCGCTTGAGTCACAGGAATTCTTTTTCGATCCATCACAAGACATTTCCAATGCGCAGCCACTCTTGGCATTGGTTCAGGAAGAGGAGGTAGCAACAACCGCCACTCAGCAGTCTGATGACAGTATCCAGATCAGCCCAAGGAGGTTGGTCCCCAGAGTTGCTGCCTACTCCAAGATCTCTAATTATAGCGGTGGGGAAGGTGACTTCGATGGTGACGTGTCTAGGGATGTCACGTGGGTGCCCACAAGAGAGGAAGAGGAGGGGAGTTCAGAGAGAGAGATATGGACCAGCAGATAGGGAGGGGAAGCAGGCAGAACTTAGATTGCACAGGAGGGATAAACCAGACTCTGCGGCAGAACAGGTTCTGGGGAGCTGTTTTTTTTTTCACTGCACCAGTGGCTGCTCATGCGCAAAGCATGCAGACTTCTGTGGCCATTTGATGAGATCACCAAACTGGTCAGTCGCAGCCATGGCGCCATCAGTGACATCGTACCTTATGCCTTCTTTATGGAGCGTGCATTGTGTCGTGTCATTGATCAAGCCGTGGAGGAGCAGGAGCAGGAAGATGAGGAAGTCGCAAAGCTGGATGAATTCCCAGGGGGGCTACTCTATCTAAAACAAGTCAACAACAGGAGTCTGAAGAGGAGTCAGAGAAGGATGGTGCCAGGGCGGATGAGGAGGAACATGCTTTAAACCTTAAAGCGTGCTTTAAACCTTTCTGGGATCCCTGTTGTTGTCCGTGGATGGGGGGAGAACGAGGAGGATGAGCAGGAGCCACGAGGAGGACGAGCAGGAGCCACGAGCAGGAGCATGAGCAGGAGCCTGGCCACCATACGGCTTCCAGTTTAGTGCAAATGGGGGCCTTCATGCTCCAGTGTTTTAACAGGGACCTCCGTATAAAAAGCATAAAGGTCAAGGACCAGTACTGGGTGGCAAGGTAGTTAGACCCCCGGTACAAACACAAAATGGCGGCAATGTTACCACCATCACAGAGGGCTGTCAGAATGGGGCACTTACAGGCCTTGCTTAGAGAAATGCTGCATTCTGCTTTTGTGTGTGCTGGCAGAGGAATTCCCACTCCCAGAGAAAGAGTTGCGGGTACCAATCCAACAGCGCCTGCAAGAAGAGGGCGGTTTGAAGATGTGTTGGTCACTTCTGATTAGAGAATGACGAACTTCCGACGGGACGCTTCGCTAACGCGGCCGAAAGTTCGCGAACCGCAAAGTTTGCGGCGGGCCCCAGTGACTTCAATGGCAGGCGAACTTTGAAAACATACAGGTCATATTTCCAGCCACAAAATAATTACTAGCTGTGCACACATAGTACCACCACATGGCCACTGACATAACACATGTATGAAGTTAATCTGGGATCGACAACTACAAGCATTCTTTTTTTATATGTGAAATTTTGACAATTCAGGACTCAGGAGCGCATGCAGGCAATGGAGGAGAGGAAAGGTCAGGGTAGGCTATGAAGAGGGTGCAGAAGATGATCACCAGCACCGTGATATAGAGCACTCACAACCAGCACCGTGATATAGAACACTGACACCAGCACCGTGATATAGAGCACTGACACCAGCACCGTGATATAGAGCACTGACACCAGCACCGTGATAGAGTGCATTGACACCAGCCCCGTGATAGAGTGCATTGACACCAGCCCCGTGATAGAGTGCACTGACACCAGGACCGTGATAGAGTGCACTGACACCAGCACTGTGATATAGAGCACTGACACCAGCACTGTGATATAGAGCACTGACACCAGCACCATGATAGAGTGCACTGACACCAGCACCATGATAGAGTGCACTGACACCAGCACTGTGATATAGAGCACTGACACTAGCACTGTGATATAGAGCACTGACACCAGCACTGTGATATAGAGCACTGACACCAGCACCATGATCTAGAGCTCTGACTCCAGCACCGTGATCTAGAGCTCTGACTCCAGCACCGTGATCTAGAGCTCTGACTCCAGCACCGTGATAGAGTGCACTGACACCAGCACCGTGATATAGTGCTCTGACACCAGCACCTTCATAGAGTGCACTGAGACCAGCACCGTGATAGAGAGCACTGAGACCAACACCGTGATAGAGAGCACTGAGACCAGCACTGTGATAGAGAGCACTGAGACCAGCACCGTGATATAGAGCACTGACACCAGCACCGTGATAGAGTGCACTGACACCAGCACCGTGATAGAGAGCACTGACACCCGCTTCGGGACATAGAGCACTGACATCAGCACCGTGATAGAGTGCTCTGACACCAGCAACGTGATATAGAGCACTGACACCAGCACTGTGATAGAGTGAACTGACACCAGCACCGTGATCTAGAGCTCTGACTCCAGCACCGTGATATAGAGCTCTGACACCAGCACCGTGATATAAAGCACTGACACCAGCACCGTGATAGAGTGCTCTGACTCCAGCACCGTGATAGCGTGCTCTGACACCAGCACCGTGATAGAGTGCACTGACACCAGCACCTTGATAGAGTGCACTGAGACCAGCACCGTGATAGAGAGCACTGAGACCAGCACCGTGATAGAGAGCACTGAGACCAGCACCGTGATAGAGAGCACTGAGACCAGCACCGTGATATAGAGCACTGACACCAGCACCGTGATAGAGTGCACTGACACCAGCACCGTGATAGAGAACACTGACACCCGCTTCGTGACATAGAGCACTGACACCAGCACCGTGATAGAGTGCACTGACACCAGCACCGTGATCTAGAGCTCTGACTCCAGCACCATGATCTAGAGCTCTGACTTCAGCACTGTGATATAGAGCTCTGACAGCAGCACCGTGATATAGAGCACTGACACCAGCACCGTGATAGAGTGCTCTGACTCCAGCACCGTGATAGAGTGCTCTGACACCAGCACCGTGATAGAGTGCACTGACACCAGCACCGTGATAGAGTGCACTGACACCAGCACTGTGATATAGAGCACTGAAACCAGCACCGCGATAGAGAGCACTGAGACCAGCACTGCGATAGAGAGCACTGAGACCAGCACCGTGATAGAGAGCACTGAGACCAGCACCGTGATAGAGTGCACTGACACCAGCACCGTGATAGAGAGCACTGACACCAGCTTCGTGACATAGAGCACTGACACCAGCAGCGTGATAGAGTGCTCTGACACCAGCAACGTGATATAGAGCACTGACACCAGCACCGTGATATAGAGCACTGACACCAGCACCGAGATAGAGAGCATTGACAGCAGCACTGATACCAGCAACTCACTGCTGGGCCCCAAAAATATGACACCGCTCAACCTCTTTAAACAGGCGGGTACGAGCATATAGTACGTTGTGCTTTTTTGTACAAGGATGTGAGCCAAATGTAGAAAAAAGGTGTGCTCGATTAAATAAATTGTTTATAGAGATATACATGGTCTACTGGTCACATGTGTTGAATTCCTCCGAGATCCATGCCTCATTCATTTTCAGAAATGTGAGGTAGTCAATATTGTCATGAGCTAGGCGAGTGCGCTTATCGGTCAAGATCCCCCCTGCTGCGCTGAACGTCCTTTCGGACAGGACACTGGACGAGGGGCAAGCCAACAGTTCCATTGCAAATTGGGCAAGCTCTGGCCAGAGGTCAAGCCTGCCCACCCAGTATTCCAGGGGTTCATCACTCCTCAGAGCGTCCACATCGGCCGTTAACTCGATGTAGTCGGACACCTGTTGGTCTAAGCGTTCCCTGATGCTGGTTTCGGATGAGACCTATCGATGGGTCAGCTGAAAGAATGACCTCATATCAGAAGTGACCAACACATCTTCAAACCGCCCTCTTCTTGCAGGCGCTGTTGGATTGGTACCCACAACTCTTTCTCTGGGAGTGGGAATTCCTCTGCCAGCGCACACAAAAGCAGAATGCAGCATTTCTCTAAGCAAGGCCTGGAAGTGCTCCATTCTGACAGCCCTCTGTGATGGTGGTAACATTTCCACCATTTTGTGTTTGTACCAGGGGTCTAAGTACGTTGCCACCCAGTACTGGTCCTTGACCCTTATGCTTTTTATACAGGGGTCCCTGTTAAAACACTGGAGAATGAAGGCCCCCATTTGCACTAAACTGGAAGTGGTGTGGTGGCCAGGCTCCTGCTCATCATCCAGGATAATGTCGTCCTCCTCGTTCTCTTCTCCCCATCCACACACAACAAAAGGGATCCCAGAAAGGTTTAAAGCATGCTCTTCTTGCTCCTCCTCATCTCCCCCAGCACATCCCCCTCTGACTCCTCTTCAGACTCCTGTTGTTGACTTGTCTCAGATAGAGTAGCCCCCCCTGGGAATTCATCCAGCATTGCGACTTCCTCATCTTCCCGCTCCTGCTCCTCCACGGCTTGATCAATGACACGACGCAATGCACGCTGCATAAAGAAGGCATAAGGTATGATGTCACTGATGGTGCCATGGCTGTGACTGAGCAGTTTCGTGATCTCATCAAATGACCACAGAAGTCTGCATGCATCGCGCATGAGCAGCCACTGTTGTGGTGTTAGTGCTCTCTATCTCAGTGCTGGTGTCAGTTCTATCTATCTCAGTGCTTGTGTCAGTGCTCTCTATCACGGTGCTGTTTTGGTGTCAGTGCTCTCTATCTCGGTGCTGGTGTCAGTGCTCTCTATCACGGTGCTGGTGTGCTGTCAGTGCTCTCTATCTCGGTGCTGGTGTCAGTGCTCTCTATCTCGGTGCCGGTGCTCTCTATCTCGGTGCTGGTGTCAGTGCTCTCTATCACGGTGCCGGTGTCAGTGCTCTCTATCTCGGTGCCGGTGTCAGTGCTCTCTATCACGGTGCTGGTGTCAGTGCTCTCTATCATGCTGCTGGTGTGGGGTCAGTGCTCTCTATCTCGGTGCTGGTGTCAGTCCTCTTTATCTCGGTGCTGGTGTCAGTGCTCTCTATCTTGGTGCTGGTGTCAGTGCTCTCCATCACGTGCTGTTGTGGTGTCAGTGCTCTCTATCTCGGTGCTGGTGTCAGTGCTCTCTATCTCGGTGCTGGTGTCAGTGCTCTCTATCACGGTGCTGGCATGGTGTAAGTGCTCTCTATCACAGTGCTGGTGTCAGTGCTCTCTATCACATTGCTGGTGTGCTGTCAGTGCTCTCTATCTCGGTGCCGGTGTCAGTGCTCTCTATCTCGGTGCCGGTGTCAGTGCTCTCTATCTCGGTGCTGGTGTCAGTGCTCTCTATCTCGGTGCTGGTGTCAGTGCTCTCTATCATGGTGCTGTTGTGGTGTCAGTGCTCTCTATCTCGGTGCTGGTGTCAGTGCTCTCTATCTCGGTGCTGGTGTCAGTGCTCTTTATCACGGTGCCATTGTGGTGTCAGTGCTCACTATCTCGGTGCTGGTGTCAGTGCTCTCTATCATTGTGTTGGTGTCAGTGCTCTTTATCTCAGTGCTGGTGTCAGTGCTCTCTATCACTGTGCTGGTGTGAAGTCAGTGCTCTCTATCTCAGTGCTGGTGTTCTGTCAGTGCTCTCTATCTCAGTGCTGGTGTCAGTGCTCTCTATCACGGTGCTGGTGTCAGTGCTCTTTATCACGGTGCTGGTGTCAGTGCTCTCTATCTTGGTGCTGGTGTCATTGCTTTCTATCATGGTGCTGTTGTGGTGTCAGTGCTCTCTATCTCGGTGCTGGTGTCAGTGCTCTTTATCACGGTGCTGGTGTCAGTGCTCTCAATCTCGGTGCTGGTGTCAGTGCTCTCTACCACGGTGCTGGTGTGCTGTCAGTGCTCTCTATCTCGGTGCTGGTGTCAGTGCTCTCTATCTCGGTGCTGGTGTCAGTGCTCTCTATCACGGTGCTGGTGTGGTGTCAGTGCTCTCTATAACGGTGCTGGTGTGAGTGCTCTCTATCACGCTGCTGGTGTAGTGTCAGTGCTCGGTATCTTGGTGCTGGTGTCAGTGCTCTCTATCACGGTGCTGGTGTCAGTGGTCTCTATCACGGTGCTGGTGTGGTGTCAGTGCTCTCTATCTCAGTGCTGGTGTGCTGTCAGTGCTCTCTATCTCGGTGCTGGTGTCAGTGCTCTCTATCTCGGTGCTGGTGTCAGTCCTCTTTATCACGGTGCTGGTTTCAGTGCTCTCTATCTCGGTGCTGGTGTTAGTACTCTCTATCACGGTGCTGTTTTGGTGTCAGTACTCTCTATCTCGGTGCTGGTGTCAGTGCTTTCTATCTCAGTGCTGGTGTCAGTGCTCTCTATCACGGTGCTGGTGTGGTGTCAGTGCTCTCTATCACGGTGCTGTTGTGGTGTCAGTGCTCTCAATCTCTGTGTTGGTGTCAGTGATCTCTATCTCTGTGCTGATGTCAGTGCTCTCTATCACGGTGCTGGTGTGCTGTCAGTGCTCTCTATCTTGGTGCTGGTGTCAGTGCTCTCTCAGTGCTGGTGTCAGTGCTCTCTATCATGGTGCAGTTGTGGTGTCAGTGCTCTCTATCTCGGTGCTGGTGTCAGTGCTCTCTATCATGGGGCTGGTGTGGTGTCCGTGCTCTCTATCTCGGTGCTGTTGTCAGTGCTCTTTATCACGGTGCTGGTGTCAGTGCTCTCTATCTCGGTGCTGGTGTCAGTGCTTTCTATCACGGTGCATTTGTGGTGTCAGTGCTCTCTATCTCAGTGCTGGTGTCAGTCCTCTTTATCACGGTGCTGGTTTCAGTGCTCTCTATCTCGGTGCTGGTGTTAGTACTCTCTATCACGGTGCTGTTTTGGTGTCAGTACTCTCTATCTCGGTGCTGGTGTCAGTGCTTTCTATCTCGGTGCTGGCGTCAGTGCTCTCTGTCACAGTGCTGGTGTGGTGTCATTGCTCTCTATCACAGTGCTGGTGTCAGTGCTCTCTATCACAGTGCTGGTGTCAGTGCTCCCTATCACGGTGCTGGTGTGGTGTCAGTGCTCTCTATCTCGGTTCTGGTGTGCTGTCCGTGCTCTCTATCTCAGTGCTGGTGTCAGTGCTCTCTATCACGGTGCTGGTGTGCTGTCAGTTCTCTCTATCTCGGTGCTGGTATGGTGTCAGTGCTCTCTATCACAGTGATGGTGTCAGAGCTCTCTATCACAGTGCTGGTGTGCTGTCAGTGCTTTCTATCTCGGTGCTGGTGTCAGTGCTCTCTATCTCGGTGCCGGTGTCAGTGCTCTCTATCTCGGTGCTGGTGTCAGTGCTCTCTATCTCGGTGCTGGTGTCAGTGCTCTCTATCTCGGTGCTGGTGTCAGTGCTCTCTATCTCGGTGCTGGTGTCAGTGCTCTTTATCACGGTGCGGTTGTGGTGTCAGTGCTCACTATCTCGGTGCTGGTGTCAGTGCTCTCTATCATTGTGTTGGTGTCAATGCTCTTTATCTCAGTGCTGGTGTCAGTGCTCTCTATCACTGTGCTGGTGTGGTGTCAGTGCTCTCTATCTCAGTGCTGGTGTTCTGTCAGTGCTCTCTATCTCAGTGCTGGTGTCAGTGCTCTCTATCACGGTGCTGGTGTCAGTGCTCTTTATCACGGTGCTGGTGTCAGTGCTCTCTATCTCGGTGCTGGTGTCAGTGCTTGCTATCATGGTGCTGTTGTGGTGTCAGTGCTCTCTATCTCGTTGCTGGTGTCAGTGCTCTTTATCACGGTGCTGGTGTCAGTGCTCTTTATCACATTGCTGGTGTCAGTGCTCTCAATCTCGGTGCTGGTGTCAGTGCTCTCTATCACGGTGCTGGTGTGCTGTCAGTGCTCTCTATCTCGGTGCTGGTGTCAGTGCTCTCTATCTCAGTGCCGGTGTCAATGCGCTCTATCACGGTTCTGGTGTCAGCGCTCTCTATCTCGGTGATGGTGTCAGCGGAATCTATCACGGTGCTTGTGTCAGTGCTCTCTATCTTGGTGCTGGTGTCAGTGCTCTCTATCATGGTGCTGGTGTGGTGTCAGTGCTCTCTATCACGTGCTGGTGTCAGTGTTCTCTATCACGCTGCTGGTGTGGTGTCAGTGCTCTGTATCTTGGTGCTGGTGTCAGTGCTCTCTATCACGGTGCTGTTGTCAGTGCTCTCTATCACGGTGCTGGTGTGGTGTCAGTGCTCTCTATCTCGGTGCTGGTGTGTGGTCAGTGCTCTCTATCACGGTGCTGGTGTCAGTGCTCTCTATCTCTGTGCTGGTGTCAGTGCTCTCTATCACGGTGCTGGTGGGGTTTCAGTGCTCTCTATCTCGGTGCTGGTGTAAGTGATCTCTATCTCGGTGCTGATGTCACTGCTCTCTATCATGGTGCTGGTGTGCTGTCAGTGCTCTCTATCTTGGTGCTGGTGTCAGTTCTCTCTTGGTGCTGGTGTCAGTGCTCTCTATCACGGTGCAGTTGTGGTGTCAGTGCTCTCTATCTCGGTGCTGGTGTCAGTGCTCTCTATCATTGTGTTGGTGTCAGTGCTCTTTATCTCGGTGCTGGTGTGAGTGCTCTTTATCTCTGTGCTGTTGTCAGTGCTCTCTATCATGGTACTGGTGTCAGTGCTCTCTATCATGGTGCTGGTGTCAGTGCTCTCTATCTTGGTGCTGGTGTCAGTGCTCTCTATCTCGGTGCTGGTGTCAGTGCTCTCTATCATGGTACTGGTTCAGTGCTCTCTATCACGGTGCTGCTGTCAGTGCTCTCTATCTCAGTGCTGGTGTCAGTGCTCTCAATCATGGTACTGGTGTCAGTGCTCTCTATCATGGTGTTGGTGTCAGTGCTCTTTATCATGGTGCTGTTGTGGTGTCAGTGCTCTCTATCACGGTGTTGGTGTGCTGTCAGTGCTCTCTATCTCGGTGCTGGTGTCAGTGCTCTCTATCTCAGTGCTAGTGTCAGTGCTCTCTATCTCAGTGCTCGTGTCAGTGCTCTCTATCAAGGTTCTGGTGTCAGTGCTCTCTAGCTTGGTGCTGGTGTCAGTGCTCTCTATCACTGTGCTGGTGTGGTGTCAGTGCTCTCCATTTCAGTGCTGGTGTTCTGTCAGTGCTCTCTATCTCAGTGCTGGTATCAGTGCTCTCTATCACGGTGCTGGTGTGGTGTCAGTGCTCTCTATCACAGTGCTGGTGTCAGTGCTCTTTATCACAGTGCTGGCATCAGTGTTCTATATCACGGTGCTGTTGTGGTGTCAGTGCTCTCTATCTCAGTGATGATGTCAGTGCTCCCTATCATGGTGCTGGTGTGCTGTCAGTGCTCTCTATCTCGGTGCTGGTGTAATTGCTCTCTATCACAGTGATGTTGTGGTGTCAGTGCTCTCTATCTCGGTGCTGGTGTCAGTGCTCTCTATCACGGTGCTGGTATGGTGTCAGTGCTCTCTATCTTGGTGCTGGTGTCAGTGCTCTCTATCACATTGCTGGTGTGCTGTCAGTGCTCTCTATCTCGGTGCTGGTGTCAGTGCTCTCTATCTCGGTGCTGGTGTCAGTGCTCTCTATCACGGTGCTGGTGTGATTAAAGTGAATGGGATTATTAAAGTGAATGGGGTCTGCCACGAACCTGAGGTTCGCGAACATTTGGGCACGTTCGTGGATCGCGTTTGCGAAACGTCCCGTCGGAAGTTCATCCATCACTACCCCCCACCATATGTGAATGAGTACATTGTACCTCTACCCATTCATCTAAGAAAAAAAGTGTCAACAAAAAAACACACAACGCAGGTTTTCAAAGTAATTTATTAGGCAGCTCTGGGGATCTTCTACCGACTTCGGGGATCTTCTTCTGACTCTTTTGCACTCTCCGGTTCTGCTCCGCGCTCTCCAGTTCTTCTCCGCGCTCTCCAGTTCTTCTCCGCGCTCTCCAGCCTCTTCTCCCTCTCTCCGGCCTCTTTTCCTGCTCTCCGATTCTTCTGCCGGCTCCTCCGCTATCTTCTTCCAGCTCTTTTGCTAGCGGTGGCCCGGTCTTCTGCGTCCTTCTTCCCTCTTCTCTTCTTCCGATGTTGACACGACTGGCCCCGCGCCTTAAGACGTCAAGTCCGGCATGCTCCACCCTGTGACACCGTGTGACATCACCCGGTGACCATGCCTATATAAGTGATCACGCAGCGCTCACACTGCATTACAGCGGGAGAAAACATTGTGTCAACATCGGAAGAAGAGAAGAGGGAAGAAGGATGCAGAATACCGAGCCACCGCTAGCAAAAGAGCTGGAAGAAGAGTAGGAGTCGGCACAAGAATCAGAGCGGGAGAAGAGGCCGGAGAGCAAGAGAAGAGGCCGGAGAGTGCGGAGAAGGGAGGAGTAGGAAGAAGACCCCCGAAGTTGGAAGAAGACCCCCGGAGCTGCCTAATAAAGGACTTTGAAAACCTTTGTTGTGTGTTGTTTTTTTTTTACACATTTTTCCCCAGGTGAATGGGTAGGGGTACGATGTACCCAATACTCATACACATAGGGTGGAGGGCCTGGATCTGGGGGCCCCCTTATTAAAGGGGGCTCCCGGATTCCAATAAACCCCCACCCGCAGACCCGACAACCAATGGCCAGGGTTGTCAGGAAGAGGCCCTTGTCCTCATCAACATGGGGACAAGGTGCTTTGGGTGGGGGGGCCACAGGGCGCACCCCTTCCCCAAAACACCACCCCCCATGTTGAGGGCATGCGGCCTGGTATGGTTCAGGAGGGGGGGCGCTCGCTTGTCTCCACCCCCTTTCCTGACCGTCTGGGCTGCAGGCTCGGATAGGGGTCTGGAATGGATTTTGGGTGGACCCCCACGCTGTTTTTTTGGCATAGGGGGTTCCCCTTAAAATCCATACCAGACCTAAGGGCCTGGTTCTGTATGCTCCTGGAGGGGAACCCATGCCGTTTTTTTATAAAAAATTTGGTGTGGAGTTCTCCCTCAAGATTCATACCAAACATAGTGCCTGGTATTTGCGGGCAACCGAGTCGGATCACCACAATAGTGTGAACCTGGCCTCAATGTCAGTAATGCTTTTCGCTCATTGGGAAAGGAAAATAAACATTTTTCCATTCCCGATGCGAGCCGGCTCGGAGCTGGCTCCCACAATGGGGCTCACAGGGTATCAATCTCGCCGATAAAAGTGGCGAGATTGACACAATATCATGGTCACCTACTGTAGTATGATGTTTTGCATGATTTTAGGAGCAGAAGCCCTAAACGTAAACACAAAACAGAAAAATTTAAGACCTGGCACTGGTCATCCCCTAACCAGGACAATATGCATTCCTCACATTCTCACACAGGGTAGCATTCATGCTCCTCAAGCAGCTCACATGTGTCTACATCAGCGCAATAGAAAATGCCTTGTTCAGCCTTGTAGCAAACATTAGCCATTAATCATCAAGGGAGGCACGGAAACGCAGGCAAGACGGAGGTGCAGGGCTGGCATGACCAATGCTAGGGAGCCCCTGTAGGGTTAACTTTAGAGAGAGAGGAAGAAGGAGGGGGTGGAGCTGAGAGTCAGAAAGAAGGGAGGGCGGAGCGCTATATAAATAAGGGGAGGAGTCAAAGAAATCAAGCGTGGGTCACAAGTTAGGAAGTTGCTGTAGAGAGGACGCTGGGTGAGACCACAGGCTTGGGCGGCGGGACTTGCAGGGCGTAACGGGAGGTTTTTCAACGGGCTTGTGACATTGTCTGGACTATTAGCAGCATGGGGGACGTAGCTGAATTGCTGGAGCGGCTCCGAGCGGTGGCGGCAACACGAGGAACGGAGTGGCTACAGACGCAGGTGGCGGCCATTACGTGGGAGGCGGCGGGGGGGCCTGTTGCAGGGGGGGATGTTACACCACGTGCTCGGCGGTCCAGACCACCGGAGCGCTTCTCTCCTGGCCCCTCCACCAGAGCCCAGCGCCTTACTAGGAGCCCGATAGCGGACCCGCCGGCCCCCCTGCCAAACGGTCTTCAGCAGGGGCTCAAGGGGGGTCCTGGCGGAATCCTCTTCGTGGGCGGGGCTCGGGGAGCGGGGGGTTAGAGATGGATGTCCTGTGGGGGGGAGGCCAATCAGGGGGCAGGGCCTGGGACTGGCCCGTTGCAGGTGGCGCACGGGTTGCTGGGTCTGGGCTCCCAACCAGTGGTTCCAGTGACGGCGTCTGGGAGCATGGCGGTGGAGGTGAGTTCTCAACAAGGGGCGGCGGCGCCGGTGGCTGGTGCCCCCTCGGTAAGTATAGGGGAGGAGAAGACGGCAAAGGAGGCCGCGGCTCGGGTCGATTTAGTCCGGTTAGCGGACCCGGCTAAGTGGGAGGTTTATGTATGTTACGAAGGGCCCTTGGGGGCGCATCTCAAGCAGGAGGTGCGGGACAAGATAAAGAAGGGTGAGTATGTGGAGATCTTTTCGTTACTCCCCTTAGAGAAGTTCAATTTGGATAGGGTCAAGCCCGATGACTCCAAGAAAGATGATGAGGAAAAGAGGAGGTATCGGTTGATACCGCGGACTTTCACTAATTGGCTACAGGCGTTTGCCATTCTGGCAAGCGTGATTGGCGAGACGGCGCCAGAGCATTGCTTGGCCCTGTTTTGTTACATGGACACCATCGGGGAAGCACATAGGGTGTATGGGGGTACGGCTTGGCTGCGCTATGACGAGCAGTTTAGGCAGCGGAGGGCCGTGTGTCCTGATATTCGGTGGGACCACAATGATATCAGCCTCTGGATGCGCTTGATGTCGTCGGCACGAACGCCTTCGCAGTTTTTTCAGGGGGGGCCGGGGGAACTCCCGCCTCTGGGCTTCCGGCCGGAAAGAAATTGGGGGTGTGCTGGCAGTTTAATGAAGGGGCCTGCAAGTTCGGGGGGTCCTGTCGATTTAAGCATGAGTGTTCCAGTTGCGGTGGCAATCACTCACTCTCCCGTTGTTTTAAGAAAGGCAAGCGTGCCGGGGAGTCTGCGTTTAAGAGGGATAACCCCGGTGAGGGTGGAAAAGATGCGGCCTTTTCTAAATAGGTACCCGGACAAAGGGGCGGGTGTTAGGGGAAGGGTTCGCAGTGGGTTTTAGGATTCCGTGTTCATTGCAAGTGGTTCCTCCGATGGCCAAGAACTTAGGCCGCGTACACACGCGGGGACTGTTCGCTCAACTTTGTCCGTCAAACAGTTTCGGCAAACAGTCCGCTCAAAATTAGCATGGACGGACATGGCCACACACGACGGACGAACAGTTTGCTGAAACCGTGCGCGATGACGTGAACGTAAGACGGGACGAAAAATACGACGTCCTATACACTGCATTATAACTTTCGGCGTGAAAATCCTTTCTGAGCATGCGCGCAACTTTGTTTGACGAACAAGCCTACACACGCGGGGACTTTTTTTTTTGGAATTTCCGAAAAACCTTGTTCAGCGGACTGTTCGCTGAAACTGTCCGCTGAAAGCCCACACACGAGCGGACTGTCCGCTGAAACTTGGTTTCAGCGGACAGTTTCAGCGAACAGTCCCCGCGTGTGTACGCGGCCTTACGGTCCGCCTTGCGGAATCCGGGGGTGGTCAGCGAGAAATTGGCGAAGGAGATTTCGTTGGGGGGATGTGTGGTCCATTCGCGGAGCGACCGTTGCTGGATTTGGTGGTGTCTCCATTGGGAGTGGTGCCTAAGAAGGAGCCTATCATCTATCCTTTCCGAAAGGGGTTTCCGTGAACGACGCCATAGACCCGGAAGCCTGCACGGTGTCATACACGTCGTTTGACGCTGCGGTGGGCTGGGTGCGGCACTATGGTAAGGGGGCCCTTATGGCGAAGTCTGACATCGAGGCGGCCTTTCGGCTGTTGCCGGTGCACCCGGAGAGCTTTTGGCTCTTGGGGTGTTGTTGGCAGGAACAGTTTTACGTGGACCAATGCTTGCCCATGGGCTGTTCCGTGTCCTGTGCCTTGTTTGAACTGTTTAGTTCATTCTTGGAATGGGTGGTGCGAGATGTGTCGGGTTGGGCGTCAGTGATTCATTACCTGGATGACTTCCCTGTAGTGGGCCCCCCTTCTTCCAATGTGTGTGTGATCCTTTTGGCCACGTTGCAGCACATTGCGGGGAAATTCGGGGTGCCGCTGGCGGCCGACAAGACGGAAGGGCCGGCCACGGTTTTAAGTTTTTTGGGCATTGAGATAGATACGGAAGTCATGGAATGCCGCTTGCCGGAGGACAAAGTGGAAGGGCTGAAAAGGGAACTGCGGGAGTTGGTGGGCGTACGGAAAGTGCAACTGCGGAAGTTACAGTCGGTCTTGGGTAAGTTGAATTTTGCTTGCCGGATCATTCCGATGGGCCGGGTTTTTTGCCGATGGCTATCAGCGGCTACGGCGGGAACGCAGGTTCCGACCCACTTCATTCGGTTAACTCGGGAACATAGGGAGGACTTGCGGATTTGGCAGACGTTTTTAGAAGGCTTCAATGGATGGTCGGTATGGATGAAGGGGCCGGTGAGTAACTTTGACGTGGAATTGGTGACGGATGTGGCGGGGTCCACGGGCTATGGGGCCTATTTTCAGGGACAATGGAGCGCGGAGGCCTGGCCACGGACTTGGGTGGAGGCAGGGTATACGAGGAACCTAGTGCTGCTGGAATTGTTTCCGGTGGTGCTGGCAATGGAACTTTGGGGAGTAACATGCCGGGATCTGAAGATCAGGTTGCACTGCGACAACATGGGCGTGGTGCAGGTGATTAATCGAATGTCGGCATATTCGCAGATGGTGATTAGGCTGCTGCGCCATCTGGTGCTGCAGTGTTTGCAGATGAACATTTTCTTGTAAGCCGTCCATATCCCGGGGGTAGACAATAATTTTGCCGATGCCTTGTCTCGATTTCAGTGGGAGAGGTTTCAGGCTTTGGCTCCGGATGCGGCGAGAGAGGGGATCCCCTGCCAGGGGTGGCTCTGGGAGGTTGCGTTGGAATCGCCGCGGAATGGATAAGGAGGTCGGTGAGCGGTGCAACCTGGGCGGCATATAGTAAAGTGTGGAAGGAATGGCTGGATTTTACACGGCTGGTGGTATGTCCCCCTTTTGGTGTATCCCAGCGGAAGGGTAGGCTGGGATACGGGTTTGGTGACACTGCGGGAAGGTGGGTTGTCTCCGGGCTGTTAAACGGCCGGAGGCCTGGTGTGGTAAAATTTTGGTCCCGCAGTGTATTGGGAAAAAGGTAACGTTAAATGGAACCGAGGTACCGTCAAAGACCAAACGACTGGGAGTTGTAATTGCTGTTGCAATATAAGTATTTTGCTATTATAGCAATAAAGTTATTTATTTTATTTTGGTTGAAGTTCTTTGGTTAAATAAAGGCTGCTATGGCCAATTTTATACTCCAAACTCCGGTGTGGTCTATTTATTGGGAAAGGGGTAAGGTAAAATGGGAAAGGTAAAGGTATGGGTAATGAAATGGAATATTTCCGGGAAGGAGTGTAATTACCGAATGCATAGGTCATGGTTTGCTTCAAATGCCAATGGATAAGGAACAGGCAAGATGCAGGCCCAACCATCGCAAATACATGCAGATATGCAGATATTTCCAAATGTGAAAAAGGAAGAACTTCTTTTCCCATAATGACGGAGTTAAAAGCTCATTGATGAAGAATGGGAGAGATGTGATAAGAAGACCAATTTACAGTAAAGGTCTCCAATGTTTATCCAATGAAGCTGGCTGATGCATGTTTAAGGAGTGCATGGGTCCTGCCAGCATCAGGTGCGCAAGTGTCTTTGCCTTTTAATACCTTTTAGGAATCCCATGGGTTGAAAACATTTACTTAAGGCTGGTTCACACTGGATGCAGTCCAAAGCGTTTTTATCAGGCCGCGTACACACGCGCGGACTGTTCGCCCAACTTTGTCTGTCCAACAGTTTCGGCAAACAGTCCGCTCAAACTTAGCATGGACGGACATGGCCACACACGACGGACGGACAGTTTGCTGAAACCGTGCGCGATGACGTGAACGGCACGTACGACGGGACGAAAAATACGACGTCCTATACATTGCATTATAGCTTTCGGCGTGAAAATCCTTTCTGAGCATGCGCGCAACTTTGTTTGACGAACAAGCCTACACACGAGCGGACTGTTCGCTGAAACAAGGTTTCAGCGGACAGTTTTACGGAATTTCCGAAAAACCTTGTCCGTCCAACTGTCCGCTGAAACTGTCCGCTGAAAGCCCACACACGAGCGGACTGTCCGCCCAAACACTGTTCAGCGGACAAAGTTGGGCGAACAGTCCGCGCGTGTGTACGCGGCCTTAGAGTCAAAAATGCATGAACAGTGTTTACCATGGATTCCAATGGCCTACATCACACCGGTGCTGTGTGTTCCAGTACAGTCAACTAAATGAGAACATGTTGCTTTTTTTCTCTATGGAACCTATCTATAACATGGCAAACGCATTGAAAAATCACGTGAACACCTCAAAAGAGTGTATGCAGAAAAACTTCTTCAAGTCAGAAATTGTGGTGAACTGACATGCAGACTTGCAGAAAATTTATACTGTGGCAGGTTTTTGTCTGTGGACTAGCGACAGTGCTGTGATACTTAAAGCATTAAGAAATGGCCTTAAGACCCCATTCACACCTGAGCGTTTTGTAGCTTGACGCCTGAAGCTACAAAACGCTGGAGGGGAAAAAATCCATTATTCTCAATGGAGATGGTTCACATCTCCACTCCAAGTCGCCTGAAGCTCAAACAAGTTCCGGACCCTTTTTTGTCACGCGAATCAGGCTGATTTGGGCGTTTTTCTTCTTTTAACATTGGTGACCTTTTGCCTTGCACAAATTCGCGACAAAACGTGGTAAAAAACGCTGCAAATCGCGGTAAAAACGCCGCAAAAAACGCTTGAAAAGCTACGCTCAGGTGTGAATGCAGCCTTAATGCAAGTAGAACCTGCAGGAGTGGGAATGGTTCAGGAGGACTTGAATCAGGCTGCTGACTTTTGACCGAGGCTTCCATAGACCTATTTCTAGGGCTGACGCATTCAATCACAGCCATGAGAGCTTTGTGGTTGCGCCACTGGAGGGTGCGTGATGCTTCCATACAAGCCCTTAGTAACATTCTCCATAATAGGAGGTTGTTGTTTGGCAAAGCGCTGGATGAAGCAAATGACAGAAGAAATGTCCAGAATGTGGTCAGTCTAACAAGAGGAAGCAGCCGTCTTTTTGCTAAAAAACGGTCGATCTTCAGAAGGGTTCAGGAGGCCAAATCTAATATGCCAGGCTGAAATTTACCAGATCACAATGAAGGGTGATCAACACAGCTCAAACTTCCTGTGTACATGGAATCCAATCCAGAGCAGGCTGCTAGACATTTGGAAAGTCTTTTGAAGGTGGGCCCATCTATTGTCTTCCAGTGGGAGCCAGGATAGCCTCCTTTTTGAAGGGTTTGGGTGACAAACATCAAATACAGCTGGGAATGCAATCACCAAATCCTTTCATTCATGGCTAGGGATGAGACGAACACCCCCCCCAGTTCGGTTCGCACCAGAACCTGCGAACGGACCGAAAATTTGTGTGAACTTTAGAACCCCGTTAAAGTCTATGGGACTCAAATGTTCAAAATCAAAAGTGCTAATTTTAACCACTTAAGGACCGCCGTATTGCCAATGTACGTCAACACAATGGCACAGGCAGGCACAAGCACGTACATGTACGTGCCTGCCTTCCAGCGGGTGGGGGGGTCCGATCGGACCCCCTCCCGCTGGATACGGCGGTCCGATTCGGTGCAGGGGCGATCCGTGATGAGGGGATGGCCGTTGGTTTCTGGCCATCCCCGCTCGATCGCTCCTGGCCAGTGACGAACTTCCTCCCCTGTGAAAATGTAAACACAGGAGGAGGAAGTGATGTCACACTCCTCGTGGCGGTCTTTTTGACCGGACAGCGCGGAGTGAAGACACATAAGTAAGTGCACCAACAGTCCACTGACACATAGGTACACATAGGCACACATTTCACCCCAGTCACCCCCCGATCACCCCCCCCGATCGCCCCCCCACCCCCCCCAGTCACAGTGTCACTAATGCAGTGTTCATTTATTTATTGATCACTACATTTAGTGTCAGTTGTGACTGTAAAAAGTGTCAGGGCAGCTAGTATTAGGCCCCTTTAGGTCCAGGGTAGCCCCCTACCCCCCCTAATAAAGGTTTAACCCCTTGATTGCCCTCCCAGTTAACCCTTTCACCCCCTTTAACCAGTGTCACTAAGCGATCGTTTTTCTGATCGCTGCAATAGTGTCACTGGTCCCGCTAGGAAGCTAGTTTTTTTTTAGGTTCAACGCCAGGTTTTTATAGCGTTAGGTACCCCGATATATTAACCCCTTGATTGCCCCTAGAGTTAACCCTTTCACCAGTGATCGCTGCATAAGTGTCACTGGTGACGCTGGTTAGCCAGTTAGTTATTTAGTTATTTAGGTTCCCCGTCAGGTTTTTATAAAGCTTCAGGTACCCTAGGGTTGCCACCTTTTCTTCAAGTCAAAACCGAACACTTTAGCGGCGCACAGCAATTTTTTTTTTTTATAGTATAAACCATGCATATATTTTGCTATTAAATAACATTCCTAATCATATGAAGTTAAAAACAAGAGTCTCCCTTTACATCAGAGTCCACAGAGTTCCCCTTTTACATCGGAATCTACAGAGCTCCTCTTTTACATCTGAACTCGCAGAGTTCCCTTTCACTGTAAGGGGGAGACTCTGCAGACTCTGATGTAAGGGAGAACTCTGGAGACTCTAACATAAGGGTTGCTCTGGGAACCCTGATCTAAGGGGGGACACTGTGGTTTCTGGTGTAAAGGGGAACTCTGAAGTAAGGGGTGCTCTGAGAACCCTGACTCACTCAGACGCAGGAAAGAGAAGGGGGGAGACTTCAGTCACAGACAGGGATGGATGGTGAGCTCACTCACCCCTTGGCAGTCAGCACCTCTCATCCAGATGTATCTGAGGCTGCTGGACTTCAGATTTCTGGCCCCCACTTTCCTTTTCTGAGGCACAGGATTGGTGTGTGGGCAGACACAGAGGGGTAGGGGGGAGGAAGAGGTGCAGGTCAATCGCTCTCTCCTCTCCCAACTGTATATGGGGGGATTGTTAGTGTTGGCTTTGGGCAGTGCGAAAGAGAATGTAACAGACACTCAGCTTACACAACTGCAGCCAGCAACCCTGCTGGGAAGCCACAGTCCAGTCTGAATAATGTGTCCGGGTTTCAGGTAATCTGAAACCCGGACGCATGATTCCAAACCCGAACTGTCCGGGTGAATCCCGGACAGGTGGCAACCCTAAGGTACCCCCATATAAATACCCAATAAAGGTTTTAACCCCTGATTGCCCTTAGTTAACCCTTTCACCAGTGATCACCGTATAAGTGTTACGGGTGACGCTGGTTAGGTAGTTCGCTTTTTATAGCATCAGGGCACCCGCCATTTATTACCTAATAAAGGTTTAACCCCCTGATCACCCGGCGGGTGATATAAATTTGGTTTTAGGGTCAGAAAGGGTCTGCGTCGCCCCAGGCAGTGCTAGGTTAGTGCCAGTACCGCTAACACCCACGCGCAAAGCATACACCTCCCTTAGTGGTATAGTATCCGAACAGATCAATATCTGATCTGATCAGATCTATACTAGCGTGCCCAGCAATTTAGGGTTCTAAAAAAACGCATTGTTTAGCAGGATCAATCCAGATACCTGCTAGCACCTGCGTTTTGCCCCTCTGCCCAGCCCAGCCCAGCCCAGCCCACCCAAGTGCAGTATCGATCGATCACTGTCACTTACAAAACACAACACACATAACTGCAGCGTTCGCAGAGTCAGGCCTGATCCCTGCGATCGCTAACAGTTTTTTTTGTAGCGTTTTATACAGTCGCTGACAGGCTAGGTGCTTTTTTACCTGTGAGTCTCACTACTGTACCCCTAAATTTAGAGCCCAAAATGGCAAAGCGAAGGTACACTAGTGAAGAGGCCTACACGTTTCTGAGCATGACAGATAGTGAAGAGGAAGACACTGATCTGTCAGATTCAGGCTCAGAATACGAACCTGTAGAGGACAGCGCCTCCATGTCAGATAGCTCTGACGACGAAGAAGAGGTCCCTGCTAACGTCAGGCGTACCCGACCCCGATCTTCTGATGTTGTTGAGGTGCAGGAACCGCAAGTCCCTCGTATGGAGTATAGAGCCAGTACTAGCGCCGCTCATCCTTTTGGTGAACTGGCAAGCACCAGCGGCCTAGTACACCCTGGACGTACATCCAGCACTGCAGTATCACGTGGTGACGTGACGAGTCCCATAAGTGCAGTTCAAGCTGGCGAGGTGGCAAGCACAAGTAGTGTCCCGCTGCCACCAAGAAGACGAAGACAGGCCCGTCGTTCCCATAGTGCCCTTCCTGCAGAATTCGTCAATCCTGATTGGGTGCCCACCACTTCTGCAGCACCAGTACTTCCCCCATTCACTGCCCAACCCGGTATTCAGGTGGATACAGATGATTTTACGCCACTCGATTTTTATTCTCTGTATTTCACGGAAGATCTCTATAGATCTATTGTGGACCAAACCAATTTATATGCTGGTCAACACATCGCCGCTAATCCCCAGTTGCCGTCTCTTGCCAGAGATTGGAAACCAGTTACGGTTTCCGAATTTAAGACCTTTCTGGGCCTTTTCCTCAACATGGGTACACATAAATTCATGAGGATGCGGGCTTATTGGTCCACGCATCCGGCTGACCACATGCCCGTGTTCTCTAACTCCATGTCCAGGAAACGATACGAGCAGATCTTGCGGTTCTTGCACTTCAGTGACAATGAACTTTGTCGTCCACGAGGAGACCCTGAATACGATCGGCTCTACAAAATTCGGCCCCTCATAAACCACTTCAACCAACGTTTTGCAGACTTGTTTACTCCCCAAAAAGTTGTCTGCGTTGATGAGTCCCTGGTTAAGTTTACTGGTCGCTTGTCATTCAAACAGTACATTCCCAACAAGCGTACCAGAGACGGGGTCAAGCTCTATAAGTGCTGTGACAGGGCCACAGGCTATGCATGGAGCTTTATGGTTTATGAGGGTAAAGATAGTTACGTAGAGCCGGAGAACTGCCCTGATTACATAGGAAGCGCTGGCAAGATAGTGTGGAAATTGATGTCACCCTTATTCGGAAAGGGGTACCACTTGTACGTGGACAACTATTACACCAGCGTGCCACTGTTTAGTCATTTATTTGATCATCAGATTGGAGCATGTGGCACCGTGCGACCTAATCGCCGGGGCTTTCCCCAGCGGCTTGTAGATTCCCGTCTTAGGCTGGGGGAGAGAGCCTGCTATCGGTGTAATAATTTGCTCGCTATGAAGTGGAGGGATAATAAGAATGTTTTCGTTCTTACCTCCCTTCATGCAGACACGACGGTCCAAATTTCTACGGCGACTGGTATTGTGGAGAAGCCCCTCTGTGTCCACGAATATAACAAAAATATGGGAGGGGTGGACCTCAATGACCAGATGTTGGCGCCGTATCTAGCTTCCCGTAAGGCCAGACGCTGGTACAAAAAAGTGTCTGCTTACTTATTTCAATTGGCTTTGCTGAATGCTTTTGTGCTATACAAAACTTCAGGCGGGACATTAACCTTTCTTTTCTTCCAAAGAGAGGTTGTCACAGAGCTTCTGTATCCAGAGGGTTCTGCACCTCACCATTCCCAACCAAATGCAGTAAGCCGGCTGCATGAGAGGCATTATTCTTATGTCCTCCCGAGTACCCCTACCCAACGAGCCCCCCAAAAAAGATGTTGTGTCTGTAGCAAGCGTGGATTTAGGCGTGACACCCGTTCTTATTGTCCACGCTGTCCTGGCAATCCTGGTCTTTGTCAGGGTGAGTGTTTTGAACGCTACCATGAACTAGTGAAGTATTAGCGTAGGGTACAGCATTTCACAGGCTAGGCACACTAACACAGTCTCCCAAGATGCCATCGCATTTTGAGAGACCCGAACCGTTACAGTTGTTACAGTTTACAGTTCAAAAAAAAGTGTATAAAAAAAAAAAAGTAAAACAAAAAAAACAAAAAAAATATAAAATATAAAAACCAAAAATAGTTCTCTCTCTCTCTCTCTCTTCTCTCTAATTTTTTATACTTTACTATTTACTGTGTTATTGTTAACCATTTTTCATGTTTTCAGGTACGCCATTCAGCTGCAGCATGGATTTATTTATCTTGACAGCAACAGCGTTTGCTCCCACGATACATAAAGCTGCGACTCCAGTGCTGTAGGAGGTGATTTCACCACCACAGTTAAAAAAGAGCATATATGCCGAAGCATAGGGGCATAAGGGGTGGAGGAGCGATTTTGCTCCTAATGCCGCGTACATACGGTCAAAATTCCGACGGAGGGCTTGCCCGTGGAAAAGTTTGAACGTATGTACGCGGCATAACTTTTTTGCGGGAGGATGCCCCCATGCTTCGGCATATATATATTTTAGGCACAGGTTGTGTTAAAAAATGTTTTATTTTTTTACTGTTTTTTTGGCATTTGCTTTGCAGGTATGGTATGGTAAGGTTTTACTGTGATGTTACTTTGTTTTAACGTTAACCATAATTTGCTTAGCAGGTACGCCATTCAGCTGCAGCGCGGATTTATTTATCTTGACAGCAACAGCGTTTGCTCCCACGATACATAAAGCCGTGACTCCAGTGCTGTAGGAGGTGATTTCACCACCACAGTTAAAAAAGAGCATATATGCTGAAGCATGGGGGCATAATGGGTGGAGGAGCGATTTTGCTCCTAATGCCGCGTACATACGGTCAAAATTCAGACGGAGGGCTTGCCCATGGAAAAGTTTGAACGTATGTACGCGGCATAACTTTTTTGCGGGAGGATGCCCCCATGCTTCGGCATATATAAATGGTCCATGTATGTCCATCATTAGAAGTGGGTGGATGAAGGGAGGTATTCTAATGGTGGGCATACCCACCGATCAATCTCTTTTTTTTCGTTCAGACAACATGACTCTCAGTAAATAGCTTGGGGTGTCTACTTTCCAAAATGGAGTAATTTGGGGGGGTTGGTTTTTGGGGCCCCGTACGCAGCTAGGCTCCCAAAAAGTCCCACACATGTGGTATCCCCGTACTCAGGAGAAGCAGCAAAATGTATTTTGGGGTGCAATTCCACATATAACCATGGCATGTGTGAGCAATATATAATTTAGTGACAACTTTTTGTAAAAAAAATAAATATTTTTATTTTTTGTCATTATTCAATCCCTTGGAACAAAAAAAAAATATTCAATGGTCTCAACATGCCCCTCAGCAAATAGCTTGGGGTGTCTACTTTCCAAAATGGGGTCATTTGGGGGGCTTTTGTGCCATCTTGGCATTTTATGGCCTTCAAAACTGTGATAGGTAGTGAGGAGTGAAATAAAAAAATTTATGCCCTTAGAAATCCTGAAGGCGGTGCTTGGATTTCGGGGTCCTGTACGCGGCTAGGCTCCCAAAAAGTCCTACACATGTGGTATCCCTGTACTCAGGAGAAGCAGCAGAATGTATTTTGGGGTGTCATTTCACATATGCCCATAGCATGTGTGAGCAATATATCATTTAGTGACAACTTTGTGCAAAAAAAAAAAAAGTTTGTAATATTCCCGCAACTTGTGGCAAAATATAAAATATTCCATGGACTCAACATGCCTCTCAGTAAATAGCTTGGGGTGTCTACTTTCCAAAATGGGGTCATTTTGGGGGGTTTTGTGCTATTTTGGCATTTTATGGCCTTCGAAACTGTGATAGGTAATGAGGGGTGAAATCAAAAATTTGCACCCTTAGAAATCCTGAAGGTGGTGATTGGTTTTCGGGGTGCCGTACGCGACTAGACTCCAAAAAGTCCCACACATGTGGTATCCCCATACTCGGGAGAAGTAGCTGAATATATTTTGGGTTGCAATTCCACATATAACCATGGCATGTGTGAGCAATATATCATTTAGTGACAACTTTTTGTAAAAAAAATAAATATTTTTATTTTTTGTCATTATTCAATCCCTTGGAACAAAAAAAATAAAATAATCAATAGTCTCAAGATGGCCCTCGGCAAATAGCTTGGGGTGGCTACTTTCCAAAATGGGGTCATTTGGGGGGGTTTTGTGCCATCTTGGCATTTTATGGCCGTCAAAACTGTGATAGGTAGTGATAGGTAGTGAGGAGTAAAATAAAAAAATTATGCCCTTAGAAATCCTGAAGGCGGTGCTTGGATTTCGGGGTCCCGTACGCGGCTAGGCTCCAAAAAAGTCCCACATATGTGGTATCCCTGTATTCAGGAGAAGCAGCAGAATGTATTTTGGGGTGTCATTTCACATATGCCCATAGCATGTGTGAGCAATATATCATTTAGTGACAACTTTGTGCAAAAAAAAAAAAGTTTGTAATATTCCTGCAACTTGTGGCAAAATATAAAATATTCCATGGACTCAACATGCCTCTCAGTAAATAGCTTGGGGTATCTACTTTCCAAAATGGGGTCATTTTGGGGGGTTTTGTGCTATTTTGGCATTTTATGGCCTTCGAAACTGTGATAGGTAGTGAGGGGTGAAATCAAAAATTTGCACCCTTAGAAATCCTAAAGGTGGTGATTGGTTTTCGGGGTGCCGTACGCGACTAGACTCCCAAAAAGTCCCACACATGTGGTATCCCCATACTCGGGAGAAGTAGCTGAATATATTTTGGGGTGCAATTCCACATATAACCATGACATGTGTGAGCAATATATCATTTAGTGACAACTTTTTGTAAAAAAAAAATTTTATTTTAATTTTTTGTCATTATTCAATCCCTTGGGACAAAAAAAATTAAATATTCAATGGTCTCAACATGGCCCTCAGCAAATAGCTTGGGGTGTCTACTTTCCAAAATGGGGTCATTTGGGGGGGTTTTGTGCCATCTTGGCATTTTATGGCCTTCAAAACTGTGATAGGTAGTGATATGTAGTGAGGAGTAAAATATAAAATTTATGCCCTTAGAAATCCTGAAGGCGGTGCTTGGATTTCGAGGTCCCGTACGCGGCTAGGCTCCCAAAAAGTCCCACACATGTGGTATCCCTGTACTCAGGAGAAGCAGCAGAATGTATTTTGGGGTGTCATTTCACATATGCCCATAGCATGTGTGAGCAATATATCATTTAGTGACAACTTTGTGCAAAAAAAAAAAGTTTGTAATATTCCCGCAACTTGTGGCAAAATATAAAATATTCCATGGACTCAACATGCCTCTCAGTAAATAGCTTGGGGTGTCTACTTTCCAAAATGGGGTCATTTTGGGGGGTTTTGTGCTATTTTGGCATTTTATGGCCTTCGAAACTGTGATAGGTAGTGAGGGGTGAAATCAAAAATTTGCACCCTTAGAAATCCTGAAGGTGGTGATTGGTTTTCGGGGTGCCGTGCGTGACTAGACTCCCAAAAAGTCCCACACATGTGGTATCCCCGTACTCGGGAGAAGTAGCGGAATATATTTTATATATATTTGGGGTGCAATTCCACATATAACTATGGCATGTGTGAGCAATATATTATTTAGTGACAACTTTTTGTAAATGTTTTTTTTTTTTTTTGTCATTATTCAATCCCTTAGGACAAAAAAAATAAATATTCATTGGGCTCAACATACCCATCAGCAGTTTCCTTGGGGTGTCTACTTTCCAAAATGGGGTCACTTGGGGGGTTTGTACTGCCCTGCCATTTTAGCACCTCAAGAAATGAGATAGGCAGTCATAAATTAAAAGCTGTGTAAATTCCAGAAAATGTACTCTAGTTTGTAGACACTATAACTTTTGCGCAAACCAAAAAATATACACTTATTGACATTTTTTTTACTAAAGACATGTGGCTGAATAAATTTTGCCCTCAATGTATGACTAAAATTTAGTTTATTCGATTTTTCTTATAACAAAAAGAAGAAAATATCATTTTTTTCAAAATTTTCGCTCTTTTTCCATTTATATTGCAAAAAATAAAAATCGCAGAGGCAATCAAATACCATCAAAAGAAAGCTCTATTTGTGGGAAGAAAAGGACGCAAATTTCGTTTGGGTGCAATATTGCATGACTGCGCAATTACCAGTTAAAGCAGCAGAGTGCGAAATTGTAAAAAGACCTCTGGTCCTTAAGGTGTTTATTGGTCCGGGGCTGAAGTGGTTAAAGGCTAATATGCAAGTTATTGTCCTAAAAGGGGTTTGGGGACCCGGGTCCTGCCCCAGGGGACATGTATCAATGCAAAAAAAAAGTTTTAAAAACTAACGTTTTTTCGGTAAAAGTGATTTTATTGATGCTCAAAGTGAAAAAAATAAAAAAGTGAAATATTCCTTTAACCACTTTCAGACAGGACCATATTGCTGGCTTAAGACCAGAGCACTTTTTGCGATTTGGCACGGCGTCGTTTTAACTGACAATTGTGCAGTTGTGCGACGTGGCTCCCAAACAAAAATGATGTCCTTTTTCCCACAAATAGAGCTTTCTTTTGGTGGTATTTGATCACCCCTACGTTTTTTATTTTTTACACTAGAAACAAAAAAAGAGCAACAATTTTGAAAAAATTCATTATTTTTTACTTTTTGCTATAATAAATATCCCCAAAAAATATATAAAAACATTTTTTTTTTCCCTCAGTTTAGGCGATATGTATTCTTCTACATATTTTTTGGTAAAAAATAAACCAATAAGTGATTCTTGATTGGTTGGCACAAAAGTTATAGCATTTACAAAATAGGGGATAGTTTTACGGTATTTTTCTTCATTTCTTTTTTTTTTACTAGTAATGGCGGCTATCAGCGATTTTTATTGTGACTGCTACATTATGGCGGACACATCTGACATTTTTGGGACCATTGTCATTTTACATCAATCAGTGCTATACAAATGCACTGATTCCTGTGTAAATGACACTGGCAGTGAAGGGGTTAGCCAGGAGGTGGCAGTGTAGGGGTTAAGTGTGTCCTAGGGGCGTGTTTCTAACTGTGGGGGGCGTGGCTGTGTTTTACAGATCACTGATCTCTGCTCCAATCAGAGGGAGCAGAGATCAGTGTAATTTGTTGCTAGGCAGAACAGGGAGATGCTGTTCACATTGGCATCTCCCCATTTTTCCTCCCCATGAGACGATCGTGGGTATCCCCGCGACAGCGGCAAATTCAAGAGGACATACCTGTACACCCATTTGCCTGTCTGTGCCAATCTGCTGAAGTACATCATTGTGCTCCAGTCGGGAAGTGTCTATAGTATGCCTGTAAAGTGGCGCGTGTTTCCCGTGCTTAGAACAGTCCCTGCACAAAATGACATTTTTAAAGGAATAAAAGTAATTTAAAACTGCTTGCGGCTTTAATGTAATGTCTGGACCTGGCAATATGCATGAAAATCAGTGAGACAAGCGGCATGGATAGCCCCCCCCCCCCATGCATTAACAACCCTGCACCCAAATTAAAAAAAGGAAAGGCGTGGGGCCCCCAGGCCCTATATACTCTGAACAGCAGTATACAGGCAATGCAAACAAGACAGGGGCTGTAGGTTTGTTGTTAAGTAGAATCTGTTTGTAATTTTGAACTGATACATTTTTAAAGTGTAGCGCCTGTCAAAAAATCGATTTTTAAGCTTTTTGGAAAACATAGGGAAGGGTTATCACCCCTGTAACATTTTTTTTGCTCTCTGTGTACCTCCTCAGAAGATTTCACCTCACTTTCTGTCCCAATGACAAAATGTTTTTTGAAAATTTGGGGGTTTTAGTAAAAAGAGGATTGGTGATAAAGCATCAGTGAAGAGGAGACATGTTTTTTTCCCATATCAACTCTTACAGGAGAGAATTTCCCTTCCTAGAGTTAGATTTCATCTCACTTCCATTTGTCTCCTTCCGTTTGCAAGTAGGAGACGTTTTGTAAGTTGGATGTTTTAAAGTAGGGGCCTGCCCTATATGCTCTGCAAACATTTGGGCCTAAGGTGTTGGTGTTGCCACAACACTGTAAGCCCTCACAGTTACTCTTGGGGGGAGCTGGAGCGCCCTGCTGTGAACTATTATATAAAGAATTGTAATTACATGAACCTGTTGAACAGGGACAGAAAAAAAATGGGCCTTTGGGGGTGGTGGTGTTGCCACAACACTGTAAGCCCTCACAGTTACTTTTGGGTGAAGGAATGGGCCCTGCTGTGAAATATTAGATCAAGAATTGTAATTACATGTCCCTGCTGAACAGGGGAATAAAATTGGGCCTTAGGCACTGGTGCCACAACACTGCAACACCTCACAGAAACTCTAGTTGGAGAGCAGGAATGAGCCCTGCTGCAAAAAAGTATTGCATCAAAATGTTTAATTACACGCCCCTTTTAAACAAGGGCGGAAGAATTGGGCCTTAGGCACTGGTGCCAAAACACTGTAATCACTCACAGATATTGTAGTTGAGTGCAGCAACGAACCCTCCTGCAAAATATTGCATCAAAAATTGTAATTACACGCCCCTGTTAAGCAGGGGCTGAAAAATTGGGCCTTACCCACTGGTTAGCGGCGTCCAGAACCAAAAATGTTCTTACAAGTTATCAGCATGATCATTGAGGAGGAAGAGGATAGTCACTCAGCATAACAGGATATTCACTGAGCATCAGCATAGGCAGTCTTGAAGGGATCTGACATTTCCAAAAAAATTATTCGGTTACATCTGCATCAGGTGCTTGGTAGCTGGTGGTGATCCAAGACTGATTTATTTTTATGAAGGTCAGTCGATCAACCGAGTCGGTGGACAGGCGCACCCTGTGATCGGTTACAAAGCCTCCAGCAACACTGAATGTGCGTTCCGAAAGAACGCTGGATGCAGGACAGGCCAGTAGCTCAACTGCATACTGTGCAAGCTCTGGCCAGTGATCCATACTCAAGACCCAGTAACCCAGAGGATTTTTGGTGGGAAAGGTATCCAAGTCTGAAATTGCCCCTAGGTATTCCTACATCATGTAAATCAGACGCTGGGGATGGTTGCTGGAACTGATCATACCTTGGGGCTGCAGACTAAAAAATTGTCTGAACGCATTGGTCAGATGGCCACCTTCTCCACCACTCCTTCTACGACTGACCGAAGCCTCAGCAACTCGTTGTCCAGGGCCAGGAATTTGTAACCTCCCAGTCTCTGGGAACGCATTGCACAGACCTTTCTGCAAGGCCTCCCGAAGATGTTTCATCCTCTGCTCCCTCTGTGATGACAAGATAAGGTCTGCAACCTTACCCTTGTAACGTGGATCAAGGAGGGTTGCCAACCAGTAATGATCCCTCACCTTAATACGAGGATCCTTCCGCAGGCTTTGCAGGATCAGGGAGGCCATGCAGCATAGGTTAATTGAGGCATTCGGTCCGGAGTCCTCTGGGTCACTAAGGACAACATGATCTGCAGCCACCTCCTCCCAGCCACATACAAGTACATGGGTTTCTTGGGACTGTAAATCATCCCTAAAAGACTGCTGCTGATTCTGAGTGCCAGGCTCCACCTCCATGCTGACACAATCCTCCACCTCCTCTTCCTGTGTGAACGGCGGGCCAGTAAGAACACTGTCTGGATAAAGGGGGCCTTGAGAGGTAAGGAAGTCCTCCTCTTCCTGCCTCTGTTCTGCCTCAAGTGCCCTGTCCATTATTCCATGCAGCATGTGCTACAACAGGTGGACAAGAGGGACAGTGTCACCGATGCATGCACTGTCACTGTTCACCATCCTCGTGGCCTCCTCAAATGGTGACAGGACTGTGCATGCATCCCTGGTCATGGCCCACTGGCATGGGGAAAAAAAATAGCTCCCCTGACCCTGTCCTGGTGCCATAGTCACACAGGTACTCATTGAAGGCCCTCTACTGCATGTGCAGTCGCTGCAGCATGGCCAACGTTGAGTTCCACCTGGTGGGCATGCCCCAGATTAGGCAGTTCTTGGGCAGGTTAAATTCCTTTTAGAGGTCAGCCAGCCGAGCACTGGCATTATACGACCGGCGGAAATGCATACAGACTTTCCTGGCCTGCCTCAAGAACCGCTGCACCGCCAAGTTAAGGACGTGAGCCAAACAGGGCACATGGGTCAGTTGTCCCTGTCGGAGGGCGGAGAGGAGATTGGTGCCATTGTCGCAAACCACCATTCCTGGCTTAAGCTGGCATGTCGTCAACCACCTCTCAGCCTGCCCCTTAAGAGCTGACAGAATCTCTGCCCCAGTGTAGCTCCTGTCCCCCAAGCACACCAGCGCAAGCACCAAATGGCATCTTTTTGCCTGTGTACTTGCGCAGCCCCTTGAACACCTACGGAGCACCGCTGGTTCCGAGGACAAAGCAAAGGAAGAGGCCATGGAGGAAGAAGAAGAGGAGGGGGTGGAGGAGAGAGGTGTGTCAGAATCACCAGTAGTAGCAATTTGGAGGTGTGGTGGCGGAACAACCTCCAACACTACTGCACCTTGTCCTGCATCCTTCCCAGCTGCCAGCAGAGTCACCCAATGTGCCGTGAAAGATAAGTAACGTCCCTTTCCATGCCTGCTTGACCATGAGTCAGCGGTAATATGCACCTTACCGCTGACTGCTCTGTCCAGCGAGGCCAAGACATTGCCTTCTACATGTCGGTAGAGAGCCGGAATCTCCTTCCGTGCGAAAAAGTGGCATTTGGGAACCTGCCACTGAGGAACCACACATTCCACAAACTCTCGAAAGGAGGCAGAGTCTACCAACTGAAAAGGCAGCAGTTGAAATTGTAGCAATTTAGCCAAGCTAGCATTCAACCACTGGGCCACTGGGAGTGAACTTCTTTCGGCGGTGCAGCAGCTGGGGCAGGAAATTTGCCTGGTACAATCGGACGTCAGTGTACCGATGGCAGATTACCCGCAAGTACTTGGCTGTGACACACCTAATTCTACACCTTCATTCCTCTCAGTGCATGTTTCAGAGAGGACTGAAGGTATAGTGAGGTTGGAGATCCCAGCTGATGAGGAGCAAGGAGAAGTCCGCTTTGTCCTTTGGTGTGAGTCTTTTATGTATGCTTGCCAACGAACTTTTGGAATAACGAACAGAGACAGCGCCTTGCACATGCGGAGCTCTGCGGTGTAATGCAGTCGGTGTGCTGCCCTTAAGATGGCCCCTGGAGGGCATCCTGCCTCATTGGAGATGTTTCCTCCTCCTCCTCTCTCCTATCAGGCACCCATGTGGAGTCAGTGACCTCATCATCCCCTTCCTCCTCATCACTGGAGCAAACCTGGCAGTATGCTGCAGCTGGGAGAACATGACTTTCAGATTGCTGTCCTCCTTGGGCACCCCTCTCTCCAGGCTCATGTTACTACCTTCCTCTAGCTGGGTATCACCATCAGAGCCTTCAAGCATGGAACATGTACCCAACACTGTGGTCAAACAGTTTGGGCGACTCCTCAGGAGGACATGGTGGCGTTAGGGAAGGAGTGATTGATGCCATTAAGCCGAGGGAAGAGGCCGCGTTGGCAACTGCTTTGCCAGACCAAGTACCCTGAGCCTGGGGGAGAGAGGATGAGGAGGATGAGGAAGGCTTGGTCTACCAAGTCTTCGGCATGTTGCGGCTCAACATGGGCAGCTGCCGAAAAAAAGGACAAGCGTGTCCCATGGCCACGTGCTGATGAGGATGCACCGTGTCCATGACCAGCACTGTTGCCTCTAGACACAGAGCCTGCTAGCCCTCTTTTATTGGCTCGTGACTGTCTGCGTCTCCTTGTTGGCCTTCCAGTCATACTAATGGCCTGCAGGGAGATGTAGCTGCACAAAGCTGGGATGTATATACTGATTATACTGCAGCTAGCAGAATCAACTGCCTGCCTGTAGTATTATTAGTATGAGAACACCAGCAATTGTCTTCAGGTAGCTTTATGTGCACACTGTGCAGAAGACACAGTACACCAACTGTAAATACTGCAGCATATATATAGTGGAGATGCAACCCCATGTCACAGGTGCATATAAGCAGTATATGCTGATTTTGGCAGGAATACTAGTTGCACACCTGTGGACTGGGTTCATAAACATGGCAGGAAAAGAAGTCAGTGCTCAGACTTGGAGACAGCTCCACCCAACAGACAGGAAGTCTGGTCAGGAGGGTTCCAGTAGGAGACGGCTCCAGAAGAAAGAGACAGGAGGTCTCGGAGTCTAAGACTGCAGGTGACAGTCTGTGTGTATGTCTGAAGCAGGCAGGTGTAGCCTGTGACTAAAGCAGCACGAAGCTGACAGTGAGTAAGCCAGGAAGCTATTGTTTGTTTATACAGTAATGGTGGAACCCCCTGCGAGGGAAGATTATTGTTTGTTTGAACTCTTTCGTTTCCTTTAAATAAAAGTGGGCTGCCATACCCTAAAAACGCAAGTCTGGAGTGGCACGTTTCTGGAAAATTGCATGCACCACTTGAACCTAATCCCCCCGGATCATCACAATAAATATATATATATATATATATATATATATATATATATATATATATATATATATACACACACACACACGTGTAACACTGACCCCCGAATGAGCGGCTGATGATTTTTTTCTGGGCTTACCAATTACCTCCTCCAGCTCGTAACTCGTCGTTCTTGTCTAGGGGTTCCTGAGGTTGATGGCCCAGTAACTGCAGAGACCACAGTCGAATTCCTTTTTAGGGTTTTTATTTGCATAAAAGAGTTGAACAAATCTCAGTCTCTCAGTTAGGAATCGAGGGTATAAGGATGAAGTATAAGTCTGACGACAGATTTTCTTTTGGATTGAGTTCTGGGCTTTGACTAGGCCATTCCAACACATTTACATGTTTCCCCTTAAATCACTCAAGTGTTGCTTTAGCAGTGTGTTTGGGGTCATTGTCCTGCTGGAAAGTGAACCTCCGTCCTAGCCTCAAATCACACACAGAGTGGTACAGGTTTTGCTCACGATTATCCCTGTATTTAGCACCATCCATCTTTCCATCAACTCTGACCAATTTCCCAGTCCTGACTGCTGAAAAACATGGGGATGGTGTTTTTTGGGTGATGTGATGTGCTGGGTTTGCACCAGACAAAGCATTTTTTTGGCCAAAAAGTTCAATTTTAGTCTCATCAGACCAGAGCACCTTCCTCCATACATTTTTGTAGTCTCCCACGTGCCTTTTGGCAAACTCAAAACATGCCATTTGTTTTTTTTGCTGAAAATAATGGCTTTCTTCTGGCCACTCTGCCATAAAGCCCAACTCTATGGAGTGTACGGCTTATTGTCGTCCTAGGTACAGATACTTCAGTCTCTGCTGTTGAACTCTGAAGCTCCCCCAGGGTTCGTGCTGCCTCTCTGATGAATGCCCCCTTGCCCATGAGTTTTGGTGTGCAGCCGTCTCTTGCCAAATTTGCTGTTGTTCCATGTTCTTTCCATTTGGTTATGAAAGATTTGGTGGTGCTCCTAGGGATCCACAAAGATTTGGATCTTTTTTTTTCTAATCTAACCCTGACTTGTACTTGTACTACAACATTGTCCCTTACTTGTCTGGAGAGTTCCTTGGTCTTCATGGCAGTGTTTGGTTAGTGGTGCCTCTTGCGTCGGTGTTGCAGCCTCTGGGGCGTGTGTATATTTAATGACAGATCATGTGACACTTAGATTGCACACAGGTGGACATCATTTCACTAATTACAGTATATGACTTCTGAAGGTAATTGGTTGCACCAGAGATTTTTATGGGCTTCATAACAAATGGGGTGAATACATACCCACATGGCAATTATCAGTTTTTTATTTCTGAAAAATTGTTTTATGTAGCACTGTATGTAGCCTGGTAATGGGCAGCCAGCGTCTCTCCTCCATTCTCCGTCTTGCTGTTCCCACACTTATAGCCTAGTCCGTGCAGCTCATTCCTCGTCCTTCCCACACTCACAGCTCCACTTCACTAGATTGGACTGCCAGAGTGAGCAGCCCTGAGAGGGCTCCAGTAGCCAGAACTATAAGCAACGTATTGGAAACTGTGGCCAGGAGGTTCTGTATCCCTTCACAGAGACAAACAAGTCCATTGTAACTAGGGCTCTTTGTATCAAGATAACTACAAATATGTAAAGATAGATGACATTCTGATACATGTAATAGATGCTAGATTCTGATTAAGCTTTCATGGGGGTGTTGAAAGAATTTTTGAGTGTTCCCTGGTGTCCGGTTGTCAGGCAGCCAGAAACCCAGACAGAGGATGTGAAAACCAGACTATCTGTGTGAATCCTGCACAGATGGCAACCCTATGTATGTCACCGCCAGGCTCTATCTCTATACATTATGCCATCTCCACATGGCTTCGTCTGGAGGGTAAGCCAAGCGGTTATGGCAGGGTGACTTCATATTGTTTGTACTCTAAAATCAATTAGGAATCTAAGGCCGATAATGAAAATGACTATGGCTACAACAAGATGGTTGAATTTTGGAGACAAAAAAAGTCACAGATAGAGGTAAAATCTTGATGGAACAGATTATTCTCAGACATGATGTAAACAGAATGTACTCTCAATTAAAAACAGATTTGGTAATGAAATAAAAACAAATAATTGTTCTAAATGAGCTGCCTTATGGATGGATTATACATATGATGGTAAGTATATTATGAACAGGAAAAATATGTTTAAAAACAAACTTAGCAGTCCAGTGGAAACCAATCACTAAATAGTGAATGTGAACCTATATTAATAGTGCATGTACAATTAATGATATTGCTGTATATTGTGAGATAGCAATATGGAATATTATTAACAATAATATTGAAGATGTTACTCATATTAGATAATAAAAAATATTAAAATGTGAATTTAGGAAAAAAGAAATGAGGAGAATAGGGGATTATGGAGATGTAATAGTGATTAATAATCGCTAATGGGGGGGGGCGTGGCCTAGCACCAGAGAGAGATGGCAGCATAATCCGCCATCCAGAGCTTCTATAGTGCCTCTCACCAACAAGGATGGCTGGGAGGAGCTCGTCAGCCACCCAGTCCCGGCAGGACTCGTCCACGAAGCTCAGCCGCAATATACCAGCGATGTTCCACACTCAAGACGCGGACCCTCGGGCCGCATTTCAGGCCTCGGACCAGAGTTTCTCTGCCACCATCGCTGACACTCCTGGAGTCTCCACTGCAGCAGGTACACATAACTTGCATACCTCTCCCTTATTGTGCCTGGCAGATTTCCAAGGGGTCACCACAGACATTAAAAACCCACTTTTTGCAGCCATATCTGACCTCAAGACTGATATCAGGGCAGTAGCTTCTAGGCTGGAACATGTGGAGACAGCGGCCATGACACGTGGGGCAGCAATCCAGCAAGTGCAAAAGGTCACCAGTGTCCATGCTCAACACCTGAGGGAAATGCATAGACACATGGAAGACCTTGATAACAGGGGCTGCAGGTGCAACTTATGTGTCAGAGGCATACCCGTATCAGTGGAAGGGCCCCAGTTGCAATCCACTATCTGGCCTAACTTTAATACTTTGCTGGGTAGGCCGACGGACGCTCCTGTGGAGATGGAAAGGTGTCACGGGGCTCTCAGGCCGAGGGGATCCCCTAGAGATGCAGTGTGCTGTCTAGTGAACTTTACTCAAAAGGAAGAGATATTGCAACTTGCACGCAACCATGACCATCTGGAACACGAAGGGGCATGTATTGAACTGTTTCAGGACTTGTTGGCCATTACTTTGCAACACAGAAGAGATCTCCGTCCCTTGCTGCAAGCCTTGCGTGATAGATGCATCCCCTACCGGTGGAAATTCCCCTTCTGCTTACAAGCCACTGCAGGTAATTGCACGGCGCACCTGAGAACCCTTGCAAACTTGCAGCCCTTTTGCGATACTCTGGGCATCCCTGTAGTGGATGTCCCAGACTGGCACAGTGCGTTTTTGCAACCAGAACCTTGTATCCCTACACAGCCTGATGTCACACCAAGAACACAAAGACAACGGCAGAGGAAACGCAGAATTTCAACTACCTCACCATTGAGGATTCAGGAAACAGATGAGAGCCCACGAGTATCCCCATCATCCATTCGATGCAGAACCAATCGCTAACTTCACTTCAAACAAATGGGTGAGCGGATCTACACCACCCCTATGTTTCTTCCCTGAACTCAGAGACTTAACTTTTGGTATGGGTGACCACATTGGCACCTTTCAAGCATCATCATATGAGTAGCCTCTGCTACATGGAGACCAGCGCATGATGGTTATTCTTATGGAATGCACAAGATAGCCTTTTGACTGGCAACTTTACTAAAACCGGGCACCAGGTAATAACCCCAGCCCTGGGGGTGAGACTGCTTATATTTTCCGGCTCAGTTTACATTAAAACCATATGGGAGCTTAGTGAGTTGGCAAGTCTCCTAGCTACAGGACCTGGTTGCACAAAAAGTGAAAGGGCATGTTGCCCTTCTCACAGGGAGTATCATATTCATTTGCAATAGTGCATGAACTAGCACTGAGCATGGCCACAATGAGAGCTATGGGAACTGCGGTGCTCCCTCACTCGGCCTCTGGTAGAACTTGCCAACCACTAAACATTTGCCATGTAAACTATTTTTCTTACAGTAGCGTCACTTGGTTACTACGTTATTTATTGGTACGCAAGACTCACAGCTCCCTTCTGTCAGCAGGAGAGCATATGAGGCTCTTGTGAACCACCGAAATAATCGTACATCCATATTCATGGATAGGGTTACATTTAGAGGTTTTGTTATTCAGCCCTCTCCTACTTTAATTACTCCTAGTTATATATATATTTGTTGATTTTGTTTGGGTCTCTCTACTGATGGCTGCACCCATCCTTGGATAGCAAGGGCTCGTAGTTGTCTTTTACCAGCTATTCTCTCGAGCCCCTGAAATCCAAATCCAACTCCAAAGGTTACAACGCTAGGGGTTGCTCTTGGGATTAGAAGTTATGCTAGACATGTTTAGGATCTAATATAATACGGAGGTGAGGGCGGACATCTCCAACGGTATCAGTAGCATTGATGGGTGATTGTCTATGGACTCCCGCGACCGGGGGCTCTACATCCTCTGGATCTGAAATTTGGGATCTGGTTGGGATGCTGGGCCTGTGGCAGTTGAGGGTACCAGTACACCAACTTTGAGACTGCTTAAGCTATCTCATACTTTTGATACCAAGGGAGCATGGCCTTTTGTAAGTTTTATATGTTTCATATGTTATATGTATTTTATATATCACAAGGTCTGGAATAATTACTAATATGTCAATAGAGATATATCAACCTAATTTCTGAAGTCTATTATCATTCCAGGGGCAGGTGGCAAGGGGGAGGAAAGGGGAGGGGGGGACTTTCGATAGTGTCAATAGTGGCTGACTACAAAAGGGCTGTATTTGGTACTCTTAGATCCTTACAGTGGAGGTATGTCCCATATTGGCTATGCTCAAACTTGGAAGACTCTGGGTGGTGATAGCATCTGGATCCACCTTGGTGTTAGGCTTCTTTCCACCTCAATGAGGCAGGTTCCCCCTTTGAACATACCCAGAATAGTCTATTCCTATCCGTTTCCCTGTCGACGCTTCACTAGGTAGGTAAGCAGGGCTATACCCACCCTGGTAGATTTTACACTCTGCTGGTTTTGGAATCATCTACTGAACATAGTAAGTGTCTGAGTTCCTCTTTCTTTTAGGTTCTCTTTCTCTCTCTCTCCCACCTCTCTCTCTCTCTCTCTCTCTATCTATCCTTCCCGTTCCAGCCCTCTCCGGCTGCAAAAGCCTGACAGAGCTTGCACGATCTTACCTCGTTCAAAAATGTCCTCTGCAGTGCACTCCTCAGCTCATCTATCTCTTGAGGTGTTTTCTCTAAATGTTAGAGGCCTCAGTGTTCTGGAAAAGCGTAGCAGTGTTTTGGCGGAAGCGCATTTACATTGAGCACAAATTATCTTCTTACAAGAAACTCATTTTAAGGCAGGCTCCGTCGCTCGTTTCGCTAATAAACGTTATCCAGAGGTATACCATGCGACCTGTACTGACTCCAAAACTAAGGGAGTTTCCATTTTATTAGCTAAGTCTCTGATGTTTAACCTTACCGACCAACTTTTGGCCCCCGAGGGTAGATTCCTATTCTTGAAAGGCATTTGGAAAGACAAACCTGTGACCTTAATAAATGTATACTGTCCCAATTCAAATAGGATGCCCTTCCTGAAAAGCACTCCTTTGAAGTTGGCTATCTAGCGCCGGCTCCTGAAGAGCATGCGCCATGTTTTTCTCAAGTTAAGGTTACACCTGAACTGCAGTTTGGTTTGGGTAAAATTGTTTAAATTTGGACCTCAGCATCCGTCTGACTGGACTGTGGGATGTTCAGCCTGGCCACAGGGGGCACTGTCCCTTCTGGCATGCATGGAACTACAGTCTAGTTGGGTTCTTTAAGTTTACTCTCTCTCTGAGCCTGCCCAGTGGGAGTGGTGCTTATGCTGTGCTTTCTGGGAGAGGGTACTTAAGATGAGGATGTCATGTGATTCGGGGGTTTCCGGTCGAGAAGGATGTGCTGACTTCATGGTCCTGGTCCTCCTGACCAGCCCCCAGGAAGGCTATGTCGCCCAAAAAGGTTCTAATGACAGTACATATAACAATGGGGAAAGCGGACATCCTTGTCGTGTTCCATTGAGCATCTCGAGTCTTCCATTATCCTTTACCATTGCTGTTGGGCCATTGTATAGATTGTTTTATCCACTTCATGATTTTTGGTCCCATTCCTAAATGTCGGAGTGTATCCATCATGAATCCCCAGTCTACCCTATCAAATGCTTTCTCCGCATCTATTGAAAGGAGCAAGACTGGGGAGCCACTTGATTTCCTCTTACGTAACATCAAAATAGTTTTTATACTATTGTCCTGTCCCTCTCTACCCGGAACAAATCTGGTTTCATCTGGGTTTATCCAGAGTGGTATTCATTTTTTTAATCCTGTGGCCAAAATGTTTTCATAGATTTTTGTATCAGCATTGAATAAGGCAATAGGCCTATAGCTCGAGCAATTCGTTTTATCTTTTCCCTCTTTCGGTATAATTGTAATTGTGGCTAATAATGATTCTCATCTTACTTCCTCGTCTTCTCATATGTTCAAATATTCTTATAACTTCAAAATCAGTTGTTCTTGAAATTTTTTATGATATTTGATCGTATAGCCATCAGGTCCTGGGCTTTTTCCTACTGGGGTTTCTTTTATAACCAGTTTAATCTCCTCTTGTGTTATCTTTTTTTTCCAGCTCTTTTAATTGCTCAGGTTGAATTTTTGGTAATTTTGCTTTTTTTAAGTACATTTGTATCTTCTCTTTTCTTATTTCTTCTTCTTGTTGTGACTCCTGTTTTTTTATTGCGTATAGCGCACTGTAATATTGTTGAAAAGCTATAGCAATATCTGATGTCTTATTAACTAGTTCTCCTTTCTCATTTTTGATCTTCTCAATATAATTTAAAGACTTATTTTTTCTGACAATATTTGTGAGGTGTTTTCCAGGCTTATTGCCACATTTAAATCTCTCCTGTCATACCCTGTTGAACTCCCTCCTCTCCTCTTGTTCAATCCACTCCTTAAGTTGTTCTCTTTTAATCATTAGGGTCCAGTATGTTTCCTTTTCACCTTGCTTTTTATGCCGTTTCTCCAGTTCATGTATTTCCTTTATAGTTCTTTATAGTTATATTTTTTTCTCTTTCCTTCTTTTTTCCTGCCCCAATATATATTAATTTACCCCTGATGACAGCCATATGTGCCTCCCAGATGGTTGCTTTTTTTGTGTAAATAGTTTTTATTGAAAGATTTTCACAAGAAAATTTACAGTACAATGACAAGATAGTCTTAGTGTCTTCTCCACATCATCCCAACAGTATGTAGCATGTCACAAAGCAAACAGTAGGGAGAAGCATAAAGCATTTTGATAAACATACTGCAAACCAAAAACATAACAGGTAACAATATAACAAAGAACTGTCAAAGACTGGTCTGTCATATGTCTGAAAGGGGAAGCAAGTAGGAATAAGAATGTGGATGGCACTATATACTTGCTAATTTTTAGCAGGGGTAGCTAGATTCCAGGGTCAGGAATTACGACATGTGAGTACTCTTATACCATGTGTCCCAAATTTGCCAATTGTTATCAAACTGAATTTCCTGTCGCATCATGGCAGCATACACTCCGGGTTGTGACTCCGCCCCCACAACCTGATAGGACCACATAGCTATAAGATGAAGATACGCCCCCCGCCCCGGTATTCTCTTATTTTTCCTCACCTGTTGGGACCGCACCGATCATCACCCTCTTACCGCTTCGCCCCAGCCAGGTTCTAGCCTCTCCTGGGTGGAAGTCCTTACCGGTACAGCCTCTAAAGGAAGCTAAATGGAAGGAACCCCACTCTGGTGATCTCAGGGGTATGAATACTTTTTCTCTGCAAACAGAGCATTGCCTCTATAGCCGTTGAAAGTAAGCCTTAAACAGGCTGAAGGCATATAATAAAAAGATTGGTCTTTAAGCCTTAAACAGGCTTAGTACCTGCGGTGGTCTCCGGTTTCCTGTTCCTCCCTGGTGTCACTCTGTCTGCAACCTGACAGCATACTCTCTGCCTTCAGTATCTCTTGTCACCTTAGGTTGTCTGGTGCCTTTACCCCAGTGTTGCCTTTCTGCCATATTTTACTTTCTTTTCCTTAGCTCTGTAGTCCCACAGCAACATCACCACTCTTCCTGGTCACTCCGCCGCTTTGCACATGCTCACTGTGCACTTTGGGCAGCCTGTGTATGTCTATCTATGTCTTTTCCCTTCTCCAAGATGGCGCCGGCGGCCGCATGGCACTACTGAGCATGTGCGGGCGGGACATGACCCCGGCTCCAATTTTAAAAGGGGAAGATGCCTTTTTTAACGCAGATGCCTTTTTTTTTTTGCCTGTTTTTTGTGCTCAGCTGAATTTCATGACTGCTGCATTTCTGTTTTTTCTATCCCAGTGTTGCCTCTCTGTTTGGTAAGTATCTCCCCTGTATTTTTCTTCTCTCTATTCCCCTCTTGTTTCTGTTATGGCTTTATCTTCCTTACCCTTTTTGCGTTACCTGTGTCTTCAGGCTTCCTCTGTTTCTCTATCCATGGAGACCACTGCTCCAGCAGATCACCACCAGCATAATAGGTAAGAGGGGAGGAGTTTGGTAAGTAGAGAAGATCGAAAAAGAGAGCAGGAAGCACTAGCGCTACCTAAATGGTTAGCCCCATCAGGTCCGCAAGATCATCTCGCAGAGATTCCTCGCATAGAAGAAGCCGCTCTGGCCATAGGCGGAGCCATTCGGGTGGAGGAAGTCGCTCAGGGAAAGGGAGTCGCAGAAGGAGTCGCTCCAGGTCTTGTTCAAGGCGCAGCCATTCCCGCCGAAGAAGATCCCCTGACCGGAGGCGCCATTCACCAGCACGTCACTCCCATCCTTATGAAAATACCTGCTGGGTATGCGGGGCCATAGCCCTTCCAGATATGTTGGCATGCCGCCGGTGCTTTGAAGAAGCCACCAGAGAGAAAGGGCAAGAACACAGAGAGCTCACAGAGTCTTCTGCCCCACGTGTCGCTCCCGACACGGAGTTATCTCCACGGGGTGCTTCGCTGGCTCCCCCAAGTACTTCCAGAGAGCATGATTCTCCTTCAGATGAGGAAGAACTAGAGGCTTCAGCGGGCTTTGACTTCTCCCTAATAGAGCCTTTTGTGAGGTCAGTGAAGGGGGCCATTAGCTGGGAGGAACCCCAGGAGGCCCAACCCAAAAGGAGAAAATATTTCCCGAACCTTATGAGAGAACCCGAAGCCTTCCCCTTCATTGATGAGTTGGAGGAACTTATCAGAGATGAGTGGCAGAGACCCGAGAAGAAAGCAAGTCTTAACAATCGGCTTGCCAAACTATATCCTCTAAAGGAGGCTAAAATTAAATCTCTCGTGTCCCCGCCAGTGGTGGATGCATCCCTCATGCGCGTGGCCAGACACGTTACGCTCCCTATCGAGGACGCTGTGTCATTCAAGGATGTCCTGGATAGAAAGATCGATACTTTTCTCAAAAGAGCTTACTTAGCAGCAGGAGGCGTATGCAGGCCAGCAGTGGTTCTTGCAGCTGTGGGTAAGGCTATTGCCAGTTGGTCAGCAAGCACAGAAAAGCTTGTATCCAAGGCGCTGATCAGGACCAGATAGTTAGGGCCCTGCAAGAACTAAGCCTTGCAGGGGATTTTGTGGCAGAGGCATCTGTGGATGCTATTAAGTCTGCATCCAGGGCTATATTGTCCTCGGTAATGGCCAGACGGGCTCTCTAGCTCAAACCCTGGGCAGCAGATCCTGCTTCCAAGTCCAATTGGTGCCGCATCCCGTATAATGGTGAGAACCTTTTCGGCGCAAAATTGGACTCTGCTATTTCTAAGGTCACTGGCGGAAAATCAGGGCTTATCCCCTCGGATAGAAAGCCAAAGCTTCAGAGGCCTCCTCCCTTTAAGCGTAACCTCCCGGCCAGGTACAGGGATGCCAAGTGCTACAGGCCTGGTAGGGAGTACAGAAGGAACTGGAAGGCCCCTCAAACGTCCTTCCTGACGTCCCAGAAGCCCAGGACCCCGGCATCTACTGATCAGAAGTCCTTTTGAAGGTGCGCCCGCCCAGCCAGCAGTGGTGGGGGCCAGACTCTCAAAGTTCACGCTGGTCTGGGGGGAAACAATAAGCGTTAACCACCGTTCGCGTCGGGCACAGATGGTCATTCAGGTGACTTCCCCCGGGGGACCATTTTTGCCCAGCAAACCTCCCGTCATCCCGGCAAAAGAGGTTAGCCTTGACCCGATACGTTCAGGATCTGCTCCAAAAGGAAGCAATTACCGAGGTGCCCCTATCCCAAAGAGGTCGGGGGTTCTATTCCCCTCTATTTCTAGTAAAAAATAAATCAGGGGACCTACGTCCGGTCCTGGATCTAAACGTAAACCGCTCTATCCAGGTAGAAGCATTCAAAATGGAGAGCCTACAGTCTATCCTCCAGGCCATACATTTGGGGGACTGGATGCTCTCCATAGATCTACAGGGCGCCTACCTCCATATCCCTATCCATTCAGAACTCCAAAAGTTCCTCAGTTTTTCGCTAAACCACAGACACTTTCAGTTCTGAAGTATTCCGTTTGGAATTTCTGCGGCTCCCAGGACCTTTACAAAGGTCCTTCTTCCCGTTATCGCGCATCTGAGGGAGAGGGGGCTGCGAGTCCACCATTATCTGGACGATATTCTCCTCCTCTCAGACAGCTGAGAGTCGCTGTTACAGCATCAAAAGATCCTCATCTCCACTCTGCAGAATCTGGGATGGCTCATAAACTGGGGAAAGAGCCAGACTCGGCCCACCCAGAGAATGATCTTCTTAGGAGCCCAGTTGAATACAGTGCAGCTGCCTCCGGAGAAGTCTTCCCTGTTGGTCCGGAAGGTGAAGAAGGCCATTCTAGCAAGATCCCTGTCGGCCAGAGTATGCCTCAGCCTTCTAGGCTCCCTATCAGTGACAATTCCTATGGTCCGTTGGGCTCAGTAGCATACCAGACCTCTGCAGAACTCCTTCCTACATCAGTGGGATGGTTCATTCATGACCCAGACGATCCGGATCTCGGAGACAGTCAGGCGCTCATTGCGTTGTGGTCCCCACAACTTAAACAATTGCAAACACATAGTCATCCCTCCTCAGGAGGTAGTGACCATGGATGCCAGTCTAGAAGGTTTGGGAGCCCACTACCAGTCCCGTGCAGCGCAGGGCCGTTGGCCTTTCGAAGTACGGGACTCTGTATCGAACGTGCTGGAGATGAGGGCGACCCTCCAGGCTCTCCTGGCCTTCAGCTCCCTTTTAAGGGGGAAACAGGTCCTCTTAACGATGGACAACAAGGTTGCTGTCGCCTACATAAACAGACAGGGGGGGACCAGGAGTCTCTCCATGATGCGGGAAGTTCTCCCTATGATTGAATGGGCACAGTTGAACCTGTCAGACTTGAGGGAGACTTACATCCAGGGGTTCGAGAACATCTTAGCCGACACGCTCAGAAGGGAGTTCGCCTTCAACAACGAGTGGTCCCTGAGCCCTCAGGCCTTCTCCCTCATCTGCCAGACCTGGGGTCAACCAGACATTGACCTTGCTGCGACTCCGGCAAACTCCAAATGCCGAAGGTTCCTGTCGAGGTTTCCCTTTCACTTAACGGAGGGGACAGATTGCCTCCAGCATCCCTGGAACTTCCATCTCGGGTATATCTGCCCTCTGACTCCCCTGATGTGAGATTTCTCTTAAGGCTCAAGAGATCAACGGCATTGGTGATAGCGGTGATTCCTTTTTGGCCCAGGAGGCCATGGTTCACCACCCTCCTATAACTGAGCACGGCAGACCCTCTTGCTCTTCCCTGTCAGCCGACTTGCTCTCCCAGGGCCAGCTACTACATCCAGATTCGGGGAAGCTGCACTTGATGACTTGGGGGCTGAGAGGGCTAGGTATCTATGTCAGGGCTGCTCCCAGAAGGTAGCTGATACCCTGCTCCAGGCCAGAAAACCTACCACCAACTGCACCTACTGCGGGGTCTGGAAGAAGTTTGTTTCCTTCTCTCAGGACCTTGGCCGGGATCTGTCCTCCCTTTCGGCTCCTCTGATCCTAGAGTTCCTGCAATCAGGCTTAGACAAAGGTCTTAGCTCTAGTACTCTGAAAGTTCAGGTGTCAGCTCTATCCACCCTGACAGGGGTTAAATGGGCTCACGATCCCCTTGTTATGCAATTTCAGAAGGCCTGTCTTAAACTAAGACCACCTAGGAAGCCTTCCTTTCCAACATGGGACCCATCAGTCATCTTAGAGGTACTATCCAAAGAACCCTGTTTTCCGCTGGAAAACATCTCCCTCTGGCACCTGACACTAAAAGTCACCTTTCCTGGTCGCAATCACATCAGCGAAGAGAGTTTCAGAGATGCAAGCATTACTGATTAAGGAGCCATATCTGATCATTAATCCAGACAGGGTAGTTCTAAGACCCTTGGATCACTTTATCCCAAAGGTGGCATCCTCTTTTCACTTCAACCAGGAAATCAACTTGCCAGCTCTTAACACAGACCAGGGTGACCCTCATCCTCTGGATGTAAGGGGCAAAATCATAAAATATCTTTCCCTGTCAAAATCCTTTAAAAGATCGGAGAACCTCTTCATCATTCCCTATGGCCTTAGGAGAGGTCAAGCAGCGTCGGCCCGAACCATTGCCTCCTGGTTGGTGAAGGCCTACTTGCTGAGTGAGTCGCAAATTCCTGAAGACCTTAGGGCTCATTCCACCAGAGCAGTGACCACCTTCTGGGCGGCGTATTGTGGGGTCTCGGTGGAGACCATCTGCAGAGCGGCCACTTGGTCCTCCAGGAACACCTTTATCTCTCACTACAAGGTGGACTCAGCTCAGCTATCAACAGTAGAATTGGGAAAGTCCATTATTCAAGCCAACTCTTCTATTCCTTGCTAATAAACGTTTACCTTTGCATCTCCCACCCAGTCTGCGAGTTAATCCCCAGAGTGTATGCTGCCATGATGCGACAGGAAAATGGAAAATTGTATACTTACCTTTCCGTAATTCTCCTTTCCTGTCGCATCTTCATGGCAGCATACAATATCCCACCCACAAAGGTGATTCATATATACAGAGAATACCAGGGCGGGGGGCGTATCTTCATCTTATAGCTATGTGGTCCTATCAGGTTGTGGGGGCGGAGTCACAACCCGGAGTGTATGCTGCCATGAAGATGCGACAGGAAAGGAGAATTACGGAAAGGTAAGTATACAATTTTCCATTTTTTTTCCCCATCCTGAGGGCTAGGATTGATTCATAAGAAAACTGTAAATGGGTGGTCGACCAAACCTCTGAGGCATTGGGTGCTTGATTGTTTTTCCAAAATCTAGCTATCAGTGTCCTAGCTACCAGGAGGATGTGGGATATAACAACTCCAAAATTAGGTGGGTATTTTTCAATACCCAAATTAAGAATTGCCAGGCCAGGTTCAGGGGCAGAGAGGAAACCTGTGATACTAGAAATGGCACGAAATATGGCGTTCCAGAAGCTTCTTAGATGTTTACAAGACCAAAACATATGGAGTAGGTTACCAACCTCCCCACAATTCCTCCAACACAGGGGGGAGGACTCAGCGAGGCCAAATTTAGAGATCCTAAATGGAGTAAGGTACCAGCGTAGAGCGATTTTCTGGGATAGCTCCCAGTGCCCGACACACTTTGAGGCCCTGTAGTTAGCTTTGAATGCATGGTACCATTGTGACTCTGAAAAGGTGCATCCTAAGTCCTCCTCCCAGCGCAGATAGGGACGAGATTTACTGAAGGCAAGCTTTTGCTGGAGGAAGTTGTAGAATAAGGATATTCCTTTAGGTAGGGGGGATTGGCATCGATAAAGTGCCAAAGAGATTCAGCAACCGGAACACTGGTAACTTTACTATCTTTCAGCAAATTAGATATTTGATAGTGTTTGTATACATCAGCAGGCTTTAGCTGAAAGCGCGTCCTTAGAGAGTGAAATGGGATCATGGAAGGTCCCTGAAAGAGATCTTGCAGCCACTGTATTCCACTCTCAGCCCACGCTTTGGTAGTGAAATTGGGGATTAGGAATTCTAAGGCCTGCAGTGGTATGGGAAGTGCAACCAATTTAGAGGTTGGAGGCGTGGACCTAAGAAGATCTCGCCAGGCCTTCAGGGAGGCCCGAACAGTGTCAGGAAGTGAATGGAGAGGCCAGGGTTTAATTGAGTCTGTAAGAAGAAGAAGTTTTAGGTTTTGGGTAGGGCTGAGGGCTTTTTCTATGCAGCACCATTTCGGTTCCTGAGCCAAGTTAAACCAGTGTGTAATTTGGACTAGCCAGGATGCTAGGTAGTAGTCCTTTAGGTCCACGATGCCCATATCACCAGCCAGCCTGTGCTTTATCAATAGTATTTTGGAACATCTAGGCCTTCTGGAATGCCAAATGAATTTATTCATCAAGGAGTTAAGACCGGAGAAATGTTTCCCAGATGGGGTGACAGGTAGTGCCCTGAACATATACAGGATTTGGGGGAGCAACAGCATCTTGAAAGACAGTTCACACTATTTGCTTCTTTAGTAAGTTTGTCAATAAGTGGGGGGAAATTTGCCTCTGCTAAATGGCGAGCTGTTTTGGTCAATTGGATTCCCAGGTAGGGGATGGTGGAGTTACTCCATTTATATGGAAATGTGGACATCAGATGAGTGCGGCGAGGGGGTTCAATGTCTGTGTCTAGAATTACCGACTTGGAGAAATTCCCCTTATAGTAGGAGATCAGGCTAAACTCCTGGAGTACCTGGTGTGCGGTAAGGACGAGGCTGGGGATGTTAGGAAGAGGAAGATATCATCCGCGAACAGGTTGATTTTATGAGGGCCATCTTGCATAGGGATTCCTGCAATCAAGGGGTGGGAGCGGATTCTTTCTGCCAATGGTTCAATCAGGAGGTTGAAAATTGTAGGGGATAGTGGGCATCCCTGCCTGGTGCCATTAGAAATAGAAAAGGGGGACGATAGCATATTAGAGGTGAAGACCTGCGCTGAGGGGGCTGAGTACAGAGCAAGAATGGCTGAGAGGATCGGTCCACCAAAGCCAAACTTCCGTAGGACGCTATCCATATATCCCCAATGAATCCGGTCGAACGCCTTCTCCGCATCCAAGGAAAGGAGCAGAGAAGGCGTTCGACGGGCCTCCGCAAATTGAAGGATTCCAATAACACGCCTGGTAGCGTCCGAGGCCTGCCGGCCAGGCGTGAACCCCGACTGATCCGGATGGATCAACGTAGGGACTAGGGGAAGGAGTCTTTGAGCAAGGATCTTAGCGTATACTTTGACATCCGTATTTAAAAGGGATATTGGCCTAAAATTCGAGGGAGTGTTAGGTTCCTTACCCGGTTTGGGAATCGTAAACACATAGGCTCTAAGCATCTCCGGGGGGAAGGAAGCAGAGGAGAATGCCTCAGCATAAGTCTCTGAGAGCACGGGGGAAAGTAGGTCTGAAAATGCACGGTAGAAATCGTTAGTCAGGCCATCTGGCCCTGGAGATTTGGCCAGGGGGAGGGATTTGATGCACTTCCCTATTTCTGCGGGCGAGATTGGTAAGTTTAGAGATTCCAGTTGTTCCTCTGTGAGAGAGGGTAGATTAATACTGGATAGGAAGGATTGTATACACTCATCTGTGGGTTGGGGAGTATCAACATCTAGTTTTAAATTATATAGAGAGGAGTAATAAGCAGCAAAGGCGTCTGCAATTTATTGGGGATTGATTTTTTTCTATTTATCTATAAGGTGGTATACAAAAGGGATTTTGGTTTTGATCCTAGCTGCCCTCACCCTGTTGGCTAGGTATTTTCCAGCGCGATTGCTGGAGGAGTAGTGTGACAACTTGAGAGAGTACACATATTTGTCGTACTTGGCCAGCAGTAAGCCTTCGAAGATCAACACGGAGCTGAGTGAGCTTATGAGCCGTGTTGAGATCCGGCGTCAGTTTATTAGAAGATTCTAAGGACCGAATATCCGCCAGAATACAGTTCAGTTTTTGGGTTCTAGCCCTTTTTTTTCTGGAACAAATTTGGAGCATTATGCCCCATATAAAAGCCTTATGGGCACACCAGAGGGTAGTGGGACTTTGCACTGAGAGGGCATTCAGCTCAAAGAATTCGGCCAGGTTCTGAAGCCTTGTACACACGGTCGGAGAATCTGTCGGAATGCGTCTTATCGGACCGTGTCATCAGATAATCCGACTGTGTGTTATGCATCAGACTGATTCTGTCCGAATCTCCATCCGACCCAATTTTCCAACATATTGGAAATATTTCCCGACCAACTGGGCCAGACGGACCTAATCCGATCATGTGTAGAGCATTTTCATCGGACCAAGTGCCACGCATGCTCACATTCAAATTCCGACACAGAAGCGCTCGTTCAGGTAAAACTACTGCTCGTAAGCGATATAGCACATTCGTCACGCTGCAATGTTAAAAAATCATTCATCAAGCGCATTCTCTTGTTCTTTACAATGCTGCAAGAACCAACTTCTTTTGATGCTCATAGTTACACACACTTCTCCCAAACAGATTTCATTACTCTTTTTTAACCATTTCAGCAATACAATTTTAGTTTGTGTCACATCTACACAATGTTTGATTTGTTTTTTTAATTTTTGGATGTTTTTTTGGGGGGGGGGGGGGGTTCCCTTAAAATCTCCTTTAAAGACACTGCTCATTTCTCCTTTTTTTTACTTTTTATTTTTGGGTGTAAACTTACAACAACAACATTATTGTATTTTTTTTATTTTCTTTTTCTTTTTTAATCTACAGGAGGTTGTTTAGTGTTGGTACCCCTTGTTCTTTAGTTCACTTTGTATTTTTGAAATGTACCTGCCTGCTCACAAATAAACTCTACTTTTTGAAGGAAAACACATTACACAAGTATTTCATCAAACAAAAATAAAATGTATTTTGTTTGCTCGAAAATAAAACTAGGAACGCAGCACTGGAGAAACTTCTTAACTTTGGTGCAGCCTTTGGCCCCCAGGGCAGACATGACTAAATGAGATATAAAAAAAATTGGTGGCCTGAGGAGTAGATATCTCAGGGAGAGAAGTCTGCTCCTGAAGTCCTAGAGAGCAGGAAATTCAGATGCCATTTCTGTTCCCAGGATGGTGATCTTGAAGAGGCTGCATCTTCTGGCACACCAGACTCAACCCAGCCCATCACTCTCTGGTCTTCCTTTGTGACTTCCCACCAGGCATCCTTCCAGGCTGTGGCTGGGCTCCTGTAGCTGGGGCAGGAGGAGAAGGAGGGCGTTGGTGGACCTCCTGGCTGCCACTTGCCACAGCCTCCCCCCGACTGAGGTCTTCCTGTGTATGAAAAGGGGACATAGTTTTAGTTTTTTGATCATCAATCACAACATTTTGTGCTCCTGGCTTTTGCTATTTGAATGAATGAATGAATGAAATACTTATATAGCGCACAATGCGAACTGAATCGCCTCTAGGCGCTGTTGAATGTTAACAAATAGAACTGACTATCATTCTGACACCAGCATTTTTCTTTCCCGTCCCAATCATTTTTGGTCACTACTGTCTATTGAGATGTAAACCACTTGGAGAAATCTCAACTTACTGATCAATAAGAACATCTAGTTAACATCATTAAATGTAACACAAGAAATATGTTCAACAATGCAATACCTGTCTCAAGCTGGGCCCCACCACATGGTGCTGCCTGGAAGGCCCAGGTTGTACATCAGAAGCCTCAGCTGGGGGTGAAGGATGCCTTGGAGGAAGCATGGAGAGTGGTGGCCTGGGTACCCCTTGGTCTACCAGAAAATGCAGCCTGTCAAAGTGCACCATCCTGGGGTAATAAACAGCATCTGGATCTCCTGCTCTCAAGGACTCCAGGTGCTTCTTTCTCTCCCTGAAATATGTAAGCTTCATGGCCACAATTTTGAGATGCAGATATGTCATGTCTGCCGTGGGGACCCTGATCTGCACCAAAGCAGGCAGTTTCTCCAGTGCTGCGTTCCTCTTTGATCTGTCATAATAAAACTTGTTGTGGAACTGCCACAGGCAGGGCATCTCCATGTACAGCTCGAGGAATAGCCCCATAAAGTTGGCATTGTTGAATGGGTCCATTTTGTCTGCAAGACACAACACAAGACAAACCCTCTAATACTAATAATGCAATTAAAATCACTCCTAATCTTGTCCCAACAGCGGCCTAGATACAAGCAGTCTAGTCTAGTGAAGCACAAAGTTAAAAATGTTACCTTCGTTTCCACGTTCGCAGCGTCCGTGACTCATACTCTCCTCCCAGATCGTACGGACGATACACATGTGTGGCGTTTTATATACAGTGCGCATGCGTGAAACTCTGCCCGCCCCTGACGTTCTTTCCAGACTATTCCCCGCCCCTTCTCTTCCCGCGCAGTGGGGAGAGCACATGGCAGAGAGAATGCAGGTGCACAATAATAGATCCACTAACGAGGAGGAGGGTGAGGAAAGCCCGAAGCCTGAAACGTCCTGATCCAGGAAGACAAGATTTAAGGCCTCAAATATGTCTTTTGGAGAGATGTTGGAGATGGTCGACATATTGAACAGGACCGACTATGATGGGAAGTATGGACCTTACCCAAACCCAAATATCAGAAAGGCCAAGATCATGAATAAAGTTGTGAAGAGTCTTCTGAAGAATTTTCTCACCTTGTAACTCAGCCCAAAAACACAATTGTACAACACTTCCAAGCAATGTTTCAGATTCCTATTTCTGCCCTCTGTGTGCTAATTAATCTTTGTTTACATTCTCATAGGGGAGAGAAGACTCGGCAAGTATGAGGACACCAGGGACCATGAGGACTTCAGGGACCACACCCTTCCCAAAGAAGGGCAACTTCCAAAAGAAGAAACAGAGGAGCAGGAGCAGGAGGAGGAGGAGGAAGAAGGAGAGATTGTGGAGGTTGGCCAAATTGTCACCACAACAGGTGAGTGTCGGAGAACACAGCTTCCGGTAAGCTCATCAATGTATATCACCAGATTTGGATTACATGGTGTGTTTGTTTTTTTTCTAGGTGATGTGGAGGAAGATTCCTGTTTTACCAGTGAAAGTGCCCAGATCTTGATCGGGGAGATAATGGGGTGCAATAGGGATTTGGAAATTGTACAACAAAACATCAATGATGTTAAAAATAAAATGAAGAACATCATTGATGTTTTGGGGAGAGTGTGAAAACGAAAAAACTAGATAGGGTTTTATTTTTGCTTTTAAAAAAAAAAATGTTGTATTTTGCATAATTCCAAATTTGGATGTGTAAACATGCGCTATCTCCCATCATGGGGGATCAATGTACATGTTTTGTGGAAAGTGTCTGAGATGAAGGGGTTGCAGCCCCAAAGCATGTACATTGATCCCCCATGATGGGAGTTAGCACATGTTGACACACTGTGTGCATCTTCCAAATTAGTATTTTTCAGGGGTCACACCCCATGTGATGAAGGCAATATCAGCCCAGTTTGTGCATACTCATGTCTGATATTGTCTTCACTTTTCCAAGTTGAACTTTGTAAGTTCCTGTGTTCTGTATTTTACGCTTTGATACATGCCTGTTTACACAAAAAAACAAGTAAAAAATAAATATGATTAAACTCGGTTTTGGATACCCAAAATCTCTTGGTTTGTTGTAAAAACCTTTACTAAACGCACATATGAATGTGCTTGTATTAAAAAGTTGAATTCTCAACAATGTGTGGCTTCCTTTTTCATTGGGCTTAAAATGTATTTGTAGGGAAATTTGAGTTTGTGCTGAGAAGGAGTGTGATTTACTAAAGGCAACTCCACTTTGCACTCCAAGTCCAGTTTCAGGTGTACTTTTGCAGTGCACTTGTAGTGCATAGTGGATGTGCCTTTAGTAAAAAGCACCCACAGTGATGTGTAAATTTGGACAATCATGCCATTTTCCTGCCATGGTGCTGAAAATGAGCATGATTTAGATCAGTAATGCAGTATACATTAGTAAACAAAAAGAAGGTGTGTGTGTGTAGCAGACCCACAACATAATAAGATTATCTGAAGAAGAGACTGTCCCCTCATCTCACTCTGAACTTGGGTTTGCACTGTTGGTGAAAAAGGCACAACTTGACGAAAAATGGTGGGAGGCCACAGTCTGCCATTCCTGTGGCGTTGAAGGACACTGTGTAGTGACAGAAGAGAAAAAACTAGTAATTTTACAAATCAACATTGCATGCAGATTTTTGACAAAATTAGTATAACATTTTTTTAACTGAGTATTTAAAGCCTAAAGCCTAAATTATAAGGTCCCCTTATGAGAGTCCTAACCCCCCCCCCCCATCCCCCCTATCTGATGGGCCCTTGCTAAAAAATGAGGGGGGATGTTTAGGACAGGTAACCCTCTCCACTTGATTGAGAGCTGAATGCCTAAATGCCTAAATAATGTGTGATACTTTGTGAAGCCCCTCCTTAGTTACACTATTGGCAGCCCACCGGACAGGTAAGAAGTGTCAGAATAACAAAATGGAAGCACATTTTGACATTCTGCTATTACATAGCAAGAAAATTAATGTGTTAAAAAAATCAAAATAGCATTTGAAAGTATTGAGGCAGGCCCTTACACTACATGCTTTGGTGAATTTGTCCATAAATGTTATCATGAAAAAGGTATTTAGAGTGTGTATTGGGTTGGGTCAAGTCATCAGATAGAGGATTGATATCAGCTGAGCTAGCAGTTGGGGAGAGGGCGGTTCCTAATGAGTTTGGCCCAACTCCAAAAAACCCAAAAAAGGTCACTTTGCATGAATTGAAGCACACACATCACATTTGTAGAGATTTTAGGGGGTGTTTAGGGGAAAGCAATACTATGGAGCTGACAAAAGACATTGTCAAGTGACTAGACTATAGTTTTAGGGGCCAAGAAGAGCATGGTGGGGAAGTAAGTGAGGCAAATATGCATGAGGACAATAGGGGAGAGCATATATATTAGAGCATATTGCAATGATGGTAATTAGGGAATGACGAAAGAAATGCAAGACATTAGCAATCATGAAATACATAGAATGTGATGTTTAAGGCTAAAACTTAGCATAATATAGTCCTTCTGCAGGAGCTGAATGATGGCAGAACAGGTCTCTGGAATAATGATCCCCAGAGACTGGGGGGAGATGCCTGTAGAGAACTTGAGGTCCTCATAGTTTCATAGTTTTGAATAAAGACACCAGTCCATCAAGTTCAACCTGAGTGTCTACAATTGTCCCTATCCCTGTACATTGCACACTCACATCAGTCCCTAACCTTAAGGAGCCCACAATCCAAGGTCCCCATTCATATGCTATGGCCAATTTTTTTTTTTTGACCGAAGCCAATTAACCTACCTGTATGTCTTTGGATTGTGGGAGGAAACCGGAGTACCCGGAGGAAACCCACGCAGGCACAGGGAGAACATGCAAACTCCAGGCAGGTAGTGTTGTGGTTGGGATCCTGAAGGCTTCTCCCTGTCGCCAAGTAGCACAATGTGGCAATGAGCCTCTGCTCCAGAGTGATGGCTTGCTGCATGCAGGTATCCTGCCTGGTGATATAAGGGGACAGCAAAGCCAGCAGACAGTGAAAAACGGGGTCCGTCATCCTGAGAATAATCCAGAAATGATCAGGATTATTCTCGCGGATCTCACGGAGCAAAGGCATGTGGGAGAACTGGTGACGCTGGTGCAACCAATTCTTGGTTGTCCAAACATGTTTCGTCTACGTACTCATCGTACAGTTTGTGCTGTGCAGGGGTTCTTACTTTGACTTTGACACAAGCCCTTTGGCTTGTGTCAAAGTCAAAGTAAGAACCCCTGCACAGCACAAACTGTACGATGAGTACGTAGACGAAACATGTTTGGAAAACGGTCGGCTGGTCAGAACGGACACCAGAAAGCAACGCTAAACAGCAAGGCCTGAAAGGACGACCTGAATAGCAGAAGCAAGCAGACAATAAAAAATGCCTTTCAAAGCGTACTATACCAAGATAGAGTCCACAATGAGAAGCAAATACTTAATGACTGCACGCACTGATTATCAGATACGCAAAGACAAGCACAAACTGAAGAGCAGTAGCGATCTGAATCACTAATCTGAAAAGCGCGAATCATCTTTCACCAAACTTCGACTAAAACATGAGATCAGCAGAAGGAACCCAAAGGGTGCCGGACGTGGTGCTGAACTTCTTTTTTCTAGTCCCGCCGTACACGGCTTACGTCACCGCGTTCTTGGTAACCCCGAAATTAGACAACTTGGCCCGACCGTGTGTATGCAACAGTTTCGGACACAATCCGTCGAACTAAATCCGACGGGCAAAATCAGACCATGTGTACGTGGGCTGAGAGATAGTAGCAACATGCGAGGAATTCTGAAATAGTTGGGAATTCGCTCTCCAAACATAGGCGGAGCGCTGAGCATGTTCCTCCACCACCTCGATAGATATGGGCGCATGGTCGGACCAAGAAATGTCATGGATGGTGGAGGAAGACACTGCCTGCAGCAGCAACCTGTCCACCAGAATCAAGTCGATCCTGGAGTAGGTGTTATGTCTCGCAGAATGGAATGTAAAGTCTTTCTCGCTCGCATGTTGGCACCTCCAGGCATCAAATACATCCTCAGCAGCTAGTAGGGGTTGGAGCTTCGGCAAGGGTTGACCCGCCCTGGACGTAGTGTCCAGTGCGTAGTCGACCGTTACATTGAAGTCTCCACAGACAACCAGGGAGCCCTTACGACACTTATTGATCTTGCGGAAAATTCTATTCAAAAAACGCAGCTGGTGTACATTGGGGGCATAAAGGTTAACAATGGTGTAAGGCCTATTATTCAATTCAGCTAACAATATCAAGTACCTCCCTTCAGGGTCCATCAGTACTTCAGTGAGGGAGAAGGCTACCGTGTCTCTTATGGCAATGGCTACTCCTCTTTTCTTTTCAGAGGCGGAGGCCTGAAATACGTGGGGATAGCTCCTGTGTTGAAAGCTAGGAGCAGCCGAGTTGAGAAAATGAGTCTCCTGGATACAGAGTACATCCGCCCCTAATTTCAGTGCTTCCTTTCACAAAGAGTTCCGCTTGACCGGATGGTTGAGGCCGTGGACATTAAAAGAAACTAATTTAAGCGACATTGAAGGCAATAATCAGGCGCAAATAGGACAAGAGGTAGCCACTTTTAAAGTAGAACTCTGGGGTTCCCGGGGACTCAGGCTTCCTAGGGCAGATGATGTAGGATGGCTGTAGTTTGGGTCCAAGTGGAACCAAACCATTCGGGCGCTGAAAGACCAGAACGGAACTGCAACAGTGCAGTAAGAAAAAATAAAAGAACACAAAACAAAAGTCCAAAACAGGAGTCAATAAAAAAGGAGATCTCCGGTGAGATCCTAAGGCACTATAGATGCCCATTCATGTGGGGGGAACAAAGGGTGAGCGCTGGAAGGTCTCCAGCAACTGGGAATTGGCAGTCAAATAGGGATTCGCAGCAGACTCCTCAAGAGACCCTTGTTTTATTTTTCTTCCTTCTCCTCAGCTGTCTGCCAGTCTCCCTGAGTCTCCATACGGGCAGGTGGGGATGAGGCTGAAGGAGCAGCGGGCTCCTCAGGGATAATATCGAGGGCACGTAGCAGGTCAAGCCCTTCTTGTAGGGTGGAAACCACAGAGGATTTACCTTCATGGGTAATCAGGAGTTTCAGGGGGTATCCCCAACGGTATGGAACTCCATGGTTCCGTAAGGCTTTGGTGATAGGGAGAAGTGCTTTACGCCTCTGAAAGGTGAATTGGGAGAGGTCTGCGAACAACTGCAGGTGAGAGAATTTTTCCGGGAGCTGGGTCTCTATCCGAAATGCTGATAAAAGTTGCTCCTTAACGTGGAAGAAATTAATCCACATGAGGACGTCACGCGGAATATTATCTGGCAGGTGGGGAGGCTTAGGAAGCCGGTGGATGTGGTCGATAATCACGTCTTGGTCCGACAGAGAGGGCAGCAAGGTTTTCATGAGGTCCTGAATATGTTGAGCAAGCTGTGTGGGCAGGACGGTCTCAGGAATTCCTCTGACTTTAACATTATTGCGCCTGGACCTGTCTTCCAGGTTGGCCATCTTGGATTTAAGCCACTCAATATCCTCAGACTGATCATTGTACGCATCAACTAAGGTGTTGTGAGCAACTGCAAAGTCCCCCATTTTCTGTTCCACATGATCCATTCTGCCACTCAGCACTCCTACTTCAGCTTTAGAGTTACTAATACACAGCATAAAGTCTGTGTGAAGTGAGGCACGCAGGGAGACAAGCATGTCTTTTAGGGTGGATTCTGAGACAGGCTGGTTAGTGGCAGGGAACTCAGATATGCATTCATGAATTTCTCTGGTATCAGCAGAGGAGTTCTGTTCAGCGCTCACCTGCAGTGCTTCTCCCGACAGTCTCGGTCTAGATTTTGCTGGGCTGCTGCTGATGTGGATGTCCCTGGCGATCTCCTCCCCTGTCTGTCGGTGGGTGCTGGGCCCCCCCGAGGAGGCTGAGGAAGGACCAGGGGAGGAGTGCGTGCTGCCGCCGGCGCCATCTTGGCTGGATTCGCGGGCCGTCGGCGGAAAGAAATCCGGCAGTTTTTTAGGCTGCCCAGGACCTCTCCTCTTCGGCGACATCTCCGGAGGATGAGTGGACACTCAGGAGTATTTCTATGCGGTTTCGCCGGCACAGGGGATCCACAATGCAGATGTATTCCCATCGCTGGAGCGGAGCTCTGTCCCTAAGCGGCCATCCACCAGCGCGCGGTAGCCACACCCCCCAGATGGTTGCTTTTGACAATTCTAGATTATTGTTTTCACTGAAATATTTTTCAATCTTTTCTATTATGTTGTTTTCCATTTCGCTGTCTTCAATTAGGTCTTCATTTATTCTCCTTGTACCTCTCCTAAAAGAATTCCCCCATAGTTTCATCTTCAGCATTATTGGAGAATGATCTGATGCTGTTATTATTCCTATTTTTGTTTCTATTATTTCCTCCAGGCTTCGTGTTCTACCATAATATAGTCTAACCTGGAATACGTTCCATGTACTGATGAACATTCTATTCTATTTAATCTGTCCATTTTCTTGAGCTCAAATTCTATTATTCTTCAGCTTATGGTATTATCTGTTTCTTGAGCTCAATTGCCATTGTACTTCATCCTGTGTCATTTGTTCTTGTCTTGGAGCTGGGTCTCTAGGGCTTTCTGGTGCTGGAATTTCTAATTTTCTACAAAAATCTGGGATCTCTTCTATAAATCTTAATCTGGCACTTCTTCCATCTCTCTTGGCAACCAAACATGCAGGAAAACCCCAATTGTATTGTATTTCCTGTTCTTGAAGTATTTTCAATAAAGGTTTCAGCATCCTTCTTCTTCTCAAAGTTTCTTGTGAAAAATGTGTATCATTTTTCACATTCATATTCAATTGGTGGCCTTTTCTTCAAATTTCTCATTAGATTTTTTTTCTTCCCAATCTTTGAATCTGACAATTATGTCTCTTGGTTTCTCCATTGGGAGCCCTTGTGGTCTTCTTATTCTATGTGCTCTTTCAATTTTTATTATATTGGTTTCTTCTTTTCCCAGAATAGGGTTGAAAATCTTCTTTATTATTTCCAGTATATTTTCTTCTTGCGTAGACTCAGGGCAACCTCGGATTCTCAGATTTTTCCTTCTTTCCCTATTTTCTTGATCTTCTATTTTATAGGTTTGTTCCTGTTGTTCCTTTTTGAATGCGTTTATTTCTCCTTGCAGGTCTTTTATCATGTTTAGATGGGAATCTACTTCTACTTCAACTCTTGCTAGCGTATGACCCAGGTCTTTGTGCATTATTGACATTTCTGCCTTTATGGAACTTTACAATGCATTTTTTCCATATCGGATTTTGTTGGTAATTGAACCGTTTGTTGATCTTCCTGCCTTCTGATGTCTCCATTTCTGCCCATTTCCAGGTCTTGGTCTAAACTGGGTTCTAAGGCCGCGTACACACGGGCGGATTGTCTGCCCAACTAAGTTCGGCAGACAATCCGACAGACAGTCCGTTCAAAATTTGCATGAACGGACTTGACCACACACGATGAGCAGACAGTCCGCTGAAAGCGTGCGTGATGACGTGTACAGCACGTACGACGGGACTAGAAAAACGACGTCCTATACACTGCAATGCAACCTTCGGCCGTGTAAACCCTTTCTGAGCATGCGCCATACTTAGTCCGTCCAACTCGCCTACACACGAGCGGACTGTCCGCTGAAACCAAGTTTGGACGGACAAAACCAAGTTTGAACGGACTGTCTTACGGAAATTCCGTAAGACTTTGTTCGTCAGACTGTCCGCTGAAAAAGTCCGCTGAAGCCAACACACGAGCGGATTGTCCGCTGAAACACTGTTCAGCGGACTAAGTTGGACAGACAATCCGCCCGTGTGTACGCGGCCTAAGAGTAAACTGCTTTCAACTTCTGTCTTATTCTGACCTTTTTTCTCCTTTTTTTACCTAGTGTCTATTTGCCACCCCCTTGTACTTGGTTGCCTTTCTCCCTCCCCCTGCCCCTGTGTTAGGTATCTGTTCATAGGGCCAGGGCTAGGACCTAGACTAGTCCGTGGTCACTTAGTTACTTCTCTGCCTTCTCTTGTCGTTTTACCTTTCATTTGGTAGGATAAAAAAAAAAAACACTCCTTTAGAATGGAACGGATCCAAATGGGGTAGAAGGTCCGTCTTATTACTTCTTATTTTCTAAGAAATTGTATATACCAGAAATAGTATTTTATAACTTCCTTGAAGATATATCTTCAGGGCACATATGATCTGCTACCATCTACGATTTATCTGACAACCAGTATTCAAAACGTATATAACGGCAGGAAAAAAAAAAGGGAAAAAGAGCCAACACACAAAAGAAAAAATAGACCGGCTCTATGTCCCCAAGGCAGGTTGGAAAATAGATTGAAAAATATGTGGGGGGGGAGGGGGGGATGGAATAAAAAAATTTTTTCCTACATCTCAGTCTCTCAACTTCTGTTTTTCTTTTTCCCTGGCACCAGTACATTCTTTTCAGCACAGGCAAAAAAAATCAATTTTACTCTTTTATAACGGGGAAGCGTTTTACTTATCTTGTCCACTGGGGAAAGCGTATCTCTCATTCCGTCCTCTAGTTCCTCTTAGCCGAAGCCTGAGACCCGAGACCTGAGACCTCTCCCTCTTCTCTCGGTTCTCCTCGGTTGCCTTCGGGACCGCTCGGTCTCCCTCGGCAGTGCACAGAATCGCTTGCTCTCTGCCTGTCCCTCACTTCCTGGCAGCCTCTACCCAACATCCAAACGCCAAACCGAGGCAACGAGCTGACGGGACATCCGAGGCACAGACAGGGACACAGGCAGGTTCACCCGGAGGGGATGCCCCTCTCTGTCCACCACAGCATTCTCGTCTCTACAAGCAGGGCGATCCACAACCGGGGGGGTACAGGTAAGAAGGTGTGGTGGTAGGGAGTGACTACATCAGTAAATCCGCATCCATTGGTGGCGGAGGAGAGAGCTAGGACTCCTCTCGGGCGCTCAGCCTGCTGCCGCCATTTCCAGACTCCTCCTTAGTAGATGGAGAAGAATTAAGCCCAGTGGAAAAACTCTTCACCCAAATGCCATTGAAAATTGGAATATCAAAAATTTACGGAATATTGACAGACCTAGATGAACAAGGAAGACCTGTTTACATAGAACAATGGGAAAAAGAATTGGATATAAAGTTAGAAGACCATCAAGTGGAAAAGATAATAGAAATGGGATATAATAACACCTGGGATATGAATACCAATGAAATGAACTATAAATTCTTAATAAGATGGTATATGACCCCAACAGAGAATACACAGATACCAACCAGAGAGATCACCATTGTGCTGGAGAAATTGTAAACAAAGGGCAACAATAGTTCATATATGGTGGCAGTGTACAAAAATAAAAGGTTTTTGGCAAGAAATAGTGAGAAAATAGAAAAAATATATGGACTTGCTTATTTCGTGATTCCAAAACCCCAAAGAAACAATATATGAAAACAATAACCCAAAACTCCTGAATGCTGCAAAGGGTTTGATCCCAAAAAAATGGTTAAACAGTGAAATACCAAGTATAAGAGAGTGGTATGAACAAATAGATTATTATAGTAAAATGGACTTATTAAGTAGTAGGGACACAGGACACTATAGGAAAGATATCAGCACCTGGGTGGGTTGGAAACATTTTAAAACATTGGATAAATATCTGGAGAAAATGAAAGAAGAAGGGCTGTGAGTTAGAAACTGAAGGGATCAAGAAAAACAAACGGGGGGGGGGGGGGTGGAATAATGGGAAGTGGGAAAGAGGCAGGAACAGGTAAAGCAACAGGAGTAGTCCTAATTTTGTAAAAATATAGTAAATACTTAATAAATAAAGATAATGTTAAATGAGCCACTATGATGTGAAAACGAGACAGAACGAAATTGAACTGCAAAGTTGAAAAATGTCTCTCGGAAAAAATACGTATCGGCCTAAACTTAGAAAAAAGCCATCCACTCATCCATCCCATCCACTCACCGCATCCATCCATCCCATCCACCTCACCGCATTCAACCATCCACCCCATCCATCTATCCACCCCATCCATCCACCACATCCATCCACCCCATCCATCAACCGCATCCATCCACCCCATCCATCCATCACATCCATTCATCCACTGCATTCATCCCATCCATCCATCCAGACAAGCTTCCCTCACTGTACACTGATCTGTGATAGATCAGAACACTGACAGCCAGATATACCATCTCCTGATCATTAAATATCTCCCTCCTCGTTGCATCTATCCACCCCATCCATCCACCCCATTCATGCATCCACTCATCCATCCATCCACCCCATCCATCCCATCCCATCCATCCATGCATCCATCGCATCCATCCACCCCATCCATCTATTCACCGCATCCATCCACCCCATTCATCCACCCCATTCATCCACCCCATCCATAAACTGCATCCATCCACCCCTTCCACCCACCCCATCCACCCCACCGCATCCATCCATCACATCCATCCACCCACCACATCCATCTCATCCATCCACCCCACCACATCCATCCATCCACCCCACCACATCCATCCATCCACCGCATCCATCCATCCATCCTTCCACCACATCCATCCACCACATCCATCCATTCATCCCATCCACCCACTGCATCCATCCACCCACCGCATCCATCCACTGCATTCATTCCATCCATCCACCCCATCCATCCATCGCAACCATCCACCGCATCCATCCACCCACCCACCCCATCCATCAACCACATCCATCCATCAACCGCATCCATCCACCCCACTGCATTCATCCACCACATCCACCCACCCCATCCATCCATCCACCCCACCAATCCATCCATCCACTGCATTCATCCCATCCATCCATCCACCCCATCCCTCCAGCCATCCATCCAGACAAGCTTCCCTCACTGTACACTGATCTGTAATGGATCAGAACACTGACAGGCTGCATCCATCCATCCACCCAACCGCATCCATCCATCCATCCACCCCATCCATCCCATCCATTCATCCATCCACCCATCCATCAACCACATCCATCCACCCACCCACCCACTCTCCCCATCCATCCACCCATCCATCCCATTCACCCACCGCATCCATCCATCACATCCACCCACCGCATCCATCCACCTGTTCCATCCATCCCATCCACCCATTCCATCCATACACTGCATCCATCCATCCAGCCATCCATCCAGACAAGCTTCTCTCACTCTACACTGATCTGTGATGGATCAGAACACTGACAGCCAGATATACCATCTCCTGATCATTAAATATCTCCCTCCTCGCTGCATCTATCCACCCCATCCATCCACCCCATTCATGCATCCACTCATCCATCCATCCATCCCATTCCATCCATCCATGCATCCATCGCATCCATCCACCCCATCCATCTATTCACCGCATCCATCCACCCCATTCATCCACCCCATTCATCCACCCCATCCATCAACCGCATCCATCCATAAACTGCATCCATCCACTCCTTCCACCCACCCCATCCACCCCACCGCATCCATCCATCACATCCATCCACCCACCACATCCATCCCATCTATCCACCCCACCACATCCATCCATCCACTGCATCCATCCATCCTTCCACCACATCCATCCATCCACCACATCCATCCATTCATCCCATCCACCCACTGCATCCCTCCACCCACCGCATCCATTCACCCCATCCATCCATCGCAACCATCCACCGTATCCATCCATCCACCCACCCCATCCATCAACCGCATCCATCCACCCCACTGCATTCATCCACCACATCCACCCACCCCATCCATCCATCCACCCCCACCAATCCATCCATCCACTGCATTCATCCCATCCATCCATCCACCCCATCCATCCAGCCATCCATCCAGACAAGCTTCCCTCACTGTACACTGATCTGTAATGGATCAGAACACTGACAGGCTGCATCCATCCATCCACCCAACCGCATCCATCCATCCATCCACCCCATCCATCCCATCCATTCATCCATCCACCCATCCATCCATCGCATCCATCCACCCCATCCATCAACCGCATCCATCCACCCCATCCAGCCATCCACCCACCCACCCACTCTCCCCATCCATCCACCCATCCATCCCATCCATCCATCCACCCAATCCATCAACCCACCCACCTATCCACCCACCCATCTATCCATCCGTCTACTCACCTACCTGTCCATCCATCCCTGCACACCCCTTCCTGCTTGTTGTGGCTATTCCTCCCCTATCCTATATGAGCAGTTTATTTCTTGGTATTGTCCTAATGCTGACCATACTCTGTCCAATCCCCTTTTTCATCAGACCATACACAATACAGTCTGTGCAATCTCCTATAGATATCTGACATCAACTATGTAGTGCAAGATAGATCTGCCATCAGAGTTTACTTCCTCTTTAAATGTTAATGATACCCTCACACGTCGCCTAAGATGTGTGTATTGCTTACCTAGGCAGAACAGGCTGATGCTAGGCTTAAAGAGGTTGTAAAGCTCAGAAAAAAAAGAAAGAACCCTGCAAGACAAAGGCATATTGAGCTAGTATGAATTGCTCACCTCTGCGTTTTTTATTTTTTGCGCTATAAACAAAAATAGAGCGACAATTGAAAAAAACTATTTTTTTTCACTTTTAGCTGTAATAAATCATTTTTTTCTTCAGTTTAGACCTATGCGCATTCTTCTACATATTTTTGGTAAAAAAAAAAAAAATCGCAATAAGCGTTTATTGATTCGTTTGCACAAATGTTATAGCGTCTACAAAATAGGGGTTAGTTTTATGGAATTTTTTTATTAATTTTTTTTACTAGTAATGGCCGCGATCTGCGATTTTTATGGCGGACACGTCAGACAATTTTGACAAATTTTTGGGACCATTGTCATTTTTACAGCGATCCGTGCTATAAAATTGCACTGATTACTGTAAAAATGACACTGGCAGTGAAGGGGTTAACCACTAGCTGGTTGGGAAGGGGTTAAGTGTGTCCTGGGGAGTGATTCTAACTGTTAGGAGGAGGGGATGTGTGTGCGATCCTACTCGCGGAGCTCCCGGCAGGGTCCCGCACATGTGACCACACAGCAGAAAATTCAAAGGGACGTTCCTGTACGCCCATTTGCCCAGCCGTGCCATTCTGCTGACATAAATGTACATGCGGCAGTCGGCAAGTGGTTAATGACCACAGTTGTAGGCAGGACCTTAAAGCATGTCTCTTAAAGCATGTCTCTTTATCTCCCCAGTGGGCATCATTCAGCAGAGATGATGGTGGATATGACCGCAAGGGTGTATGATGTACATATGAATGCCGCCTCTATTTACATAGGTTATTTACATGTAAACACAGGGTCTGCAGGGGAGTCATCTGTACACAGTAATAGGGCAGAGCATTAGCAGAACTTCACACTCAGATATCGGGGACACAGCATGGGACTTAAACGTCAAGGGATAAGAGAATTTAAACTGGGATAGTTGACAAGTAAGAGAAGTCCCGGATCGGAAGCCTGGAAGGGGGTAGAGGAGGGGCTGGCATGACAGGGTGACAAAAGAGGACAGAAAGGGTTAAGGTGAGAGAGTGAGGAGAGAGGGGTGTGTCAGCAAGTGGAGAACTGAGCTGAGGGGGCGGAGCCATATAAATAGGGGGCGGAGCCAAAAACGGGGACAGTGAGAGAGAGAAGCAACGGAGGAGGCAGTTTTTCTCACTGCTCCTCCACTTTCAAGATGGCGGACGGACGGGACCTTGTGGCGCAGTTGCGGAGGGCGGCGGCGGAGAGGGGCACAGCGTGGCTTCAACAGCAGGTGGGGGAGATACTAGCGGCGGGGAGGCCTGCAGTGCGGGCGGAAGAGCGGCAGCCACGCGCGCAGAGGTCTCGGCCTCCGGCGCGTTTTTCACCTGGGCCTGCCACTCGGCCACCTCGTGCAGATAGGAGCCCTGGGGAGGACAGCACATTGCCCCCAGCTAAAAGGCCACAGACTGAGCCCCTGGATGGGGGCGGGGCCACAGGCCTGCATGGCGCTGGTTCCCCAGCACAGAGGAGTTCTCCGGCCGGGAGGGGGGGAGTCCGTGGCAGGGCCTAGCAGAGTTGTCGGGGGATCCGGGAGGACGGATGGATCGGGCGGAGGGAGGGCTGGAGCCAGCACCGGGGATCTGAGGCCGAGGCAAGACGAGGAGGGACGGGGCCCACGGGCGGAACGCTCGGCTGGGAAGAAAAGCTGCAAGAGCGGTTCGGAGAGTCGCGCGGAGCGGGGCAGGTCCGGTTCACATCGCCGGTCTGCCATGGCGGAGAAGAGTCCGGCCGTATCGCGGCCCAGGCCGGCGGCCTCCGGGGTTCCTTCTCCTGGGGGGCTGTCGGCTTCCCCCCGTCTGGGGAGGGGACGATCAGTCTGAAGGAGGATTGTCGGAGGAGGAGGAGGAGCCGGTGCCACCGAGGGAGAGCAGCGGGTTGGCTGTGGGAAGTGTTCCTGGTCAGCCTGGTAAGTCCAACCATACAGTGTCTTTGTCTACTGCTTTGCATGACTTGTTGGGAGGGGTGCAGATGGGTGCGGGGGTGCCGGCAGCGCCGATGGTGCAGGAGCAGGTGGTAGTCCCGCTGCAGGTGGCAGTTCCTGCCGGGGTGGGTGCAGCGGCACAGTTGGGCGACCTCTTGGAGGGCCTGCGGGAGTTGGTGGGGAAGTTTGCGGGGGGTCCGCTACAGCCGAGTGCAGCGGCCCCGGGGCCGGGGGGGGCCAGCAGCAGTGCGGGGGCCGCTGGGGGGGCCGCGCCTGCCGTGGCATCTCCCCCGCCGCAAGCGGGGGTGGCCGCGGACGCGGTGGCAGACAAGGGGAACAAGGAGGCGGTGGCGAGGAGCGACGTGGTGAGGATTGCGGACGCGGCCAGAGGCGAGGTGTACGTCTGCTTCGAGGGCCCGTTGGGGGCGCACCTGAAACCGGAGGTTCGCGAGAAGATTTGGAAGGGTGAGTATGTGGAAATCTTCTCCCTGCTTCCATTGGAGAAGTTCAACTTGGATAGGGTGAAGCCCGATGATTCAAAAAAGGAGGACGAGGAGAAGAGGCGGTACAGGTTGATACCGCACACTTTTTCCAACTGGCTACAGGCATTCGCCATTATGGCGAGCGTCATAGGCGAGAAGAGCCCCGAGCATTGCTCGGCGCTGTTCTGTTATATGGACGCCATAGGGGAAGCTCACAGGGTATATGGGGGGCTGGCTTGGCTCCGCTACGATGAGCAGTTCAGACAGCGGAAGTCGGTGCGTCCAGAACTGCGTTGGGATCACAAAGACATTAGTCTTTGGATGAGGCTTATGTCCTCGGCGCGGGCCCCGTCTCAGTTTCTTCAGGGGGGGGCCGGGAGTGCGCCAACCTCTGGACTGCCGGCCGGAAAGAAGTGGGGGGTGTGCTGGCAATTCAATGAAGGTGCCTGCAAGTACGGGGGAGCGTGCAGGTTTAAGCACGAATGTTCGGGCTGTGGGGGGGCCCACACGCTCGCCAGGTGTTTCAAGAAGGGAAAGAGAACTGGAGATGCTGCTCACAAAAGGGAGGACTCCGGTGATGCTGGAAAGGATGTTGCCTTTCCTAAGTAAGTATCCGGATGAGGCGGCGGCTCGCTTGTTGACGTCGGGGTTTTGGGGCGGTTTCAGGATTCCGCGTGCTCTGACGGCGCCACCGCCGATGACCGGAAACTTAAAGTCAGCCTTGGAACACCTGGGGGTGGTGGATGAGAAGTTAGGGAAGGAGGTGGCTTTGGGACGCATGGGGGGACCATTCGCGGAAAAACCCTGGGGGGACTTGGTGGTGTCTCCTTTGGGGGTCGTCCCCAAGAAAGAGGTGGGCAAGTTCCGCCTGATACATCATCTTTCCTTTCCAAAAGGGGGCTCGGTGAATGACTTCATTGACCCTGAGGCATGTGCGGTATCGTACACATCGTTCAATGCGGCGGTGCGGTGGGTTAGGCGCTATGGGCAGGGGGCACTCATGGCTAAGGCTGATATTGAGTCAGCTTTCAGGCTGCTCCCAGTGCACCCGGATAGCTTCCGGCTGCTGGGGTGTCACTGGCGGGAACAGTTCTACGTGGATAAATGCCTGCCCATGGGTTGCTCGATTTCCTGTGCCTTCTTTGAGGCGTTCAGCTCCTTTCTGGAATGGGTGGTGAGGGATGTTTCGGGCCTGGAGTCAGTTATCCACTATTTGGATGACTTTCTGTGCGTGGGCCCACCTGCCTCCGCTGTGTGTGTGATTCTACTGTCCACGTTGCAGCACATCGCGGGCAGGTTTGGGGTCCCCTTGGCTGCGGATAAAACAGAGGGTCCGACGTCGGAGCTGAGTTTCTTGGGGATTGTGATTGATGCAGTGGCTATGGAGAGCAGGTTGCCTGGTGACAAGTTGGAGGCATTGCAGCGGGACATTAGGGAGATTCAGGGGCGGCAGAAGGTTCAGTTGAGAACCTTAGAGTCGCTGCTGGGCAAGCAAAATTTTGCCTGCAGGATCATTCCCATGGGGAGGTTTTCTGCCGACGGCTGTCGACGGCCACTGCGGGTGTGCAGGTTCCCACTCATTTCATTCGGCTGCGCCGGGAGCATAGGGACGACTTTCTGGCCACCTACAACGGTAGGGCTATGTGGATGTCCGGCCCGGTAAGCAACTTCGATGTGGAGTTGGTCACGGACGCTGCGGGGTCCACGGGCTATGGGGCGTTCTTTCGGGGCCGGTGGAGTGCAGAGCCTTGGCCACAGTCCTGGAGGGCGGCCGGGCTCCTGGGAAATTTGGTACTGCTCGAGCTCTTCCCAGTGGTTCTGGCTTTGGAGCTCTGGGGGGCAGATTGCAAAAATTTGAAGCTGCGGATAAACTGCGACAATATGGGTGTGGTGTAGGTGGTCAACCGGATGTCGGCCTTCTCCCCGCCGGTGGTACGGCTAATGCGGCAGTTAGTGTTTAGGTGCTTGCAGTTGAATGTTTTTGTTTATGCCGTCCATATCCCCGGGGTGGAGAACTCATTGGTGGACTCTCTATCTCGTTTCCAGTGGGACAAGTTCAGGGAGTTGGCGCCGGACGCGGAGGCAGTCGGGGTGTCTTGCCCAGACTGGATGTGGGAGCTGCCATTGGCGTCATCGCGGGATGGGTCCGGCGGTCACTGAGTGAGTCCACCTGGTCGGCCTATTCGAATGTATGGTTAGAATGGTCAAATATGGTGCGGGAGACGGGGGTAAGTGGTCGGGGACCCGATGGTAGGTTGCTGATGCTGTACTTCGTGACCAGGAATATGGAAGGAGGAGTGTCCGCATCTTCGCTGGATCGGAAGTTGGCGGGTTTGGCATTTTTGTGTAAGTTGATGGGGGAGGAAGACTGGACGAAGGACTTTCGGGTTCGGCAGGCGTTGAAAGGGTATCAGAGGCAGTTTAAGCGGCAGGATACTAGGCGACCGGTTACGTTTGCGAACCTGCAGGCGATTTGTGCACGGCTGGGCTCAGTGTGTACTGCGGGATACGAAGCGTTGCTTTTTACTGCTGCTTTCTCCCTGGCATTTTATGGGGCATTTCGTATTGGGGAACTGGTGAGCCCCTCAAAGCGGACGGCAGGTGGGCTGTTGGAGGAGGACGTGACATTGATGGAAGACCGGGTGTGTTTGCGTTTGCGGAGATCGAAAATAGACCAACAGGGCAAGGGGGCTGTTATTTCTTTGTTTGCGCTCCCGGGATCAGGGGTTTGCCCGGTGGCGGCAGTGCAGAATTTCCAGGCGGTACGTGGGAGGGGGGCAGGCCCTTTCCTGCGCCATAAGGATGGGTTTTTCCTGTCGAAATTTCAATTTATAGCAGTTGCGAGAAAGGACTGGATGGGGACTTTAGGATTTTAAAGGCACCAGTAATAAATTTGAAAGGAGTTTCTTTCTAAACAATCAGTATTGGTTTTATATAAATTTATTCAAAAAATAGAAAATCATACAGATAGAAAGATTAAAAAGACTGTTAGACATAAGAAAAGGATCTATACACATAGGAAAACTGCATCAGTATACATATCAAGGTGCAAATATTACAAAGATTCCATATCTATACAGGGGAACTAATCACCCACAGTAGAACCAAGGGAGTGATGTTTTACAAAAAAATAAAAAAATATAAAAGGAAATTTTAACATAATAACAGGAAAGAAACCGCCCTTGGGACGGTACGGCAAGGTGTATACGGGGGTTTTTGTGGTGGGGTTGCTTTCGGTCACTGGGTGGGGGACACTGCTGGCCTCTGTACTGGTGATGTGGGAGTTGGGTTTGATGGTGCACATGTTCAGTTGTGGTTTGTTTTGTTTTTTCCTTTTCAGATGGAGGTTCACATCGCCTCGTCTGGATTGTTGGGCACTCGTATGTGTGCTGGGGGGCCAGGAGGGGAGACGAGCGACCAGACGGCAGGCAATTGGGGATTTCCAGGAGGGATGCTTGCATAAGATGGTTGGGGATCCCCGGGATGAAGTGGGCGAGAGTGGTGGAAGAGGTGGCCAGGTATGCACGGCTGGACAGGCCCCCGGACGTTTTGGTCATTCATGCCGGGGGGAATGACTTGGGGGTCCGCAAGGTCAGAGACCTGTTGGCGGATATAAAGGCTGACTTCATGCGTTTGAGGTTTCAGTTCCCCAACACGATACTGCTCTGGTCGGATTTTGTGGCCAGGACGGTTTGGAGGTGGGCGAGGTCTACAGTCAGCATCAATAAAACGCGGATTAGAATCAACAAGGTGATAGGAAGGTTTGTGGTGCAGAACGGGGGAATAGTGATTCGGCATAGAGAGTTGGAGGTTAATGTGGGTCTGTACCTGAGGCAGGATGGGGTCCACTTGACCGACGTTGGAATCGACCTTTGGTCAATGGGACTGCAGGATGGTATTCAGAAGGCCCTGAGGGTGTGGGGTCGCCCTCAAGGTTGAGGTATCTCCCTTTCAGGCTGTGGTGGTTCGTCTGGTGGTCTTTGACGGTTGGCGGTAAAATCAGCGGTGATCTAAAAGGGGTGGGGGGCTCAGTGGTGGTATGGGCCCCTCCGGTGTATTCCTGAACAGTGGAGGGAATACTGGTGTGTTTTTCACTGACGGAAGTTGTCTCACGAGCGGTCACAGCTGGAGGCCTGGTTATGTTAAAATGGGTACCGCAGTGAATTGGTTATTCTGGGGAATATGTTGGGTCACCGTCAGAGATCACCAGACTGGGGTCATGTTGTTATATGTTAATGTTTAATTAGTTGTATATAGATATTTATATATTTATATATACATATTTTGGTTGGAGTAATTTATTGGTTATTGTGTAATAAGAGGCTGTTATGGCCATTATACTCCAAAGAAGGTGTGGTGTCGTCATTTAGGTAAAAGATTGTAAGGGGTGATTGAGGGGTATAGTGGGTAACAGCAGAATGGAAAGGCTCATTTTAGTCTACACTGGTCAAGAGAAGCCCCGGATCGGAAGCCTGGAAGGGGGTAGAGGAGGGGCTGGCATGACAGGGCGACAAAAGAGGACAGAAAGGGTTAAGGTGAGAGAGTGAGGAGAGAGGGGTGTGTCAGCAAGTGGAGAACGGAGCTGAGGGGGCGGAGCCATATAAATAGGGGGCGGAGCCAAAAACGGGGACAGTGAGAGAGAGAAGCAACGGAGGAGGCAGTTTTTCCCACCCGCCCTCCCTATTGTTTGGTTTGCTGGTTGTTGGTCGTGTTCTGTTTCTTTGTTATTCTTTTTCAGGTTCGGTGGTCGTCATAACAGCGGAATGGATCTGAAGGAAGGAAGGCGGTTCGTCTGGTGGTCTTTGACGGTTGGCGGTAAAATCAGCAGTGATCTAAAAGGGGTGGGGGGCTCAGTGGTGGTATGGGCCTCTCCGGTGTATTCCTGAACGGTGGAGGGAATACTGGTGTGTTTTTCACTGACGGAAGTTGTCTCACGAGCGGTCACAGCTGGAGGCCTGGTTATGTTAAAATGGGTACCGCAGTGAATTGGTTATTCTGGGGAATATGTTGGGTCACCGTCAGAGATCACCAGACTGGGGTCATGTTGTTATATGTTAATGTTTAATTAGTTGTATATAGATATTTATATATTTATATATACATATTTTGGTTGGAGTAATTTATTGGTTATTGTGTAATAAGAGGCTGTTATGGCCATTATACTCCAAAGAAGGTGTGGTGTCGTCATTTAGGTAAAAGATTGTAAGGGGTGATTGAGGGGTATAGTGGGTAACAGCAGAATGGAAAGGATCATTTTAGTCTACACTGGTCAAGAGAAGCCCCGGATCGGAAGCCTGGAAGGGGGTAGAGGAGGGGCTGGCATGACAGGGCGACAAAAGAGGACAGAAAGGGTTAAGGTGAGAGAGTGAGGAGAGAGGGGTGTGTCAGCAAGTGGAGAACGGAGCTGAGGGGGCGGAGCCATATAAATAGGGGGCGGAGCCAAAAACGGGGACAGTGAGAGAGAGAAGCAACGGAGGAGGCAGTTTTTCCCACCCGCCCTCCCTATTGTTTGGTTTGCTGGTTGTTGGTCGTGTTCTGTTTCTTTGTTATTCTTTTTCAGGTTCGGTGGTCGTCATAACAGCGGAATGGATCTGAAGGAAGGAAGGCGGTTCGTCTGGTGGTCTTTGACGGTTGGCGGTAAAATCAGCAGTGATCTAAAAGGGGTGGGGGGCTCAGTGGTGGTATGGGCCTCTCCGGTGTATTCCTGAACGGTGGAGGGAATACTGGTGTGTTTTTCACTGACGGAAGTTGTCTCACGAGCGGTCACAGCTGGAGGCCTGGTTATGTTAAAATGGGTACCGCAGTGAATTGGTTATTCTGGGGATTATGTTGGGTCACCGTCAGAGATCACCAGACTGGGGTCATGTTGTTATATGTTAATGTTTAATTTGTTGTATATAGATATTTATATATTTATATATATATTTTGGTTGGAGTAATTTATTGGTTATTGTGTAATAAAAGGCTGTTATGGCCATTATACTCCAAAGAAGGTGTGGTGTCGTCATTTAGGTAAAAGATTGTAAGGGGTGGTTGAGGGGTATAGTGGGTAACAGCAGAATGGAAAGGATCATTTTAGTCTACACTGGTCATGAGGCAGCTGCTGTGGGCCCCACAACAATGAAAGATGGCCCTGGGGACAAAGATTGTTCTCTTCAATTGCTTATGTAGAAAGGTCTCTGACCTCCTTCAGTCTGATCAGAACCTCCAGGGCCTGAGATAGCTGACATCCTTCTGTATGTGGTGGGTTGTGAGGCATAGTGGGTGCAAGATGGATACAGTTATTGGGCGTCAGACAATTCTTGAATGCAAAGAGATGTTTTTGAATAGAGAGGGTGGTGTTGCGCTGTTCTATAAAATAACAAGAAGATGTGAGTACCCTGTGAGATATTTTAATAAATACATTGATTGTTTTTAAAACTACTATACCATGGTACTCTTCCTCTTTTGATTTACTCTTGCTCCCACTGAGAGAAAAAGACGCAGAAGAGAAATAAGGATTTATTGGGACCAGTACCTAAGGACATGGGAAGAAGAATCTGAAACATCCAGTGTTTTTGTGTATATATGCAGTTACCTCCTTGCCGCAAGGTAAGGGGCCACTACCTATCAGTGTGTGTTTGCACGAGGTGGAGAAACACCTGGATGTTGTCACTTTTCTTTGGAAAGATTGCACAGTGAAGTACTTGTACTTAAGAAGATTCTGCACTTTATGCATGAAATGAACGCTTATATATTCATATGCTGATTTACATATAGGAAAAATACCCCTTTTTTTTATAAATATATTATCATTTATCCTATGTATTTGGATTTATTCTGTAAGGTATCTATTTATTTATTAACTGCTATTGCAGTGTTTATGCTAATTTGCACAGGTCAGGTGCACAGTACGTTGCTACCTGTGCCTCTGCATGATACCAATTTATACACTTCTTGAGTATATTATATATACTATTATATTTAATTATTCATCACTTGTTCACTTTGCACTTTATTACTGATGTTTGCACAAGTTTTCTTCTATTGTTTTAAATTTTTTGCAATTTTTTGCACTGGTTGTACAATATTATGTGTTGTCACATAGCACTTTAAACACTTCAGCCCCGGACCATTTTGCTGGTCAAAGACCAGACCACTTTTTGCGATTCGGCACTGCATCGCTTTAACTGACAATTGCGCAGTCATGCGACGCTGCTCCCAAACAAAATTGGCGTCCTTTTTTTCCCACAAATAGAGCTTTCTTTTGGTGGTATTTGATCAACTCTGCGGTTTTTATTTTTTGCGCTATAAACAAAAATAGAGCGACAATTTTGAAAAAAACGCATTATTTTTTACTTTTTATTATAATAAATATCCCCCAAAAATATATAAAAAAACATTTTTTTCCCTCAGTTTAGGCCGATACATATTCTTCTACATATTTTTGGTAAAAAAAAATTGCAATAAGCGATTATTGATTGGTTTGTGCAAAAGTTATAGCGTTTACAAAATATGGGATAGTTTTATGCCATTTTTATTAATATTTTTTTTTACTAGTAATGGCGGCGATCAGCGATTTTTATTGTGACTGCGACAGTATGGCAGACACATCGGACATTTTTGACACATTTTTGGGACCATTGTCATTTATACAGCAATCACTGCTATACAAATGCAGTGATTCCTGTGTAAATGACACTGACAGTGAAGGGGTTAACCAGTGGGTGGCAGTGTAGGGGTTAAGTGTTCCTAGGGGTGTGTTACTAACTGTGGGGGGCTGGGCTTTCATTTAGTGAACACTGATCTCTGCTCCAATCACATGGAGCAGAGATCAGCGTCACTAGTTGCTAGGCAGAATGGTGAAATGCTGTTTACAATGGCATTTCTCCATTCAGCCGCCCCGTGAGACGATCGCAGGTATGCCCGCTGCGATCGAGTCCGCGGGACCCGCGACCGGAATCATGGGGGTCCCGACCGGCACGTGAGCGTGCCGCCGGCAGCGCGCTCGCGACGGCAGGGCGGCATTAAAGATTGGACGTACCTGTACGCCAATATGCCTGCCCGTGCCATTCTGCCGACGTACATCGGCATGCGCCGGTCGGAACCCGGTTAAATAGTAAGGCAAAAAATATTGAAGCTTGCTGTTTAGGATTGCAATATATCTGAACTTCCATCTTTTCTCTGTGCCTTTTTATATCTTAATTACTGGTGTCCTATGAGAATTACAGCAATATACTGCTCATACTAGTATATTAGTATCATCCCTTTATATATCTTCTTGTTATTTTATAGAACAATGCAACACCACCCTCTCTATTCAATAACACTTATAGTGGATAAGATTTGATTCACATTCGGTGTATGCAGCAGTTCTTTCTACTATTATATATATATTTTTTACATGGTAGCGCGGGAATATTCATTTATCACAAAAGAGTTGTTTATTTCTCTTACAAATTTTTATGGGGGAAAGAGGGTTAAGACCAGGACACCCTAGAGAGTAGCTGCAAGTTCAATTAGCAGACTCCGCGACTTCAATAGGACAGCTGTGCAGAGAAAGGCCCCCAGCAAGAAGCCACATCTGCACGTAAAAGAATGCCGCCTCCTATGGCAACAGTCTAACAGTTCCTAACACAAAGCGTAACAGTTCTTTCACCTTCACTACAACTTCTCCTTGTAGTTCCTTATACATCCTTATAAAGATAAAAGGCTTTTTCCATCAGGTCCAAAGGAGAATGGTAACTCCATACACACTTGCTCCGCCCATGTGTGTCCAAGACGGGTTACTGATTGTTGTGATCATAACATCCAGCCCAAACAACAGTGTCCAAACAGACATTTATGAGTGCAAAGTCACTGTACTTATCTAACTAGAGAGTAATAAGTTTATGCTTATCTTTGAAGGTACTTGCATAACCTTCATAAAGTTTGAGTAAGGCTCCATGCACACTGGAGCTGATAAACTGCAGTTTGTTGGAGTTTGGGCGTTTTTTTTGTAAAAGCCCATAAACTCCACTCTATGTTAGCCTATGTGTCCATGCACACATGGACGTTTTTCAGCTTTAATGAGCAGTGGAGTTTATGGGCTTTTTTCTGAACGCCAGAAATTCGCGTTCAAAGTGCCGTTTTTCACCGCCAAAAATCGACAAACGCTGATAAACGCTGATAAATGCTGATAAACGCGCCTTAATTAGTGTTTGGCATTCTATTTTTTCAATGCATTGTGGAAGTTTGGAATGTACTGTGGGATTTTTGGAGTGTCCTCTGTGTATTTTTATTGAAAACGACCATAAACGCTAACGCTAATAAACGCTCATAAACGCTAGTACAAAACGCTGTTAAAAGCAAGTTTTTCAACCAGAGTTTTCTGCCAGCAATCTGGCGTCCAGAAAAAGATTTTTTGAGCTTCAGTGTGCATGGAGCCTAAAGCATAAAAAGAAACTCATGCTACTCAGTACTAGGGATGCCACTTTTTCTTCTAGCCAAACCCGAAAATTTTTTGCAGTGTACAGCTACTTTTTTTTTCTTTTAGTATTCGCTATAGCAGGAGTGATCTAATTGAACAACAATAATGAAGTCAAAGATCACTGGGCACAGTGTCCTGTTGTTAGGGCCAGTTCAAACCAGAACGTGATGCCAGAAAGTCATGTTTCATGTGTGTTCAAAATGCACTGCCTTTGTAATCTACTGTGGGTGATGATACATTATTAACCCCAAAATAGAGCCAAAACGCAGTGGACACAAAAAAAATTATTACAAGAGAGTGTAGTGTTTAGGAGTGTGTTATGCTCAGAATGCAGGATTTAGGAGTGCATTACGCTCAGAACGCAGGAATCAGGAGTGCATTATGCTCCCTCAGAATGCAGGAATCAGGAGTGTGCTACGCTCAGAATTCAGGGATCAGGATTGCATTATGCTCAATGCAGGAATCAGGAGCGCGGTACGCTAAGAATGCAGGGATCAGGAGTGCATTATGCTCAAAATGCAGGGATCAGGAGTGTGTTATGCTCAAAATGCAGGGATTAGGAGTGCATTAGGCTCAGAATGCAGGGATCAGGAGTGCGTTATGCTCAAAATGCAGGGATCAGGAGTGCGTTATGCTCAAAATGCAGGGATCAGGAGTGCGTTATGCTCAAAATGCAGGGATCAGGAGTGCGTTACGCTCAAAATGCAGGGATCAGGAGAGCGTTACGCTAAGAATGCAGGGATCAGGAGTGCATTATGCTCAAAATGCAGGGATCAGAAGTGTGTTATGCTCAAAATGCAGGGATCAGGAGTGCATTAGGCTCAGAATGCAGAGATCAGAAGTGCGTTATGCTCAAAATGCAGGGATCAGGAGTGCGTTACGCTCAAAATGCAGGGATCAGGAGAGCGTTACGCTCAGAATGCAGGGATTGGGAGTGCATTATCCTCAGAATGCAGGGATCAGAAGTGTGCTATACTCAAAATGCTGGGATCAGGAGTGTGTTATGCTCAAAATACAGGAATCAGGAGTAGGGATGAGCTGAAACCCCCTGGTTCAAAAAGTGTTTGGGGACCTGGGTCCTGCCCCAGGGGACCTGTATCAATGCAAAAAAAAGTAAAGCAGTGAGTAGTGATTTTAATAATGCTTAAAGTGAAACAATAACAGTGAAATATATCTTTAAATATCGTGCCTGGGGGTATGCCTCTAAAGTTGCAAATTTTTCTCATGTTTAGAACAGTCCCTGCACAAAATTACATTTCTAAAGGAATAAAAGTCACTAAAACTGCTTGCGGATGTAATGTCGGGTCCCGGCAATATAGATGAAAATCATTGAGAAAAACGGCATGGATTCCCCCTCCATTACCAGGCCCTTTGGGCCTGGTATGGATATTAAGGGGAACCCCTCACCCTAATTTAAAAATAAGGCGTGGTGATCCTAAGCCCTATATACTCTGAACAGCAGTATACAGGCGGTCCCCAGGTTACAAACAAGATAGGGACTGTAGGTTTGTTCTTAAGTTGAATCTGTTTGTAATTTGGAACAGGTAATTTTTTTAAGTGTAGCTCCAGTCCAAAAAATTTTTTAAGCTTTTTGGATAACATAGGGAAGGGTTACTTCCGGCCGGATGTGATCGAGGCAGCAGCGTGTCTCCACAGCTCCGCACCTCCGGATCATAATCCGCCCGATTTTGAGCCGCTATCCGCCGCCGAATACCGGCATCCGCTGGGGGAAGGTGAGCTGCAGCTGGGGATGCCATCTTCCGCCGCCCGAAAGGGAGCTAGAGCCCGCAGGGACCAGCGCCATTCGCACTCCGCGGGAAGCACGGAGCTAAGCCCCGCCCCCGCCATCTTGTCTTCTTCCTCCACCTCACAGCGTGCAGAGCACACAGAGGGGGAGATGGCGCAACCGAGGGAGAAAGAAGGAGCTGAGCCCTTATCAGTTGCAGCATCTGCGGTGGACACTGATGCCATTACCAGACCTATATTAGAAGCCATCAGTGCAAGCAAAGCAGAACTTGTGGGTCGCATAGACCACCTCTCCTCTGAATGTAATTTAATCAGACATGACCTGGACAAGATACGGGGTCGCCTAACCACTGTGGAATCGAGGGTGTCGGAGGTGGAGGACACGTCTCAAGGTTATGGGGCCCAGCTGGCGGAGCTCAGGGAGCAGGTCAAAGCGTTGCAACATAAGGCTATAGACGCTGAGGATCGTCAAAGGCGCAATAATCTCCGAGTGGTGGGACTGCCGGAGGGCACTGAGGGTGACCAGCCTGCTCACTTTGCAGAACAATTCTTTAAACAACTGCTGTCTATTACTGAAGTGTCGCCTACATACGTGGTGGAACGGGCGCACAGAGTCCCGACGGGCCACCGTCCACCGGGAGCTTTCCCTCGACCGTTCCTGGTCCGGTTTTTAAACTTCCGTGACCGGGATCTGATCCTGACCCGAGCCCGGAAGGTCCCGGAGCTGCGCCATGGTAATGATAAGATAATGCTCTTTCCGGATTTCTCTGCAGCCACGCAGCAGAAGAGGAGATCGTTTACCGAGGTGCGCCGCCGACTGCGTGATAAAGAGATAAAGTATAGTATGCTCTATCCCAGCAGGCTACGGGTGCAACATAAGGGAGCTGTTAAGTTCTTCGAACATCCTGAGGAGGCCAGTGACTGGATGGACAAGGAATTGTGAGTGCGTGTTTCTTCGGTTGGTGAGAAGGCTTTTCCTCGGTGATACTATGTCCTGACGCTGTTCCTCTGGAGAACTGGGAGGCGTTTTTTTATTGAGGTGCTCACATTCAACATGACCCGTCTGTGCTTACTTTTCCCCCTTTTCTGTTCCTCCTTTTTATTATTGGCGTTCAGTCTTAGACCACTGGGCCTATTTCATTTGTGATTTTTGAACCTGTGGGGGGGAAATGCTGTTGAAGTTTGCTCCTGGGGACATTATCCACACAGTTGCATTTTTGCATTTTTGCATTTTTACACTTTTACATTTTTCATTTTGTTTTTCTCTTTTTTTTTTTTTGCTATTTTGCAGTCTGGACTGGCCTATTTTGTCTTCCTTATTTTGCCTTGGGGAAATTCTGGAGGATGTGGGTCCATTTGTTTTGGCTGTGAGAAGGGGGTGGGGGTGGCCCGTGTATCATGCCCCTGCCAAGGGGCTTACTTGGAAGGGTGGTACCTGTTTGTGTGCTGGACCGGAGGCCCATTTTACCCTACTACATGGCTCTTATGTGAGTTGGAGCGTTAAAGTGGAGTTGAAGAGGACTGACTTTAGTACTGCAGGACTACCGATCACTGCGGCATGGCGGTGCCATGACCACAACTGTTTTCTTTGTGGTGTTTATGGGGTTAGGGACAAAGCTAAATACCGGACTGGTTGGGGTTGTTACTGGTATACAGGCAGGGGTGGGTTTTCGGGAAGTCACAGCTCGATTGGGGAAATTTCCTAGCAGGTATCGCTGCAAACTTTATGTATTTTATGTCTGGAATGCACTTATCCTACCTTTAGACAGATGCCTTGATATATGTATGGTCTACATGCTTAATGGCGGATGATGTAAAAATTGTTTCATGGAACGTCCGAGGGCTGGGACATAGGGTTAAGAGGGCTGCTGTGTTTAAATTTCTTAAGCTGTCCAAGCCACACATCATCCTCCTGCAGGAGACCCATCTTGATGGTAGCAGGGTCTTGGCTCTGCGCAAACCTTGGATACAGAGGGCCTTGCACTCAACGTACTCCACCTTTGCTAGAGGTGTTTCGATCTTGATTTCTAGAACTGTTTCTTATAAAATCCATCAAGTTATCTCTGACCCAGGAGGCAGATTTGTGGCTGTGGTTCTGGATATCTTTCACAAGCGAATGGTATTGATTAATGTGTATGTCCCGCCACCTTTTCAGGTCAGGGTGTTGTATGATCTCCTGACCAAGCTCGCACCGTATGCTCACCTTCCTGTGTTGTGGTTGGGGGACTTCAATGCCGTTCTTGATGCGGCCTTGGATACCTCCAACCCGCGCAGGGGGGCTTCGGCTGATCTACTTGGTTGGTGCTCCGTGGCGGAACTGGTGGAGCTATGGAGGTGGAAGCATCCGCTGGAGAAGGGGTACTCGCATGTGTCGACGACTCATCAGTCGGCGGCGAGAATTGATTTAGCGTTTGGGAACAAGTTGTTGCTGCAATATGTAACTGGGGTGACTTACCAAGCGGGGGGACTGACTGACCATAATCCACTTGAAGTTACCCTGACATTTTCATCGGGGGGGAGGAGAGGGGGTTGGAGGCTCTCCCCAGGCTGGATTCAAACTGACTTGGTCCAGGATCAGGTATCAGGAGAGATGCAAACATATTGGTCTATAAACGCTGAGTCGGCTGATCCCAGGGTGGTATGGGATGCGTTTAAGGTGGTGACACGGGGACACTTTATTTCGGCTATTAAGATGGCCAGGGTGACTGATGGGAAAGAGGTAGATGACTTATTGCAACATGTAAATCAGGAAGCCAAGGCGCATGCGGACTCTCCATCAGGTGCAACATACGAGGCCCTGTTGGAGGCGAGGCGCACGCTCTCGCTGCATTTCACGAATCAATCACGTGCAGACTCAGTTAAACAGGCCCAGACGGTCTTTGCGGAGGGCGACAAAAATGGGAAACTATTGGCAATGCTGGTGGCTGATCGTGGCTCCCTCACCTGTGTCCCGGTTCTTCGGGAGAAGGGTGGGGGACTGATTAGTGAACCGGGGGCTATCATGCAGGAGTTTGTTCAATTTTATTCCGCATTATACTCCCCCATTCCTTCTTATGACCAGTCAGCATTGCTTTCGTTCTTGGATGATTTACCTATTCCTAGACTTTCCGATGAGGACCGTGACCTTTTGGAGGCCAAAATAACGCTTGCAGAGGTACAGTCAGCGATTTTTGCATTCCCCCCGGGCAAGGCTCCTGGCCCGACGGGTTCCCAGCAGACTTTTACAAGGCTAATGTGGACCTGGTGGCCCCCCGACTTCATGCGCTTTTGTGTCATTGTCTTGAGCAAGGCTCCCTCCCGGACTCTATGATGGAGGCGTACATGGTCCTCTTGTTGAAGCCGGGAAAGGACCCTTTGGAATGTGCGTCTTACAGACCGATTGCCCTACTTAATATGGACTTAAAAATTCTCACCAAAATACTGGCCAGACGTTTAGCCACGGTGCTTCCCTCGATAGTTAATATTGACCAAACTGGCTTTATGCCGGGTAAGTCCACGGACACTAATTTGCGACGACTTTTTACCCATTTACAGATTAAACAGACTGCACGCGCGTCCAGAGTTGTGGTCTCCATAGACTTTGAAAAGGCCTTCGACTCTGTGGACTGGATGTACATGAACTCGGTGTTGGAGCTCATGGGGTTCGGTCCGCAGTTTCGAAGATGGATAGCAATGTTATATGCCCAACCGAGAGCGGCGATTAAACTGGGTTCGGCCACGTCTGATTTTTTTGCAGTGGGTAGGGGGACGAGACAGGGTTGTCCTCTCTCGCCCTTTCTGTTTTCCCTGGCTCTGGAGCCGCTTGCTGTCGCTTTGCGGTCCTCGAGCAGAATTAGTCCTATTAGAGTGGGGACTATTGACGAGACTCTTGCATTGTACGCAGACGACATGTTACTTTTCCTAAATGACCCGGGGGAATCTTTGACAGCGGCCTTGGGAATTATGGACCGTTTCGCTCAGTTTTCCGGACTAAAGGTAAACTGGGGGAAGTCCTCAATTTTGCCCATTGATGCGGGGGCAAGGGCTGGGGCGGACCCCGGGCTGGCATTGCAGTGGGTTGAGTCCCTCAAATACTTGGGTGTGCAGGTTACAGCGAGGGTAGAGGACTATATGGCCCTGAATTTACTGCCCCTGGTACAGCTACTTAAGAAGAAGACGCAGGCGTGGATCAAACTCCCGCTGTCTTTGATGGGACGGATTAGTCTGTTGAAGATGAAGTTTCTCCCAGTGGTGTTGTATTTTCTTCGGCATGCACCGGTTTGGGTCCCGAAGTCCTATTTCCGCAAACTGGACAGTATAATCTCATCGTTCCTTTGGGCTCCTGGAACTCCCAGAGTGGGAATTAAAGTTCTGCAGGAACCCAGAGAGAGGGGAGGCCTGGCTCTACCCGACTGGCACAAGTATTATCTTGCCGGGCAGATGGTATTTGCACGCCGTTGGTTGACGGTTGACGATGGGGATGCGGCCACAGTGTTGGAGGCGGCTCACCTGGGGGCATATGACAGTTTACGCTTCGCCCTGTTTAGGGGTTCCAAATCGGAGCTACCTTTAACGCTGTCCATGAAAGCTACTATCAGAGCATGGGGGGTAGCGGTTAAATTAACGTGTCCCAGTTATAGGGGGGTGTCCCCTTCCACTCCCTTGTGGATGAACCCGACCTTACCACATTTTTATAACCTCCCGGATCCCATGTTATGGGTGGTGGCAGGTATTAAGACTGTAGGGGATATTACCAGAGATGGGGAGCTACAGACCTTTCCCCAATTGCAGACTAGGCACGACCTGCCAAATAGTTACCTGTTCCGGTTTCTACAGATTAGACATGCCTTCCAAACGCAGTTTCGGGAGATGAGGGTGGGGTCTGTACCATCAGCTTTGGAGAGGTTGTTGATGGGGGTGGACTTGGCCAAACCTCTTTCGGTGACCTATAGGGAAATGTTTCAGATTACGCCTCAGGCGGTAGCAAAATGTAGGGAGCGGTGGGCAACTGAGGTTCCGGATGCCCAAGTGGAGGACTGGGATGATCTGTGGGTCCAGCCATTTCAACATCTGGTGTCCGCTAGGGACAGACTGATCCAGTTCAAATTTCTGCACAGAAGCTATTATACTCCGGCCCGATTGGGTAAGATTTTTCCTAACATCTCCTCAGAATGCTGGCGGTGCTCTCACTCCCCGGCGGATGCTCACCATATTTTTTGGGACTGTACACTTGTACAGGGTTTTTGGGAAGATATAACTATGTGCATCTTTGAACTGATTCAAGTACCTATTCCTAAGACTATTAGAGTATGCCTGTTTGGCCTGGTTGATGAGGTGGTGCCCTCACGGGCCATGCGCACAATGCTGAGTATCCTCTTGTTCTATGGTAGAAAGTCCATTCTTTTACACTGGAAGAAAACAAGGGCCCCGACGGTTTCCTTTTGGAAAAATCTAGTAAACATGATGTTGCCTTATTACAAGCGTACCTATGAGGCCAGAGGGTGTATGAAGAAATTTGATAAGGTCTGGCACTCCTGGCTTAATGCTAACACCACTGTGGGTTGATAATGTATAGCATGGGGGCGGTCGGGTTGGGAGAAACGAGAAATCTGAACTGAAGGGAGGTATTTGCAGATGTGTACTGTTGATACTTTAGGCATGTGAGTGGGGATGTTCTGTCGGGTATTCTGTTACTGTATTAACTTATCATAAGTTTCAGGCATTACATCTATAAGAGATGATATAAGGGTGCCGGTCGAGCTGTGACTTTTGGTTGGGGGGGGGAGGGGGGTGAGGGGTCTGATTGGGCTAGTTAGTTGTGGCTGTTAGTTAGTTTTGGCCGTTGGCCTCTGGATGTGTCACAGGCACGTCCACTGTTTTGTATGTTTTGCATAAAATTAATAAAAAGAATTTATTAAAAAAAAAACATAGGGAAGGGTTATCACCCCTGTAACATTTGTTTTGCTGTCTGTGCCCCTGTTCATAGTTTTCATAGTTAGTAAGGTTGAATAAAGACACCAGTCCATCCATTTCAACCTGAGTGAGTGTCTACAATTGTCCCTATCCCTGTACATTGCACACTCACATCTGTCCCTACCCTCAAGGAGCCCACAATCCAAGGTCCCCATACATATACTAGGGCCAATCAATTTTGGACAGAAGCCAATTAACCTACCTGCATGTCTTTGGATTGTGGGAGGAAACCGGAGTACCCAGAGGAAACCTATGCAGGCACAGGGAGAACATGCAAACTCCAGGCAGGTAGTGTTGTGGTTGGGATTCGAACCAGTGACCCTTCTTACTGCTAGGTGATAGTGCTAACCACTTCACCACTGTGCCGTCGCGTTCAGAAGATTTCACCTCACTTTCTGTCCCAATGACAATTGGATTTTGAAAATTTTGGGTTATTAGGGAAACAAGGAGTTGTGATAAACAATCCTTTAAATACATGACATTTTTTTTTTTTTTTAACCTACCAGAAAATGCCTGTTGCCAGGCAGATCGTCCTAATCTGCCTCTTTCTATTCTGAGGTGATCTTCCATCTTCTCCTCCTCACGTTGTCTTCTGGGGAATGGGGCGCACTGTGTTTTGGGAACTGTGTGTGTCCCAGAACACAGCGTGCCCCATTCACAAAGCACTGCGCGACTTGCGCATGAGCAGTAGGAAACGGGCAGTGAAGCCTGTTTCCCTTAGTACGAATGGTTACGCCGAGAGACGAGGGACGGGTCAGCCTCGGGCGGCTGACATCACGCGCACCCTGGATAGGTAAGTGTGCTTATTAAAAGTCAGCAGCTACAGTGTTTGTAGCTGCTGACTATTAAAACATTTTTTCTTCAGCTAGCCCTCCTCTTTATGTCCCATACACTGGGTCGGAAATTCAGACGGAAAAAGTCTGATCGGATTATGTTGTTGGAAAATCTGATCGTGTGTGGGCTCTATTGGACTTTTTCTGTTGGAATTTCCACCGGAAAAAGTTTGAGGGCTGAAGCTAAAATTTTCCAACAACAAAATCCGATCAGACTTTTTCCGATTGTGTGTAGAGAATTCTGACACACAAAGTGCCATGCATACTCAGAAAAAATTTGGAGAGGAAAGCTATTGGCCCACTGGCCTCTATGTAGTCCCGCCGTACGTTTTGTACGTTACCTCACCCCGAATGATCGGATTTTCCAACAACTTTGTGCAACCGTGTGTATGCAAGACAAGTTTCGGCCAAAATCCATTGGATTTTTTGGTCAGAATGTCCGACCGTGTGTATGGGGCATTCCAGGAGAGAATTTTGCTTCCTAGGGATAGATTTCCTCTCACTTCCTGTTGTCTCCCTCCGATTGTAAGTCGGATGTTTGAAAATAGGGGACCGCCTGTATATACTATATGGCCTGCCCTATACACTCTGTGGAAAATTGGGCCTTAGGTGTTGGTGGTACCAGAACACTGTAAGCCCTCACAGTTACTCTTGGTGGGTGCTGGAACGGGCCCTGCTCTGAAATATTAGAGCAAAAATTGTAATTACATGCCTCTGTTGAACAGGGGCAGAAAAATTGGGCCTTAAGCAGTGGTGGTGGTGGCACAACACTGTAAAGCCTCACAGATACTCTTGTTGAGTGCAGGAATGGGCCCAGCTGTTAAATATTTTATCAAAAATTGTAATTACATGCCCCTGTTAAGCAGGGGCAGAAAAATTGGACCTTAAGCACTGGTGGTGGTGCCACAACACTGCAACCCCTCACAGATACTCTTGTTGAGAGTAAGAATGAGCCCTGCTGCGAAATATTAGATCAAAAATTGTAATTATGCACCCCTGTTAAACAGGGGCAGTAAAATTGGGCCTTAGACATTGGTGTTAGTGCCACAACACTGCAACCCCTCACAGATACTCTTGTTGAGTTCATGAACGAGCCCTGCTGTTACATACTTGATAAAAAAATAGTAATTACACGCCCCTGTTAAAAAGGGGCAAAAAAATTGGGCCTTAGGCAGTGCTGGTGGAGCTCGGAACCAAAAATATTCTTAGAAGCTATCATCATGAAGATTGAGGAGGAATAGGATAGTCACTCAGCATATGCAGTCTTCAAGGGATCCCACATCCATGGAAAAATCAATCGGTTACATTAGCATCAGGTGCTTGGTAGCTGGTGATCCAAGACTGATTCATTTTCTTGACACTGAGCCGATCAACGGAGTCTGTGAACAGGCGCACTCTGTGATCAGTTACAAAGCCTCCAGCAGCACTGAATGTGCATTCAGAAAGAATGCTGGATGCAGGACAGGCCAGTAGCTCAATTGCATATTGAGTAAGCTTTGGCCAGTGGTCCATCCTCAAGACCCAGTAACCCAGTGGACGTTCTGTTGGAAAGGTCTGCAAGCCTGATCTTGCCCATAGATATTCCTGTACCATGTAATTCAGACGCTGGCAAAGGTTGCTGGAACTGATCAGACCTTGACTCTGAGGACTGAACGAAGCCTCAGCAATACATTGTCCAGCACCAGGAAGTTGTAACCTCCCAGGCTCTGGAAACATATTGCACAAACCTTTCTGCAAAATCTCCTGAAGATGATTCACCCTCTGCTCCATCTGCAAAAGCTGGATAAGTTCTGCAAACTAACCCTTGTAACGTAGATCAAGAAGGGTTGCCAGCCAGTAATGATCCCTCTCCTTGATACCACGAATCTCAGGGTCCTTTCGCAGGCTTTGCAGGATCAGGGAGGCCATGCCGCATTCGTTTGCAGAGCCATTCGATCCTGAGTCCTATGAGCAAACGTGACAGTATGCTGCAGCTGGGGGAACATGACTGCCAGTTTCTTGTGCTTCTTGGGCACCCCTCTCTCTAGACTCACGTTACTCCCTTCCTCAACCTGGGTACCATCATCGGAGCCTTCAAATCGCTGCACATTCTTCTGCAGCATGTACCCAACACTGTGGTCGAATAGTTCAGGGGACTCCTCCATGCATGATGGTGGGACTAGGGAAGGAGTGAGTGTTGACATGGAGCCGATGGAATAGGCCACTTTGGCATCTGCATTGGCAGGCAAACTACTCTGAGCCTGGGTGACAGAGGAAGAGGAGGATGAGGACGGCTTTGTTATCCATTCCACCAACTCTTCTGCATGTTGTGGCTCAAACACAGCCACCTGCAGAAAAAAAGGACAAGCATGCCCCGCGGCCACATGCTGAGGGTGTACTGTGTCCACGACCAGCACTGTTGACTGTAAACACAGAGCTTGCTTGCACTCTTTTAGTGGCCTGTGAGCGTCTGCCTCTCCTTGGTGTCCTTCCGGACATGCTGTTAATTTTGTTTAGCAAAACCACACTACACTGTGTTGTGTACTGTGTACACCACAAGAAAAGTAGTAGCAACTGAACTAGGGATGCAGGGTATTGTGTACACCAACCGAAATGTAATAACAACTATGGGTGCACTGTATTGTGTACTGTGTACACCACCAGAAAAGTAGCATGAGCTGCACTATGGGTGCACACTATTGTGTACACCACCAGAAGTCTAATAGCAACTATGGGTGCACTGTATGCATTATGTATTGTGTACACCACCAGAAAAGTAGTAGCAACTGCACTATGGGTGCAAGGTACTATGTACACCAACAGAAGTGTAATAACAACTATAAGTGTACTTTATGTATTGTGTACACCACCAGAAAAGTAGTAGCAACTGCTCTAGGGGTGCACGTTATTGTGTACACCACCAGAAATCTAACAGCAACTATGGGTGCACTGTATGTATAGTGTACTGTGTACACCACCAGAAACGTAGTAGCAACTGCACTATGGGTGCATGGTACTGTGTACACCAACAGAAGCATAATAACAACTATGGGTGCATTGTATATATTGTGTACTGTGTACACCACCAGAAACGTAGTAGCAACTGCTCTAGGGGTGCACGGTATTGTGTACACCACCAGAAGTCTAAGCCCTTGTACACACGGTCAGAGAATCCGTCGGAATGTGTCCTATCGGACCGTGTTGTCAGATAATCCGACTGTGTGTGGTATGCATCAGACTGATTCCGTCGGAATATCCGTCGGACCCAATTTACCAACTTGTTGGAAATATTTTCCGACCAACTGGTTAGAGCGGACATACTCCGATCATGTGTAGAGAATTTTGATCGGACCAAGTGCCACGCATGCTCAGATCAAATTCCTACATCAAAGCTATTGGCTACTAGCCTGAACGTAGTCCCATCGTAACGAAATTACATCATCACGTTCTGAATGATCGGATTTTTCGACATCTTAGTCCGACCGTGTGTATGCAACAGTTTCGGACAAGATCCGACGGGCAAAATCCGATGGACAAAATCAGACGGATTTGGTTGTCGAAAATAAATCTCCAACCGTGTGTACAGGGGCTAATAGCAACTGACACAAAATATACGCTCGGCATCTTTTCAAATAACTGTTCTCCTTTATTATGACGCATTTGAAGGTTTTTATCCCTTTCATGACTAGGCCTATTTTTGACATTTGGTGTTTACAAGTTAAAATCCATATTTTTTGCTAGAAAATTACTTGGAACCCCCAAACATTATATATATATATTTTTTAGCAGAGACTCTAGAGAATAAAATGGCGATTGTTGCAATATTTTATGTCACACAGTATTTCTGCAGCTGTGTTTTAAACGCAACTATTTGGGACTTTCATGAATTTTTAAAAAACGAAACAGTAAAATTAGCCCAATTTTTTTGCATAATGTGAAAGATAATGTTACGCCGAGTAAATAGATACTAAAAATGTCACGCTTTATAATTGCACGCACTCGTGGAATGACGACAAACTATGGTACCTAAAAATCTTAATAGGCGACACTTAAAAAAAAAAAATCCGGTTACCAGTTTAGAGTTACAGAGGAGGTCTAGTGCTAGAATTATTGCTCTCGATCTGACGATCGCGGCGATACCTCACATGTGTGATTTGAACACTGTTTACATATGCGGGCGTGACTTCCGTATGCGTTTTCTTTGCTGCACAAGCTCGCAGGAACGAGGGCGCTTTAAAAAAAGAATTCTTATTTATTTTAAAATTAATAAATAGTTTTTTTTTTTAAATTCTTTTTTGATCACTTTTATTGCTGTCACTAGGAATGTAAACATCCCTTGTGACAGTAATAGGTGGTGACAGGTACTCTTTATGGAGGGACCATAAAAGACCCCCGATCCCTCCTTTACATTTCAAAGTATTCAGATTGCCACTTTCGGCGATTCTGAATACTGTATTTTTTTTTTAAACTGGCGCCATTGGCAGCTGAGTAAACGGGAAGTGACGTCATGACGTCGCTTCCGTATTTACAATTAGGAGACTGGAATGAAGCTTCAAGCCAGTCTCTCCCTAGCCGCCAGAAGTAGCAGATGTTCGATCGGGGCTTCCGATTGAACGGGAGCCCTGGTAAGAGCGGCGAGAGGCAGCGGGAGGGGGGGGAGTCCCCTCCCGGGGGGGAGTTCCCTCCCGCTCCTCCAACATAACAGCCGAGTGGCTATTAGCCACATCGGTTGTTATGGCTGGAAAGCCGATCGCCGGCTCTGAAAAACCTGCAGGTGCGGGCATCATCCCGGTATAACCCCCTAAAGCCGAGTACGCACATCTGCGTACGCTCGGCGGGAAGGGGTTATACACGTGATTACGTGGGTATCACATTAATATTACAATTGTATGTTCATGGTAATAAGGGGCGTTACATAGGCAGGCTAATTCTAATCATGACTCGAAAGAATGCAAAACATGTACTGGAAACATTGTTAGTGCCGTGTGCATAGTGAGGGCATTGTGCAATACATACAAAATAGAATACAATTATATCTGTAGCACTTACCCCCAAAGGAGCGGCTGTTTTTCTTGGGCGTTTACCTCCTCCACCTTGTAATTCGTCGTTCTTGTCTAGGGGTTCTCGAGGTTGATGGCCCAATAACTGCAGAGACCGACACTTGAATTCCCTTAGGAATTTTTATTTGCTTAAAACGTTGAACAGAAACACAGTCTCTCAGTTGGGAATAGAGGATATAGGTATGGAAGCTCGGGCACTTTGAAACTGCTGACACTAATGCTGCGTACACATGATCAAACTGTCCGGCGGACCAGAGTCCGCCGGACAATCCGCCCGTGTGTGGGCTCTGGCAGACTTTTTTCCCCCAAAAGTCCAGCGGACTTAGAAAGTAGTTTTGACTCAAAAATTGTCCACCGGACTGCGAGTCCGGCGGGCAAGCCGGCCGTGTGTGTGCTAGTCCGCCGGACTTTTGAAATGAACGGCCTTTCCCGCACACGGAGGAAAGTCCGTTCATTTTGAACTCCAGGTAGCCGGGACTAGCGAAGGAAGTCAATGTCGCCGCCTTCAGCGGTGAGATTGACACGTCGCTGGCCCCGTCACCTGGTATGGACTTAAAAGGGAGAAAAAAACGGCGTGGGGGTGCCCCTAAGGTCCATATAAGACCCTTATCCGAGCACGCAGCCCGGCCGGTCAGGAAAGGGGTGGGGACGAGCGAGCGCCCCTCCTGAGCCGTACCAGGCCATGTGCCCTCAACATGGGGGGGTGCTTTGGGGAAGGGGGCGCCGTGCGGCCCCCCACCCCAAAGCACCTTGTCCTCATGTTGATGAGGACAGGGGCCTCTTCCCGACAACCCTGGCCGTTGGTTGTCGGGGTCTGCAGGCATGGCCTTCAGGCTGCCACCAGACAGTAAGGTGATGCTGTCCACAGGTATCTGTCAGAGAAATAGCAGGAGCCGGACTTGCCAGTATTGCCACTTTCCCATGCGCCTGTGCAGTAGAGTAGCGCTTTGGCGCATGTGAGTACACCATACAGCGAACTGAAGCACGCATTAACATGACACCCCCTTGCTGGCCTATAAAAAGCTGACCAATCTCTTGACTAATTGCTGGTTTGTCTCTCAGCTCCCTGTGTTCCTGTCTCAAGTTCTGCTAACCTGTGTTTACCTGTTGTGACCCGGATTGACCCTGACCTGCTCTGATCTTCTCCAGCCCTTTGACCCCGGCTTGCCCTAAGGACCCTAAAGCTTGCCTGCTTCCTGTGTATGACCCAGCTTGTTTAATGTATTCCTCTGCTTACCTGCCTCCTGTGTTTGACCCCCGGATAGTTTAAAGGCCTACTCTACTGGCCTTCTTTCTGTGCATGACCCTGGCTTGCATTAAGGAATTGCTTCTACTGGACTTCCTGTGCTTGACCACCAGCCTCCTCCTAAGACTTAGTCTCAGCCACTACTTTGAGTCTGTTGGGTTAGAGCCTCGCCCGGACTTCCTACTTCAGTTAGGTGTCAAGTCTACTCCTACTCCTCCAATCTCTGCTCTACGAGAGGTCTCCACTCAAGACCCACCTACCTGCTGGTAACCTGTGCCTCTCTGTGCCCTATACCCTCTGTACCACCTTCAGGGGTAAAGTGTGCTCAGCTGCAAAGGGAGCCGCTCTCAGCATCTCGGCCTTGGTGAGTACCCTGACAGTACAAACCAGCCATGTCGGAGGCCGAAAGAGCGAGTTCCCCCCTCGAGGCTCTGTGTCAGCAGGTTACAGCTCTTATGCAGACAATCCAGAGGCTACAAGAGGGTTATTTACAAATTGAGGGCCATCTCCAGCACCTGACAGTATCTCCTGCTCCTGCGGATGCAATTCCGGCACCCTCCAGTGGGTTAACTTCTTCACAGGATCGGCCCAATGCAGCTCCTGCAGTTGTAATGACTCTTCACGAACTAAGGGCCCACACACCTGAGCGATTTTCAGGAAACTAGAAGAAGTTCAGGGCATTAAAAAATGCCTATCTGTTATACTTGGCCCTCCAGCCTAAGACTTTTTGTACTGAAACAGTAAAAGTGGGGTTCATTATCTCTTTGCTGTCTGAAGAACCCTAAGCAAGGGCCCATAATCTCTTGGAACATAAAAGCCCCCTACTAAACTGTGAAAACTTTCTTTGAATCCATGGCACAACTGTGCGATGATCCCCAGTGCACAGCCACTGCCAAAACCATCTTGCATACCCTATCTCAAGGGAAAAGACCAGGGGAGGATTACACTGTTGAGTTTTGAAAATGGTCTGCAGATACAGGATGGAATGAGGCCGCTCTCAAATATCGGTACTGTCAGGGCCTTTCACAAACCCTTAAAGACGAAATGGCACGAGTTGGAAGAGTTGTGATCCAACTGGCCATAAAATTGGACAGACGCCTGCGGGAACAGCGCTCTGAGCATTTCCAGTCACCAAGGCCTACCTGGATGCTACCCAGGATCTCTCCAGTTCACTCACCTCCTCCGGTTCCTCCTCCTTCCTCTGAAAGTGGATCGATGCAGCTGGGCCTGGTCTGAGCTCCACTTACTCCTGATGAAAGACAATGCCGGCATCAAGCTAACCTGTGTCTATACTGAGCAGGAGCAGGCCACTTCTTGCGCAACTGTCTTGTGAGACCTAGTGTCATGGAGATCCTGCCAGAAATCCGCAACCCAGGCCCTCTGGCTCGCGCCTGTGGGCTCGACCGCGCGTGCGCCCGTGCGCGGGAGCGCGTGCGCGCGCCCTTGCTGGCGCCAGACAGGCTATTTAAGCCTGTCTGTCACAGACGGTCCCCGCTGTCTGATCTACAGTGTTGTGTGCCTGAGAACCTGATCCGAAGTACTTACCTGTGATTTAGACCCGGCTTGTCTGTGACCTAATGTGTAGAAACAGAACGAAACTCTGGATAGCCGCACTCCGGATTGTGTAAAAATTAGATGCCTTTATTTCTTCAAAATGCAAGTGCAAAACTCCATTGAACAAAACGTCACAGCAAAAAGGAACAAAAAAGTATTTTTGAATAAAATTGCTAACGCATTTCACGCTACAAACAGCGCTTACTCATAGCTGGCTTATGTTCTGAATAACAAACAAATATATACTGTTCATGTATAAGCACACCACAGTGAAATCAGAGGTAAAACCATGACAGCTGAAAAAGCTATCATCATAGATTCTCCACACATGCATTCCACACCCAGTTGTTGGTTAGTGAAAATAACTGGGAAAGGAAAAAAGGGGAAAAGGGTGAACATATCTGTGTGTTGAAATGTGATTTGATGAAAAGTATAAATATGTAAAAAATATATATATATATATATACATATAGAAGTGAAAATAACAAAGTGTGAAAATAAAAAGAAAAATGTATATATGTATATAGGCGTGTATAAATGTGTGTATATAAATATATTGGTGTAAATGTGATAATAATACTTGTAATTTGTGCACTAGTGCAGAGTAACCTTTTAATGCATAGATAAAGAATATGAATAAATGTCATACAATTCAAAGTGAAACAGTATTGAATGTTTATATGTATGTAAATAAACTCAAATATTTAGAGAATAAACTGTGATATAAAAGTGACAGGGATGAACATGCACTAAACAAAATCACATCGGATTGATGGCCATATTTATGTGAACTGTCGGTGAAAAAAGAAAAGGATAATAATAAAAGAGCCAATATGAAACCATACAATTGATGGACTTATTTCGATGACAAGTAGTATGCATGCATGGAAAATCCAAGATTCAGAAGCAGATCACAATTGCCAAATATTTCTAAAGTTGTACATACACCAACCAATCTCGTGTTTTTATCGATGTGTAAATGAATGTAAATACACCAATCAATGCATAAAATAAAGTATGTACCTGCAACTACCACTATAAAAACACACAAATATACAAATATAACATGTAAAATAGTTAAATAAAAACAGAAACAAAAAAGAAAAACAAAAAACCTTTTAGAACCCTCACGGACACTAGAATAAGCCTAGACGCCTCAATCAAGTGCCTAAAACAGTAAATGCACCCAAATGAGGCGTATACTTTAGGCAATCAACCATCTACTTGAATGTTCCATAAATATTACGATTAATGGGCGAGTAAAGGAAGAAACATTAATAAGGAAGGGGGGGGGGGGAAATAACCCCTTCCCTCCTAAACTATAATTAACTTGTGTTGTTCACACGGGTCGCCCATATAAAAACCAATACAGCGGCGTGCAGAAATGTCTGTAATACAATAAATGCAACTAGTGTACAAACACCATCTGTTCTACATAGAATAGTGATATATAGTGTGTGATCGCAGTGTATATAAACTTAGACATTTTTTATAAGTTGTATAGTATGAAAAGGAAATATCTCACTATAATGCTGTGAAACATCTCCTTTTCTTTGAAGACCAATGACCTGAGTGAATATTATGAGAGAGTCTATGATGGAATAGAAGCAAGGATGAAATGGCTATAACGGGTGATTGAACATGATCAATTCTGCATGAGATAAAATGGTGATATATATAACCACAATATGTATAAACTCATGTGAACACAGTTTGTGGATTATATATATGCAGAAGGGATCACGCTATAATGCTGTGAGATAGCTCTTGATTTCTATTTTTTATTTTTATTATTATTTATTTATTTACCTAATGTAAATGACACCTCTCTAGGTTGTGTAAAGTGAAAAATATATAAAAATGTACTTGTTAAAAGACTATAGTCATGGAAAAAGAATATTTCCAGATCTGTACAATGGTTGAATGTGAAATGTGCTGTATATAAACCGCATCAATAAATTGCATAAACCGCAAAGTGTATAATGCGGTATATACAAATTCCCCAATATCTGGGTTATATCAGTAAACCACATACATGTAAAACAGTAAGTGTGTCCCATATCTGTGAGACTATACCCATATAATATATACTGTATCTGAAAATATCTATATGTGGGTAACATTCACAAGCTAGACAAAAACCCCCCTCTATGGTATTAGTAAATATGGGGAAGAAATGTAAATTACCACTCACTTGGTGTGTCTGACTAGCGCACAAATGTATAATTTTAGGCATTCACATGGATGTTATCATTTTGATCCCATGTGACAAGCTTATAGAGGGTGTTATTGTGAATGAACCTATGACTATTATAACGTTAAATTTCGGGATGGATGGAAGAGATGATGAAAAATAAGAAACAAAACTGGAACACTAGTACATCATAAAAGATAACATTAAATTGGGGTAATCTTAATCCTGAAGGGGAATTACAGTGTTTCAAAAGATTTCTCAATCATAATAATATGAAACATCCCAATCAAAATTTAACCCTGTCGGAATTCTGGTTTCTAAAAAGAATATCCAGAAAACCTCATGTTTACAGAGTATGAGAAATCTGTCACCTCCTCGCTTGGGGGTCACCACCTTCTCAATCCCCTGTATAAATAGATTTGAAACATCCTTCTGATGTACAGTGTTCCAGTGTCTAGCCACATTAGTGGATTTGTTCTTTTCAATGTCATATAAATGATCATATAAGCGATCTTTAAGTCTGCGTGTAGTGCGTCCTACATATTGTATATGGCAAAGATTGCATGTGATGACATAAATTAAATACGTAGTGTTGCAATTTATGAAAGATTTAATGTCAGCAATTTTATTATTAACACAAGAAGTAATCTGTGTACCTCTCATGATATGGCAACAGTAAGCACAACCTGTTCCACCGCATTTGAAGTTGCCTGTAAATCTTAACCAATGTTGGTCAGATTTACTACTTGTAAATAAACTGGGGGATAAGGTATGTCTTAAAGTAGGTGCTCTACGAGAAACCGTTTTTATGCCTCTGGAAAGGATTTGATTGTATGCAAAATCGTTAAATAAAATAGGGAGATATTTAGTCACTATTTTCCTCACGTCATTGAATTCTGAACTATAAGATGTGGAGAACACAGGGATGTTTGTCTCTAGAGAAGAAAATTTACTTTTATTGCTATTTCTACTGGAGGAACGTTTATTTTGTAACAAATATCTCTTGGGATGGTACTAGCTGAAACCAAGGCTTTTTGTATATTGGCGAGTGTGTATCCTCTTTCCTTAAATCTATTAGCCATCTCATTGGCTTCCAGCTGAAAAATTTCTGGGGTGCTGCATAAACGCCTCAACCTCAAAAATTGTCCATATGGTATCCCTCTGATGGTATGACCAGGATGGGCTGAGTCTGCTCTTAAAAGTGTGTTACCTGTGATTGATTTTCTATGTAGACCAGAGACTATATTTTCTTCTGAACCAGTCAGATTGACATCTAGAAATTCTGTGGTGCTTATTTTCATGACTCCAGTAAATTGTAAATTTAAATTGTTGTCATTGAAATAGGTAAGCCAATTTTCCAAACTGGCACACTCATCAGATGAAATAAATAACAGATCGTCTATGAAGCTCCCAAAAAATATGCTATCTTTGCGGCGGGGGCTATTATGTCCAAAGAAGCGGGACCTCTCCCACCAACCCATATACAGGTTGGCTAATGAGGGCGAAAATTTCGCTCCCATGGAGGCCCCACATCTCTGGAGGTAATAGGCCCCGTCAAACATAAAGAAATTATGTGTAAGTAAATATTCTAAAGATGACAATATAAATTGTCTGTGACCTACCTGTTATCTGCCTGCACCCGACCCCGGCCTGTCTGTGACTACTCTCCTGCCTGCTCCCTTGTACATTGCTGCCAGCCCGATACCTGACCTTGGCTTGTCTGTGACTACTCTTCTGCCTGCTCCCTTGTACCTCGCTTCCAGCCTGATACCTGACCCGGCCTGTTTGACGATCCTACCTGCTAAGCTGATCCAGTTTACTGAGCTGATTCCATCTTCTGAAATGATCCAGTTTGCTGAGCTGATCCCATCTGCTAAGCTGATCCAGTTTGCTGAGCTGATCCCATCTGCTAAGCTGATCCAGTATGTTAAGCTGATCCTATCTGCTAAGCTGATCCAGTTTGCTGAGCTGATCCAGGTTGCTGAGCTTATCCAGTCTGCTGAGTTGATCCAGTCTGCCAAGCTGTTCCTGTCTGCGGGGCTGACCCAGTCTGTTCATCCCTTCCGGTTTGTTGATCCTACCAGGCACCCATGCCCCTCCTTTCTCCTGTGTCCCCTGTTACCTTAACAGAGAACCGATAATGGGAGCCGTAAGGGAGGCCTCCCTCTGCAATTCGGGTTCAAAACCACTAGGTATGTGACAGTAGCAGACAGCCATGTCTGAGCCCGAGCGGGGAGCCTCCGCTATGGAAGAACTGTGTCAACACCTGGCAGGACTTACCGAGGCAGTTAAAAATCTCCAGCAGGGCTACACCCGGCTCGAAGAATGGGTGCTTGCCCTATCCAACCCCTCCGGTACCCTGGGAGCCCCTCATCCATCAGCTCCTTCAGCCTAAGCAGGACCGGCACCTACAGTTGTGATGCTCCCTCTGGAACCTGAGCGATTCTCCGGGGACCGCAGCAGCTTCAGGGCCTTCCGCAACTCCTGCAAATTGTATTTCGCCCTCCAACCAAGGACCTTTTCTTTGGAAGCCACCAAGGTGGGCTTTGTGGTGTCCTTACTTATCGGAGACCCCCTGACTTGGGCTCACCGCCACTTAGAACAGAAGGATGCAGCCTTAACCAATCTCACCACCTTCTTTGAAGCGATGGCTCAATTGTACGAATACCCTCAACTTTCAGCGACTGCAGAAACCGCCTTGCAGACCCTCCAGCAGGGATGAAGAGCGGTAGAGGACTATGTGGCTGAGTTAAGGCGATGGGGTGCGGATACAAACTGGAATGACGTTGCCCTTCGTCATCAGTCCCGCATGGGACTCTCTGATTCCCTAAAAGACGAACTCGCTAGAGTCGGTGTTCCACAGACTTTAAATGCGCTGATCGACTTAGCTATACAGATCGATCGACGCCTGAGAGAAAGGAGGGCCGAGAGGGCCACGGGTTTCTCTCGTCCAACTTGGATGCTTCCAAGAGTTCCAAGCCATCTACACCCAGCACCAGCTGCCCGACCAGCATCCACTTCTGATGCACCTGAGCCCATGCAACTTGGGGTCTTGCGGCCGTCTCTTACCCCTGAAGAACGTCAACGACGTCGGAATAATAATCTGTGTCTCTATTGTGGGGAATCTGGACATTACGTCAGGAACTGCCCTATAAAGCTCCATAAGTGCCCATCTATGCCTTCTGGTTACACAGATCCTCTAACCAAGATTTCATCTCACCTTGCCCTTTCTGTCTCCTTTCAGCTCCCAGAAAAGACTTTACAGACACCCGCCATTATTGATTCCGGGCATGCAGCTGTTTTATGGATTAATCTTTTGCTGCCAAACACCAGATCCCCCTCCTGCCTAAGACCCATGGACTCTCTATTCATCTGGCCGACGGGTCTGCTATCAAATCTGGCCCTGTAGTTCAAGAAACTGCCCCACTACCTGCTGTTATCTCCGGTTCTCACCGAGAATTCTTTTGTATGGACATAATTTCCTCTCCACTCTTTCCCATAATACTTGGTATGCCATGGCTGCAGGCCCACAATCCTGCATAAACTGGGCCACGGGGAAATTACTTTCTCTTTACCTTACTGCCAGAAGTTCTGTGGTTCTCCCGACCCTCTGAGACCATCCACCTTGTTATGTCTAGACTCGGAAGTCCAATTACATCAAGCCATTCCTGAAGCTTATCATGAGTTCCTCGACCTGTTCAGTAAACAAAAGGCAGAGGTGCTTCCACCCCACCGAGCCTATGACTGCCCCATTAAACTGCTCCCTGGAGCCGAAATCCCATTTGGAGGATTTTTCCCCTGACAGAGGTAGAGCAAGGGAAGCTAAAAGAATATATCGATGAAAACCTGAAGAAAGGGTTAATTCGCCCGTCCACATCCCCAGCAAGCACGGGTATTTTCTTTGTCGAGAAGAAAGACCACACCCTCCGACGCTGCGTGGACTACCGGAAATTGAACAACATTACAATAAAGAACCGTTACCCTCTTCCTTTAGTCCCGGAATTATTTCTAAGACTGGGGACCGCTATCATTTTCACTAAACTTGATCTCCGCGGGGCCTACAATCTGGTCCGTATCAAGGACGGAGACGAGTGTAAGACCGCTTTTCGTACCCGATTTGGACACGTCGAATACTTGGTGATGCCCTTCGGGTTGTGTAATGCCCCTGCCACCTTCCAATACTTTATCAACGATGTGCTCCGGGACTTTCTGGACTTATTTGCTGTTGTTTATTTAGATGACATTTTAATATTTTCTTCTTCCCTCGAATTCCATCGCAGGCATCGCAGGCATGTCACGGTCTATATGCAAAAGCCGACAAGTGCCAATTTGAGCAGGAAAGTATACCATTCTTGGGCTTGATCATTTCCAGCAAAGGTATAAAGATGGACCCCCAGAAGATCGCTGCGATTCTGGATTGGCCAACTCCTGCGGACAGGAAAGGAATCCAACGTTTCATCGGGTTCGCCAACTTTTATTGCAAATTCATCAAAGGGTCCTCGGCTATTGTTGCACCAATCACGCAGCTAACAAAACAAGGGACCTGTTTCCATTGGACCCCTGAAGCCCAAGAAGCTTTTGAAATCCTCAAGGGACTCTTCACCTCTGCTCCTGTCTTAAGACATCCAGATTCCTCCTTGCCATTTGTTCTAGAAGTGGATGCATCTAAAATCGCCATAGGGGCAATATTGTCCCAAAGACAAGGAGCCAGGGCCCTGCTCCATCCTGTGGCTTTCTTCTCACGCAAGCTATCAGCAGCCGAGAAGAACTACGTTGTAGGAGATCGGGAATTGTTAGCAAATAAATCTGCATTGGAAGAATGGCGCTATTTACTGGAAAGAGCTTCTCACCCGATCTTAATATTCACCGACCACAAGAACCTGGAGTATTTGAGATCCGCAAAAAGACTAAAGCCGAGACAAGCCAGGAGGGCGTTCTTTTTCTCCCGGTTTACCTTCTATGTAACTTATCGCCCAGGTTCTAAGAATGTAAAGCCAGATGCCTTGTCACGGATGTTCCACAAGTCCCAAGAAATTTTTCCTCCACACACCATTCTAGCTCCTGGGAATTTCCTTCTGCTTCAGGAAGACCTTCTTTCCCGACTCAGACAAGCCTCCATTGGGCAAATAACTTCTCCTGAACCAGAACTACAAGCCAGAGACGGGTTACTGTGGCACAAAGACAAGATCTACATTCCTGAGGGCTTACGGGTAACTGTTTTAGAGCTATGTCACGACCACGCACTCGCCGGGCACTTTGGAAAAACCAAGACCACCGACTTGGTACAACGTACCTTTTGGTGGCCTCAGTTGCGGGAGGACTGCAAGAAGTTTGTGGATACCTGCATTACGTGCATCAGGAGTAAGAGCCGTAGGACCAAAGCCTGGGGCCTACTCAAACCCCTGCCTGTTCCGGACAGGCCATGGAGAATGCTGTCTCTGGATTTCATCATTGCACTGCCCCAGACAGAGGATCATACCACTATCTTTGTGGTAGTTGATTGTCTGTCGAAGATGGCACACTTCATTCTCATGAAGGGCACCCCCTCAGCCCCTGAAACAGCACAGGCATTCATCAAGGAAATAATCAGGCTCCATGGGGTACCAGCCAATATAGTTTCAGATCGAGGGGTGCAGTTCACCTCTCGATTCTGGAAGTCCCTCTGCAAGGCTTTGAATATTGAATTGTCTTTTTCATCTGCCTACCACCCTCAGTCCAATGGGTAAACTGAGAGGATGAACCAAACCCTTGAACAGTACCTACGCTGTTTCTCCTCTTTTGCACAGGATGATTGGATCTCCCTGCTTCCAGTAGCCGGATTCGCCTACAACAATTCTCTTCACTCCGTCACCAAGCAGACGTTATTTTTCGGCAATTACGGCTTCCACTCTTCGTTTCTACCCAACTCCCATCCCAAATGCACAGTGCCAGCGGTTCAAGAAAAGATAGATTTCTTCTCAACCAATAACCGACTTGCAAGAAACCATGACTAGAACTCAAGAGCACAACAAGACAACCTTCCAAAAAGAAGAGACGAGGGGAATTGATACTGGTACCCGGTGATTTGGTGTGGTTATCCACGGTGAACTTGAAGATGGCGTGCCCTTCAAGGAAACTGGGTCCCAAGTTCTTAGGACCTTTCCCATTTAGAAGGAAGATTAATGAAGTAGCCTTCGAATTGGAACTCCCAGACTCATTAAAGGTCCACCCGGTATTCCATGTGTTCCTGTTGAAACCTTCCATCCTCAACCCATTTCCTAACCGAAGTACCACTCCTCCTGATCCGGTCTTGGTAGACGGTGAGGAAGAATTTGAAGTGGAAGCTATCCTAAACTTCAGAAGAAGAAGAAACCAGAACCAGTTCTTAATTAAATCGAAGGGGTATGGTCCAGAAGAAAATTCTTGGGAGCTCGAGGACAACATCCAGGCTAAGAGTCTGGTTCAATCTTTCAAGAGGGCCCATCCTGAGAAATTTGCCCGAAGGGGCATCCGGAGGCTGCCCCTTGGGAGGGGGCAATGTCATGGAGATCCTGCCAGAAATCTGCACCCCAGGCCCTCTGGCTCGCGCCTGTGGGCTCGACCGCGCGTGCGCCCGTGCGCGGGAGTGCGCACAGGAACGCGTGCGCGTGCCCCTGTTGGCGCCAGACAGGCTATTTAAGTCTGTCTGTCACAGACGGTCCCCGCTGTCTGCTCTACAGAGTTGTGTGCCTGAGAACCTGATCCAAAGTATTTACCTGTGATTTAGACTCGGCTTGTCTGTGACCTACCTGTTATCTGCCTGCACCCGACCCCAGCCTGTCTACTTTTCAGCATCTGGTGAATGACATTTTTTGAAAATACCTGGATAACTTTGTAATCGTTTACCTTGACAATATCCTCATGTTTTCCGCTACTATAGAGCTGCACCGAATTCATGTGAAAAAAAATACAGTCCTCAGAAAACACAGACTTTACCTAAAAGGGGAGAAATGTTAGTTAGAAAAAAAAGTTGTCCAATTCCTTGGGTTTATCATTTCCACAGAGGGGGTCGCAATGGACCCGCAAAAGATTAAATCAATCCAAGAGTGGCCAGCTCACATGGATAAAAAGGGGGTCCAGAGGTTCGTGGGCTTCGCCAACTTACCGCAGATTTATAAAAGGATTCTCATCATTCCTTTCACCCATTACTAAATTGGCCTGCCGGCAAAATTCAAGTGGTCTCAAGAAGCTCAGGAAGCCTTCCATAAACTAAAAGATCTATTCATTTCCACTCCAATACTACCAGACTCAGCCTTACCCCATGTGTTAGAAGTGGATGCTTCAGAGTCAGCTACAGGAGCAATTTTGTCCCAAAGACAAGGTCATAAGGCTCTTCTTCATCCTGTGGCTTTTGCTTCCCGCAAGTTGACTCCACCGGAAAAGAACTATGATGTAGGTGACCGTGAGCTGCTAGCCATCAAATTCGCCATCCTATCATGATCTTCACGGATCACAAGAACCTTGAGTATCTCAGAACAGGAAAACATCTTAGACCCCGGCAAGCTCGATGAGCATTATTTTTCTCCAGGTTCAACTTTCACATCTCTTACCGACCGAGCTCCAAGAATGGAAAAGTGGAAGCACTCTAGCAGATGTTCCCAGAAACAATCCAGACAGCAGAACCTAGTACCATCTTGTCTCCACAAAAATGTTTTGGCCTCATTCAGCCTGATTTAAAGACTGTCATTAAACAAACCTCCAGCCAGTGATCTGAACCAGAGATATCCTCCTTAACCACTTGCCGACCGCCGCACGACGATATACGTCGGCAGAATGGCACGGGCAGGCATATGGGCGTATATATAAGTCCCTGCCTGCCCGCGGGTGGGGGGCCCGATCGGGCCCCCCCCCGGTGCCTGCGGCGGTCGGCATTCCTTCGAGAGCGATCCGGGATGAGGGGGCGGCCATTCATTCATGGCCACCCCCTCGCGATCGCTCTCGACGAATGGAAATCCCCCGTGACATCACTTCCTCTCCTGTAATGTAAACACAGGAGAGGAAGTGATGTATTCTCTCCTCCGTGTCGGTATTTTTCGTTCCGACACGGAGGAGAGCGGATCGGTGAGTTGCACCAACACTCTACACACACAGTAGAACATGCCAGGCACACTCACACCCCCCTTTACCCCCCGATCACCCCCCCAATTACCCCTGCCCCCCAGTCACAGTGACACCAATGTCATTTTTTTTTTTTTTTTTTTTTTTTGCATTGGTGTCATTTGTGACTGTAATAACTGTTAGGGCAGTTAGAGTTAGCCCCCTTTAGTTCTAATGTACCCCCCTAACCCCCCCAATAAAGGTTTAACCCCGTGATCACCCCCCGTCGCCAGTGTCACTAAGGCTGGGTTCACATTGCAGCGGTTTATGAGAACGAATGTGATTCGCACCGCACTGCAGTGCAAATCACATCCGATCTCTGTGCGATTCGAGTTCAGCCATTCGCCGCACCCGCCGCACCCGCCACACCCGCCGCACCCGCCGCAAATTCGCACGGGACCCTTTTTTTGGCCCGCAGCAGAATCGGATCGCATGGGTGTTCACACCATGCGATCCGAGTTTGCAGATCGCACTGCGATATGCGAACTGATCTGGGGGTGTCAGTAACATTTCACTGACACTCCCAGCAGTTCGCATAGGGCAGTGTGAACTGCCGCCGGGAGGCATGCGATGCGGGAACCCGCCGCGGATTCGCGGCGTTTCCGCATCGCTCCAGTGTGAACCCAGCCTAATAAGCGATCATTTTTCTGATCGCCGTATTAGTGTCACAGGTGACGCTAGTTAGGCAGGTAGGTATTTAGGTTCGCCGCAGCTTTTTATAGCGCCAGGGACCCCCATATACTACCGCATAAAGCCCCCTGATTGCCCCCTAGTTAACCCTTTCACCTGTGATCACCATATAACTGTTACAGGTGACGCTGGTTGGTTAGTTATTTTTTTATAGTTTCAGGGCACCCGCCATTTATTACTTAATAAAGGTTTAACCCCCTGATCACCCGGCGGGTGTCATTTGTGACTAATAACTGTTAGGGCAATTAGGGTTAGCCCCCTTTAGTTCTAAGGTACCCCCCTAACCCCCCCAATAAAGGTTTAACCCCGTGATCACCCCCCGTCGCCAGTGTCACTAAGGCTGGGTTCACATTGCAGCGGTTTGAGAACGGATGTGATTCGCACCGCACTGCAGTGCAAATCACATCCGATCTCTGTGCGATTCGAGTTCAGCCATTCGCCGCACCCGCCGCACCCGCCACACCCGCCGCACCCGCCGCAAATTCGCACGGGACCCTTTTTTTGGCCCGCAGCAGAATCGGATCGCATGGGTGTTCACACCATGCGATCCGAGTTTGCAGATCGCACTGCGATATGCGAACTGATCTGGGGGTGTCAGTAACATTTCACTGACACTCCCAGCAGTTCGCATAGGGCAGTGTGAACTGCCGCCGGGAGGCATGCGATGCGGGAACCCGCCGCGCATTCGTGGCGTTCCCACATCGCTCCAGTGTGAACCCAGCCTAATAAGCGATCGTTTTTCTGATCGCTGTATTAGTGTCACAGGTGACGCTAGTTAGGCAGGTAGGTATTTAGGTTCGCCGCAGCTTTTTATAGCGCCAGGGACCCCCATATACTACCGCATAAAGCCCCCTGATTGCCCCCTAGTTAACCCTTTCACCAGTGATCACCATATAACTGTTACAGGTGACGCTGGTTGGTTAGTTATTTTTTTATAGTTTCAGGGCACCCGCCATTTATTACCTAGTCTCACTAGTGTACCCCTAAATTTAGGGGTGTCTACTTTCCAAAATGGGGTCATTTGGGGGGGGGGTTTGTGCCATCTTGGCATTTTATGGCCTTCAAAACTGTAACGCCCTTAGAAAGCCTGAAGGCGGTGCTTGGTTTTCGGGGCCCCGTACGCGGCTAGGCTCCCAAAAAGTCCCACATATGTGGTATCCCCGTACTCAGGAGAAGCAGCAGAATTTATTTTGGGGTGTCATTTCACATATGCCCATGGCATGCGTGAGCAATATATCATTTAGTGACAACTTTGTGAAAAAAAAAAAAAAAGTTTGTAATTTTCCCGCAACTTGTGGCAAAATATAAAATATTCCATGGACTCAACATGCCTCTCAGCAAATAGCTTGGGGTGTCTACTTTCTAAAATGGGGTCATTTGTGGGGGTTTTGTGCCATCTTGGCATTTTATGGCCTTCAAAACTGTAATAGGTAGTGAGAAGTGAACTCAAAAATTTACGCCCTTAGAAAGCCTGAAGGCGGTGCTTGGTTTTCGGGGCCCCGTACGCGGCTAGGCTCCCAAAAAGTCCCACATATGTGGTATCCCCGTACTCAGGAGAAGCAGCAGAATTTATTTTGGGGTGTCATTTCACATATGCCCATGGCATGTGTGAGCAATATATCATTTAGTGACAACTTTGTGAAAAAAAAAAAAAAAAAAAAAAAGTTTGTAATTTTCCCGCAACTTGTGGCAAAATATAAAATATTCCATGGACTCAACATGCCTCTCAGCAAATAGCTTGGGGTGTCTACTTTCTAAAATGGGGTCATTTGTGGGGGTTTTGTGCCATCTTGGCATTTTATGGCCTTCAAAACTGTAATAGGTAGTGAGAAGTGAACTCAAAAATTTACGCCCTTAGAAAGCCTGAAGGCGGTGCTTGGTTTTCGGGGCCCCGTACGCGGCTAGGCTCCCAAAAAGTCCCACATATGTGGTATCCCCGTACTCAGGAGAAGCAGCAGAATTTATTTTGGGGTGTCATTTCACATATGCCCATGGCATGTGTGAGCAATATATCATTTAGTGACAACTTTGTGAAAAAAAAAAAAAAAAAAGTTTGTAATTTTCCCGCAACTTGTGGCAAAATATAAAATATTCCATGAACTCAAGATGCCTCTCAGCAAATAGCTTGGGGTGTCTACTTTCTAAAATGGGGTCATTTGTGGGGGTTTTGTGCCATCTTGGCATTTTATGGCCTTCAAAACTGTAATAGGTAGTGAGAAGTGAACTCAAAAATTTACGCCCTTAGAAAGCCTGAAGGCGGTGCTTGGTTTTCGGGGCCCCGTACGCGGCTAGACTCCCAAAAAGTCCCACATATGTGGTATCCCCGTACTCAGAAGAAGCAGCAGAATTTATTTTGGGGTGTCATTTCACATACGCCCATAGCATGTGTGAGCAATATATCATTTAGTGACAACTTTGTGTAAAAAAAAAAAAAAAATTTTTTTTTTGTCATTATTCAATCGCTTGAGGCAAAAAAATAAAATATTCAATGGGCTCAACATGCCTCTTATCAATTTCCTTAGGGGGTCTACTTTCCAAAATGGGGTCATTTGGGGGGGTTTTGTACTGCCCTGCCATTTTAGCACCTCAAGAAATGAGATAGGCAGTCGTAAACTAAAAGCTGCGTAAATTCCAGAAAACGTACCTTAGTTTGTAGATGTGACAACTTTTGCGCAAACCAATAAATATACAATTATTGACTTTTTTTTTACCAAAGACATGTGGCTGAATACATTTTGGCCTAAATGTATGACTAAAATTGAGTTTATTGGATTTTTCTAATAACAAAAAGTAGAAAATATCATTTTTTTTTCAAAATTTGCGGTCTTTTTACGTTTATATCGCAAAAAATAAAAATCGCAGAGGCAATCAAATACCATCAAAAGAAAGCTCTATTTGTGGGAAGAAAAGGACGCAAATTTTGTTTGGGTACAACATTGCATGACCGCGCAATTACCAGTTAAAGCAGCGCAGTGCCAAAGTGTAAAAAGACCTCTGGTCATTTACCAGCAAAATGGTCCGGTCTGAAAGTGGTTAAAGAAGCAGGATGGTCTGCTATGGGCTCAGAACAAAATATTTGTCCCACAACAAGTAAGGCTCTTGATATTAAGGAATTTTCATGATCACAAGTTGGCAGGACATTTTGGTATACAAAAACCCTACAAATTAGTACATTGTTCTTTTTGGTGGCCGGGGTGGAGACAGGACTGTAAGAACTACGTTAGATCTTGTTTTGTCTGCAAATGCAGCAAGGAGTCCAACACTAAAGCCTGAGGCCTGCTAAGACCTTTACCCATCCTGGAACAATCTTGGAGGGAAGTCTCTATAGACTTTATCGTTGACCTGCCTCCCTCTGAAAGGTTCTCCACCATTCTGGTAGTGGTCGATCGTCTTTCAAAAATGGCACACTTCCTGGCAATGGTGGGCGCGCCCTCTGCCTTAGTGTCAGCGCTGGCTTAGCCCTTCCTCCTCTGGGCTGGCCGCTCAGCTGTCGGCTAATTGCCAGCTCTCTTCTCTTTCCACAGTTACCAGCTGTTCCCGATGATGCTCGTCTGACCTGCCTATTTAAAGCCTTCCTGCTCACTTTTTAATTTGCCTTCACGTTGGTCACATCACAGGGAACCATCGCCTGCTGTTTGTTTCAAGACTGGCTTGCTGACATCCCACCTGGCTTCTTATCCTGCTTGCGGTTGCTCTCCTTGGATCCCTGACTTCCAACCTGGCTGATTACCCGATCTGGTTAATGAACTTTGGACTGGCTGACTACACGATCTGGCTACAGGACTCTGGCTATGCTTGACTACGCTTTTTTCTATTTACCTTTTTTCATTTTTATTAATAAACAAGTGTGATTAGATTGTACTTCTGTCTCAGTCTGTTTCATGGTTTCTGACAGTACGCGAAGGCCATGAATTCAGAAGATACAGTCAATCCACTTGTTCACCGCATGGATCAGTTTGCCTTGGCGTTACAAACGCTCCTGAATTGCACGGCTCACCTGGAATCCCCCACGGTGGATGCTCCGGTACAACCTGAGTCGCAGGCCGTCCCTGCTGCTGCGCCAGTCTCTGTGCAGGCACCCGCCTTGAGTATTACCTCTGTAAGAGGTATGTCTGGTTCTGCTCCGCTTCCCCAGCGATTTGGGGGCGATCCAGTTCAATGCAGAGGGTTTCTCAATCAGGTTGAGATATACTTCGAAATGCTGCCCCAGGCGTTTCCCACGGACAGAAGCAAAGTAGGTTTCGTGATATCTTTGCTTTCTGAGAGAGCCTTGGCCTGGGCTAACCCTCTATGGGAGACGCAAAACCTGTTGTCTTGAGTTACCCTCAGTTTGTGGCCTCCTTTAAAAGGGTTTTTGATGTTCCCGCACGCTCCTCTTCTGCTGCCAAGTGCCTCATGTCCATCAAACAGGGTACGAGAACTGTTGCCAACTACGCCATTGAATTCCATACTCTGGCAGCAGAAGTTTCTTGGAACAATGAGGCCCTCATGGCTGCTTTTTCTCATGGTCTTTCGGATTCCATCAAGGATGAGATAGCAGCCCGAGATATACCCACTGAGCTGGAGAGCTTGATCTCGTTTGCCATCCTCATTGACTCCAGACTCAGAGAAAGACTTTCTCTTAAGGAGCACTTGCGGAAGCCTCCTGTACGTTTGCCTCTGAGCTTTGTAGTCCCACCCATGCCTCCCTCATCTCCCATGCCTCCTTGTGCCGAGTTGGTCAGTGAAGAGGAACCCATGCACCTGGGCTTCACGCATCTCTCTGCGGATGAGAGAGCCTTTAGGAGGAGGGAGAGATTGTGCCTTTATTGTGGCCAGGCAGGTTACTTTTTGAAGTCTTGTCCTACCCGTCCAGGGAACGCCCGAACCTTGAGGTCCTGTCATGGACAGACCTTAGGTGGCGTTGTTTCATCCCCGGTTATCCAGAAGGATAAGCCCCTGGTTTTGGTCACCCTTTCTTGAGCTGAGTCGTCCATCGAGATACAGGCTCTAATTGACTCTGGGGCTGCAGGCCTGTTCATTGATGCTGCATTTGTTTCGCAGCACTCGATTCCGCTGCAGCTGCGTAACACTCCACTTGCCATTGAGGCTCTTGACGGGAGACCTTTACAGCCTGCCCATGTGACTCATGAGACGGTTCCGTTATCCATGGCCATAGGGGCTCTTCACCATGAGATAATCCAATTCCAAGTTATTTCCTCACCCAGATTTCTGCTGGTTATTGGTTATCCTTGGTTACAGAGGCACAACCCCTCTTTTGATTGGCTCCATGCTGAGGTTCTCTCCTGGTCACCACAATGCAGTGAGACATGCTTCCTGAAGGTTTCCAAGGTCCTGTGCACCGCTTCACTCCCCTCCTTGCCGGAGGAGTACCGTGATTTTGGCGATGTCTTTGATAAAAGGTCAAGCCGGTAGTTTGCCTCCACAACGGCCTTATGATTGCGCAGTTAACATTCAACCTGGTGCCATACCTCCTCGTGGCCGGGTTTACCCTTTGTCGGTCTTGGAGGATAAGGCCATGGAGGAGTATGTTGCTGACGCACTTTCGAGGTTTCATCCGCAAATCCTCGTCTCCTGCATGTGCTGGTTTCTTCTTTGTGAAAAAGAAGAGCGGTGAACTGAGACCTTATATAGATTATAGGGGTCTCAATTGTGTCACGATTAAGAATGCCTACCCGATTCCATTGATTACGGAGTTATTTGACCGCCTCAAGGGAGCAATGGTATTCACAAAGCTTGACCTGAGAAGGGCATGCAATCTTGTGCGCATTAAGGAGGGCGACGAGTGGAAAACTGTGTTTAATACCAGAACAGGCCATTATGAATACCTGGTAATGTCTTTTGGCCTTTGTAATGCCCCAGCAGTTTTCCAGGAATTTATTAACGATGTCCTCCGAGATTTGTTGCAATTGTGTGTGGTGGTTTATCTCGATGATATCCTCATATTTTCCAAGTCACTGGAGAGCCACCACACAGATGTCTGTCATGTACTTCAGAAACTAAGAGATCTCTATTGTAAACTGGAGAAGTGCGAGTACCATCGTGAACAGGTTACATTCCTGGGCTATGTCATTTCCAATGCTGGTTTTTTTGATGGACCCAGAGAAACTTTCCGCAGTCCTACAGTGGCCTCGACCCGTGGGTTTACATCCTCTGCAGCGTTTTCTGGGTGCAACTACTAACGGAAGTTTATTCGTAACTTCTCGTCTCTGGTCAAGCCTCTGACTGATATGACCAGAAAGGACAGTAACCCACAGAGTTGGTCTCCGGAGTCCATTAAGGCTTTTGAGACTCTCAAGGCTGCCTTTGTTTCTGCTCCTGTGTTGGCACATCCTGATCCTATGTTCCCTTTTATCCTAGAAGTTAGACAGGAGTTGGCGCCCTTCTGTCTCAATGTCCTAACTCTGAGAGCGCTATACATCCGTGTGGCTACTTTTCCAAGAAATTGTCACCTGCTGAGTGCAATTATGAGATTGATGACAGAGAGCTGTTGGCGATCATTTTAGCCCTGAAAGAATGGAGACATCTCCTTGAAGGTACCACTGTGCCCGTTCTTATTCTTACTGAGCATAAGAATCTTACATTCTTGTCTGAGGCTAAGCAACTCTCTCCCAGAAGGGCGCGTGGGCTCTTTTCTTGGCGAGCTTTAATTAAATTGTCTCATTCTTACCCGGTACTAAGAATGTAAGGGCTGATGCCTTGTCACAACAATTTTCCTCCACTTCCAAGTTGGAGTCGGTTCCGATTCCTATGATTCCTCCTGATTGTATCTTGGCTACGGTTCGCACCAGTCTTACTTCTCCTTTGGGTGACAAAATTCTTGCTGCTCAGGTCCATGCTCCTCCTGATAAACCTTGTGACCGCTGCTTTGTCCCAGAGAGTCTCCGTACTGCAGTGCTCCAGACTTACCATTCTCCTAAGGCAGCTGGCCATCCTTGGAAGAATCAACTCATTTGGGCCATCTCCCAAAAATTCTGGTGGCCTAGTCTACAGGCTGATGTTACTGCCTTTGTAGCTGCCTGTCCCGTGTGTTCTCAGAGTAAGACTCCATGACACCTTCCAGTGGGCCTCCTACAACCCATACCCAACGGAGAGAGGCCCTGGACTCACCTGTCTATGGATTTCATTGTGGAATTGCCCATCTCCCAAGGCAACTCTGTTATCCTTATGGTAGTTGACCGGTTCTCAAAGATGTGTCATTGTATTCCACTTAAGAAGTTGCCCACCTCTAAGGAGCTGGCTTCCATTTTTGCTCGGGTGATCTTTCGCTTACATCCAAGGTGACTGTCTCGGACAGGGGCAGTCAGTTTGTCTCCCGGTTCTGGAGAGCCTTCTGTGTACAGTTGGGAATCCAGCTTGTGTTCTCTTCTGCTTATCACCCGCAGTCTAATGGAGCCGCAGAACGAGCCAATCAGTCCTTGGAGCAATTCCTACGTTGCTATATTTCTGACCATCATAAAAGGGGTACGGTCCGGAGGAACGCTTCTGGGTTTCTTCCTCTGACGTACATGCCCCTGTTCTCCTCTGTGAGTTCCATAGACGGTTTCCCCTCAAACCTGGTGGCCCTCCGAGGGAGAGGGGTCATTGAGGGGGGGGTACTGTCAGGGCTGGCTTAGCCCTTCCTCCTCTGGGCTGGCCGCTCAGCTGTCGCCTAATTGCCAGCTCTCTTCTCTTTCCACAGTTACCAGCTGTTCCCGATGATGCTCGTCTGGCCTGCCTATTTAAAGCCTTCCTGCTCACTTTTCCATTTGCCTTTGCGTTGGTCACATCACAGGGAACCATCGCCTGCTGTTTGTTTCAAGACTGGCTTGCTGACATCCCACCTGGCTTCTTATCCTGCTTGCGGTTGCTCTCCTTGGATCCCTGATTTCAGGCCTGGCTGATTACCCGATCTGGTTAATGAACTTTGGACTGGCTGACTACCCGATCTGGCTACAGGACTCTGGCTAGGCTTGACTACGCTTTTTTCTATTTACCTTTTTATTTTTTATTAATAAACTATTATGATTTGATTGTACTTCGGTCTCAGTCTGTTTCATGTTTTCTGACACTGAGATACAGCAAAGTACTTATAAAGGAGGTGGTAAGCCTTCACGGAGTACCTAGCAACATTGTGTCGGACAGGGGAGTTCAATTCACCTCTAAATTTTGGAAGGACCTCTGCAATTCTTTGGAAATCAAGATATGCCTTTCCTCAGCCTATCACCCTCAAAGTAACAGCCAAATAGAGAGGACGAATCAAACTTTGGAACAATACTTTCACTGCTTCTTCTCTTGCTTCCAAGACAACTGGTCTTTTGTCCATCCTTGTGCGGAGTTTGCTTACAATAATTCCATACACACAGCCACCAATCAAACTTCTTTTTGGGTCATTTATCGGTTTCACCCCTCCTTTCTGCCTAATTCTATTCCTGAAGTTTCAGTCCCTGCAGTGCAGTTATTCAAACTAATTTTCAGCAGATCCAGGAAGCTATGCAGAAGGCTCAGGACAACTACAAGAAATATTATGACAGGGGGGAAAGGAGCAACCCGACCTTCAAAATAGGAGACAAAGTTGGGCTATCCACAGTTAACCTTAAGCTACCATGTCCATCACGGAAATTAGGCCCAAAATTCATCGGCCCCTTCAAGATAAAAAGAGTGGTGAATACCATGGCTTATGAATTAGCCCTACCTAGTTCCTACAAAATACACCCTGTTTTCCACACATCATTGCTGAAACCAGTGGTCCCCAGCACTTTTTCAGGAAGGGAAGAATTGCCACCTCCAGTTAAAATTGAAGGCGAAGATGAGTTTGTGGTGGAGACAATATTGGACCCAGTGGCGTAACTAGAACCTTCAGGGCCCCGATGCAAGAAACCATGAAGGGCCCCCCTGAACCCCAGCCAGGGCCCTTCCCTTTGAGTCTGGCGGTGGAACTCCAGGGAGTGGTCACAGGTATGACCTTTGTGAGCCCTGTAGTTCCACCACTGGTATCATTAGTTTTTTTTTTTTATAATTTTTAGGTGCCCCATTGGGGGACTGTCCCTAGGCAGGATGGGGTCCCTGTCCCCAGAAGAGATGAGGTCCTTTTGTCCAGGGCAGATGAAGTTACTGCCCCCAGGTGAGAAGGAGTCCCTTTCCCCAGGGGGAGAGGGAGGGGGTATGTAATGGTGTGTGGGGGATGGGGTCCTCTCACTCACCATGACCAAGCTGTAGGCCACGCACTCATCCATGTTGGCCTGGGCTCCATCCAGTGTGCTGGATGGGCGATCAGCATATCTCCCAGAAAGACCTTTCATCATCTGTGTATGACGGGGGAGGAGGGGGACACAGGTCATGCGGGGAATGCACAACTAAAGAGCAGCCAGTACGATAGTCGAGCATGGAGCTCTGCTAGTCACCCTCCACCTCCAGCCACCCGTGTGCATGGTGCACTGGTACCCCTAGCTGCCTAGCTGCTGCTGGCCATATGTAGAGGGGGCTGCATGGGCCCCCTGGATCACAGGGCCCGGTTGCGGTCGCGACTGCTGCAGCCCCTATAGTTACGCCCCTGATTGGACCGTAGAAAGAGGGGAGGACAAGTCCAGTATCTTATCAAATGGAAGGGGTACCCTCCAGAAGAAAATTCTTGGGAATCTTCAAATAACCAACTCACCCCACATTTGGTACAAGCCTTCCATGAAAGCTAACCAGAAGTGCTGGCCAGGTTGGCCATCTGGAGGCCGCCCCTTGGGGGGGGGGGCACTGTCAGAGAAATAGCAGGAGCCGGACTTGCCAGTATCGGCAATTTCCCGTATAGGAGGAACACACTGGATTCATCTCTGTTCATTTCTCAAATGCTGTTTATCTTACAGCAGTAAGGTAATTACTCAATATATCTCATGGGTGTTATTGACACAGAAGGATCACTCTTCACAATATCACCAGATGTGGTTTACCTAGGAAGCCTCCACACCTGTTGTTCCCATAAGAACTTTCACTCATCTGCACTTTGCACTTTGTACCCTGATTTGTGTCCATACACCTATTTATTTTGGATAGCTATATCGCTACTGTATGTTCTTTTGTGACGGTTTTCTTTTAGAAAAAAACTTTTTATGAATCAAGATTTCTATTATCCACTAAAGTCACTCCTTACCTTTATATTGTTTATGCGTTATTCACAGCTGAATGAGATTTTGTACTTGCACGTCAGCACCTTATGCACTCATTGCTTATGAATTTGCACTTAGTATATGTCTTTTTACATATTTATTTCATCTCCATATAGGAGATATGGTGATAGATATATTTATTTATTTTATTTACATATAGTACCTTATTGTCACGAGATTAATTATTTTCAGTATATCAGGAGCGCAACACCACTCTTTTGCACTGACTTTATTTTGAGAATTGTTCGACTCATATGGTGTCTGCAGCACCCTATATCTACACTTACTACCCCATAGTAGCGCAGGAGTACCATTTATATATACAGTATACACCAGCACCAGTGTTCTGGTCACTGTCACACCGGTGTAATTGTCAACAGAGCAAGTGTCCCTGATTGCAGTGATGCCAGACCAGTGTAAGCCAGCTCCAGTGTTCTGATCCCCACCACACCAGTGCCATTGTCAACAGAGTCAGTGAAGCCAAGCAACTGTTCTGATTGCTAGTCATGCCAGTATCAGCAGAGCAATTCAAGCCAGCACCAGTGTTCTGATTACTGCCACAGTGCCAGTGTCTACAGAGCCAGTGTCTCCAATTTCAATGATACCAAACGAGTATACAACAGTGTCCTGATAATTTCCATACTAGTGCTATTATCAACAGAGTCAGTGAAGCCAGCAATGCTGTTCTAATTGCTAGTCATGCCAGTGTCAGCAAAGCCATTCAAGCCAGTGTCCTGATTACTGCCACACCATTGTCAACACTCATTGAAGCCAGCAGACACTATTCTGATCACCAAAGCCATTCAAGCCATTAACAGTGTCCTGATCACCATCACTACAGTACAGCATCACCAGAACCTGAATGCCATGTCCAAAAACAGTTTACAAGTGAGGAGTCCTATCTGATTTTAAGCATTAAAGATGAGAGTAATGGGGAACTCTCGCTGTCAGATTCAGATGAAGAATAATATGAATATAAACCCATGGAGAGTAGTTGTTCAGTAATCGCCTCTGATTCAGAGGAAAAAAGAGTCCATACAAAAAAAAAACGAAAAAAAACAAGCATTCTGAACAGCAGCAGACAAGCACCTAAGTACTACATTCTGGTGAAGTGGCGAGGCCAAATACAAGGATTAGGAAACATACTAGTGTCCAAGAGGCACTTTCAAATCCTTTTTGGCTACTTTCTAATTCAGAAGCACTTATCACCCCCCATGCACGACCCAACCAGGCCTCCATCCAGACAGAAACTGAAAATTTTACACTTCTTTATTTTTTTATTTGTTTTGCACAGAACACCATTTGAGTGTAGACCATCATTTGAAGAATTTTAAATCTTTCTTGGCCTAACCCTAAATATGGGATTCACAAAACACTGTACCTACTGACCATGTCTCTGCCTTCCACCTGAACTGTCCCTGGCCCGTTTATCATCTATGTTTCTGCCTACTGCCTAAATCAGTCCTTTGGCTGCTTGCTGACCACATCTCTGCTTTTCACCAGTACTAACCCATCTGCATGTCCCAATGACTATACTGTTTAGACAAATGCACAACTCAAACCACATGAGCTCTTTTGTTTAACCAGTGATCATAACATTCTGCTATGGGGCAGCCATGTACAATTTGGTTAGGCCCATTTGGCTTTTTGGAACAGGGACTGCTACACTGTTAACAGGGCCAGGACAATAGGTGGGCAGGATGGGAAGTTGCCCTGGGTGCAGTGATGCAAAGGGGAAACAAATGGATGCAGGGTGGTACACCCATTCTATGGAACATCTTAATAGTGGGGGAGGGGGGCACAAATCTGCATCCTTGCCTTGGGTGCTGGATGACCCTGTCCTGGTACTGACTGCTAAGAACAAGGTAGAGCTACATAAAGCTATGTTTTCTGACCATTCATAAAGAGGCAACCATTACAATACATTGTTTTTTATGCAGTGTTGATTTTTGTGATACACAAGATACAATGTATGTGTCACAGTCTGGAGTCAGGCTCAGAGGCCAGTAGCTATAGCAGCAGAGCAGGTATTCACACAGGTCACCCTGGCTGATGAAACGGGTTCACCTGAGGTGCGGGGTCTAAGCACTAACCGATATTCACCAGACCTCCTGATAGTGGAGATGGGCTTTGCTGCGTGTTAGTGCCAGGTCGCGGTCCTCAGGATAGCCCCACCAGGAGGTGAGCAAGCCGGGCCTGGTAGCAGATATAGCAGGTAGGGATCAAGCAGAAGCGTAGTTGAGAAACAAGACAAAAGTCGGTAACAAATAGTTGCAGGTTGGGATTCAGCAGAAGCGTAGTCGAGGAACAAGCCAAATGTCGGTAACGAATGGTAGCGAAGATACGGTGGGCAGCAGGAGAGACAGGAGCAAGATATTGGCTGGTGAAGGCACAATATTCTGGCAACCAGGAAGTGCAGAGACATGGCTTAAATCAGGAAGTTCATAGGAGGAGCAAAGGGTTCAAGGTTCAAGGCAAACAAGATTCAAGACAAGATCATTCAAGGAATTGTCCAAGGAGCTGTCCAGCATTCCAGGTGGCTCAGCAAGCAGAGTCACTGCCAGACACACCAGAGGTTCCAGGTGGAGCCCGGGGGAAATGTAATACAGCTGCAATCAATAACCTGGGAGCCACAGGGATGCATATATATACTGCACTGCATTTACCCAGCCAGTACTAAATATACTAAATATTACAGACGCCAAAAAAAAAAAAAAAAATATATATATATATATATATATATATATATATATATATATATATATATATATAAGCAGGCCAGTATGGTGGCCTGTAATTATGGGAGGAGCCTGGAGGGTATTTAACCAGACCACCCACAGCAGTCTTTGTCGGTTCCAGTGCGCGGTATTGCATGTCAGGGGGCCGACTCTTCTCAGCTCACCTCGTGTTCGTCAGTACGTGCATTCAATCGCAGGTGCACTCCGGCTTCTTCGTTCGGGCTCTTCGTCGGCGGTTCCCACTCACGGTCGCAGGTAGTATCCGAACCTTTTCGTATCATGTGCAAACTTGCGTTTATTATGCTTACTATCCTGCACCCCTTTCGCAAAAACCTGCTTCTGAGTTCTTAGCACTCTACATCTTTCGGCACAGGCGTAGTACATTTGTAAGTTCCTTCTACCAAACATACGATTCATTCATAGATCCAAGCCTCCGAGTCACTGTCGGTCATTCTCCAATATCACTTGCCATAGGCTTCACTGGTTATAAAATTCACTGTCCATGGGGTTACCATCTCATCCTTTTTTGAGATAAACATGTATTGTTTGAATGGGTTTCTGTGGCTGATTGAGGTGTAATTAAACCCACCTGCTGCCTTTCCTGCACTTGACTAGCCTGAGGGGATGGGTGGTTGTTAGGTGTTCGGTTTCACAATAAGGAATGGCATACACTCTGCAACCAATTCGTATCAGATACTCCTTACTACCAATTTGTATCGGATTCATCTCATACATTTTTCAAGCTGATTCGTGTCAAATGTATTGCAGAGGCTGACTCTGCCAACTCACTGCGTGTCCACATAGTTGTACTTTCGAGATCGGTCATATATCTTCATCGATTGTCCCATGCTCGGACCGCTACACACTCGCTGTCGCAGGTAGGACTTTGTTGTTACCGCTCCTCTAAACTCGAATAGTTACGTTATCATGTTCGTTTATCATGTTCGTTTTGCAAAAGTCGCACTTACTCCACCGTAATTCTTTCTATGTCATCTTTCATGTATTTCATGCTTTCTACCCAATGTGGGTTTACTCGAGCCAGTTGCAACCCCTACGAAACGTTCACTTCACGGTCGATTCGGTCAGATCTGACATTTGAGCCCCTTAGTCACCTCGCCAATTCGAATCTAGTCGCAACTTCGATTATATGTTTCGGATCCTCGGCAATCACAAGCCCCTTAAACCGCCATCACCATTTAGTCGATTCGAACCCAGCCATATCATCAGCGATACGGTCGTATCCCATATACGAGCCTCTCAGTCGCATCTACGGAGGATTCGAGTCTAGTCGCAGCATTGGCGCAACGATTTGAGTCCTTGCCAAACGCAATTTTAACAACCGAGCCGAATCCTGTTGCATCGCTGACTCAAATGAGTTAAATCTTTCCATAGCTATAGCCCGGTTCAAACTAGTCACATCGACTACGAATACAGCAGTACTTACGTTTCACTTTCTCAGTCTATCCATGCATGATCATACACAATTTCCTCCACCAATTTGCTCAGTGTTGCACACGGTCATTCCTACATAATCACATTTCCTCTATAACCTTTTCTTTCGCCTTTCAATAAGGCTGCGTTCTTGCAATCGCTGCAAGTCTTTCTGCATCAAAACTGCCAATCGACTCCAGTAGCAACACGGCTGCTCTCCTTATTCCTACACACTTATAATTAAATTTATAAATTCAAATAAAGCTGCTTTCTTGCAATCGCTGCAAGCATCTCTGCAATGGCTCAATACGGCCACTCATCTCCAGTAGCAACACAGCTGCTCACTTCATTCATTCATTCATTCTCACCTCATAATTCAATTTAAATTCAAATAAGGCCGCTTCCTTGCAATCGCTGCAATCATTTCAGCAAGTGGCTCAAACTGCCACTCATCATCTCCAGTAGCAACACGGCTGCTCATCATTTTCTCTGTCGCTTTACCCTTTTTTAGGCCAGTTAGAACACCAGTTAGTCCACCCTGCACCAGGTTTGGACAGTATCTCCCAAAAAAAAAAAAAAAAAACCATTGTCGAGGGTTTGCATCTTCACCAGGGGGCCAGCTTTGCCCCAAACAGCTCTTTGCAATCGCCCTTGTGAAAACGAAATTCTCATGTCACCTTACTGCAGGCTCCCGGTCAACTCAGTTCTCGACCCCAACCATTCGACTTCACAACTAGGGCATAAATTCAGGTGTGTAGTTCAATAGGATTACCCCTTTCTCTTAAACACTCTTTCACTACATATTTTTACTTCACATACAGAATTTGACCTGCTCCTGAGGCGTTAGCAACTGTCACATACTTCTGTGCACAAGCCTTCAACCATTGTCGAGGGTTTGCATCTTCACCGGGGGCCAGCTTTGCCCCAAACAGCTCTTTGCAATCGCCCTTGTCAAAATGAAATTCTCATGTCACCTTACTGCAGGCTCCCGGTCAACTCAGTTCTCGACCCCAACCATTCGACTTCACAGCTAGGGCATAAATTCAGGTGTGTAGTTCAATGGGATTCCCCCTTTCTCTTAAACACTCTTTCACTACATATTTTTACTTCACATACAGAATTTGACCTGCTCCTGAGGCGTTAGCAACTGTCACATACTTCTGTGCACAAGCCTTCAATATGCAGACAAGGTCGCCTAATCTCCATACTTGCTGGCAGTGCAGTAGACGGAACCCACATCAATAAACTACAGATTGCAACATTCCTACTTAGTATACCAGACTTCAGCTACCCACCCCAGTCCGCCCTGGGGCGCTCTGGTTCATTAGTCTGTGCCGAGCACAGACGGACACCCGAGCTATCGGTTACCTAGCCAGTCACCTCTTGGCTCACCTCGGTTGTCACGCAGTCTTTTGAGTTTTCTAAAGTCACACTCAACAGCGCTTGAGCGCAAACCAACTGTCACTATGGCTGTCGTTCCTCGTCCTGTTCTTCTTGTTTTCCTTCCCCCTTTCATCTTATCTACCCAAACGCATCTAGCCCCTCCTACCTTCGCAATTTACCTCAAACATACGCACCCCCCCTTGCTTTTAGCTGACGCCATGTCGCAGGCAGACAGCGAGGACTTCGCCTCAGCCCTACCATCGCCCTTTGCGGGCTCAGCAAGCAGCGGCTTACAGTCTCACAAGAGCTTGGACCAATAAATAAAATAAAATAAATAAATAATAATAAATAAATTATATATATATATATATATAAGTAAATAAAAAAAATTAAAATAAAAAAATAAAAAAGGAAAAACCAATCTCATAGCAGAACTTCGTCACAGGGGTAATTCCTACCCTGCCACAGCTAGAAAACGGAGCTTTTAGGCTACTGTTTCCACCGCCAGTGGCAGCCCTACCAGGCACCACTTCAGTCTATCTTCTTACGTTAACTTAGCATCCCTCCTCGTAGCAGTACACAACTTGCCCAAGAGCAGGTCATATTCGCGGGGAGACGTCTCTGTCATCCTGAAGGCCAGAGACCCTTGTCTTAATCGTAAGCTCACTGTCACAGAGTTTGTGCTAGCCTTGTGGACAGTCAGAGATCTGCTATGCAGGGCAACCCCAACGGGAGGAAAGAATTGGACCCATATCGGCATGCAGCAGTGGATCTGGGTCACAAGTATGCAGGGTGCTCATTCTATGACTGTCACCGCTCATTCTCAGCTAAGGCAGCAGCCAGACTCGGGGTGATCCGTTATCTCCCGCCTCTTAGTGTTTCTTTCCCAGGTACAAGACCCTGTCTAAACCCTTAAATTAGATGTGCCAGCAACAACGGATCTGCCCATGTGAGACGAATTTCTCACGTACTAAAATGGCATGCCAATGTTCTTTCCGTCAGCCTCTCCCTCTTTCACCTCAGGTAGTCATGGACGCCACAGCCTCCACAGGTCCTTGCCTCAATTTTTGGCCATCTTTGGTTTACAGGGCCATGGCCGTCAGAAATCCTCTTGATTCCCGGGTTCAATTAGTCCTCCTCTTTGTTTGAACTCTACCCCATTGTCGCAGCAGCTCAAGTCTGGTGCAGCAACTGGGCAGGACAAACAATGACGTTGCCACAGACAACCAAGCCACAGCCAATATTACAAATAAAGCAGGCCCAAGTCACTGGCCATCATGGCCTTCCGGCGCAGACTGGTGCAACAATCCCCACAGCACCAATCTAATGTCCTCCGTGGCTTCATCCCAGGCAATGCAATACTCTGGCCGATGCACCGCCCGTTTTAAACGTTGCGTCGTTCTTTTCGCAGGAACTGGAACCGACCCAACCATGTCTCTTATCTTACATTGGTCGTAGCTAACCTCAGATTCAAACAACACCTTCACGATGCTACCTACCTTATTAACCTATCATTATCTCAAAACACCCTGACGGCCTACCGTACAGCCGGGGAGGTCTATGGCAGGTTACTAACCTCAAACCCCAGGGCAATATCAGGAGATCTTTATCACATCCTGGCCTTCATGTCATGCTGCCACACACAGTTGGCATTGTCACACAATACCATTAGACTCTACTTAGCTGACATCTAGTATTTCACCCCTTTACAAGATCCTAACAAACCATCTTGTTTGCTGCCCATACAGTCAAGACCATCCAGCATGGTGTTCACAGGCACAACCCCAAATCAGTAGTAAACGGCTATCTGTCACCAGCTCCATATTTCCCGAGACATGTCTTTCTCTCTGTTACATTCTCCTTTTGGTTAATTTCAGCCTGGCAGCCATCTACCTGGCTTTCTACGGCTTCTTACACCCCAGTGAACTCAGTCACTGTCCCAGTTGTAAGCTGTTGCGTAGTCGCCACCTCACACGCCATCAGACTTACTTCATCTTGCACCTCAGGGTGTCCAAAACACAACAGTCCGGTCCGGGGTTGATATCAAACTTTCCGAACTCTCAACGCCCGGTGCCCCGCGTCTATTCTATATCAGTTATTAGCTCATCCATCTGATCCCTCGCAGGACAGCCCATTACTACCGTTCCCGTTTAGCCCCCTAAGCAGAAACCAGTTCATTAGTCACGTCAGGATCCTTTTGAGCTACTTAGGCATCGACCCCGGCCATTTTTACTGGACAATCTTTAGCGTTGGAGCAGCCTCAGCAGCCTCACGAAACGGGGTCCCAGACTGCGTGATCAAAAAGGTGGGCAGGTGGAAATCCACCTGCTTCGCTCGATACATCCCCAATCCACAAGTGGAGATGTCACGAGCCTTCAGCAACCTTGCCTTGTAGTGTCTTATTGTACATAAATGAATAATTACCTCCCTAACCAAGTCTTTTGCACCCTTCTCTTGGCATATCGCCCAGCAGACCAGGGCTCACCGCCCCATTCACCAGGGCTTACCTTACAGCAGGCCAGGGCACACTTCAGGTCTGTTTTATGTTGTTAGTCTTGTGACGTGTTTATGCGTCCTTTCATATCTCTTAGAGCGGAGGGCTCCGACCATAAATAAGCAGGCCAGTATGGTGGCCTGTAATTATGGGAGGAGCCTGGAGGGTATTTAACCAGGCCACCCACAACAGTCTGTGCCGGTTCCAGTGTGAGATACCCACCCACCCATTCCCCTTTTCTGAGTACTTCTCTTAAAACACGCTTCTCTACAGAAACATCTGTTTACTTTCTTAAGGTATGCGCCCTTCTCTTGGCATATCGCCTAGCAGACCAGGGCTCATCGCCCCATTCACCAGGGCTTACCTTACAGCAGGCCAGGGCACACTTCAGGTCTGTTTTATGTTGTTAGTCTTGTGACGTGTTTATGTGTTCTTTCATATCTCTTAGAGCGGAGGGCTCCGACCATAAATATATCTCAGGATCCAGATTGGTAATACTTTCTCGGGCGGCAATTGCCCCATTGCCCCCCCCCCCCGATTCACCCCTGATGGCAAAATGTGTTTTCCCAAGTCATCCTCCAGGATGGTCACATGAGAGATAGGCTCCGCCTCCTGCAGGAAACACAAGCACACACAAGTTTAAATGGCCTACCCTAGGCTGGCCCAACTGTTCTTGTGCCCTACAAACACCGGCACTGGAGGGGGACTGACCAAATCCCCAGTTTGTTATTTTTAAGACAGCAGTTTGGTCTGGGCAGGCATCCTTGTTGGTGATCTTTTTTTCCATTGATCCGGAAATAAAGTTGCGTGTCGTCAGTGTAAGGCTGCGTACACACGGGCGGATTGTCTGCCCAACTAAGTTCGTCAGACAATCCGACGGACAGTCCGTCCAAACTTTTGAATGAACGGACTTGCCCACACACGGCACTTTTTCAGCGGACTAATACGGCGGACTAAGTCCGCCGTACAATCTGCTCTACTTTTGAAATGAACGGACTCGCCCACACACGCGGAGGAAAGTCCGCTCATTTCGAGCGCGTCTCCAGGTAGGCGGGGCCTGCGAAGGAGACGTCGCTGGCCCCGCCACCTGGAATGGACTTAAAGGGGAACCCCAACGCCGAAAAAAATCGGCGTGGGGATGCCCCCCAGGTCCACAACAGACCCTTGTCCGAGCACGCTACCCGGCCGGCCAGGGAAGGGGGGCGAGCAAGCGCCCCCCCCTCCTGAGCCGTACCAGGCCGCGTGCCCTCAACATGGGGGGGTGCCTTGGGGAAGGGGGGGCTGCACGGCCCCCCCACCCCAAAGCACCTTGTCCCCATGTTGATGAGGACAAGGGCCTCTTCCCGACAACCCTGGCCGTTGGTTGTCGGGGTCTGTGGGCGGGGGGCTTATCGGAATCCGGGAGCCCCCTTTAATAAGGGGGCCCCCGGATACCGGCCCCCCACCCTATGTGAATGAGTATGGGGTACAATGTACCCCTACCCATTCACCTGTAAAATAAAAGTACCAAAAAAAAACACAACACACAAGATAAAATATTTTATTGCACAGCTCCGGGGGTCTTCCGGGGTCTTCTCGCCGGACTCCTCCGCTATCTTCTTGTAGCTCTTTTGCTAGCGGAGGAGTCCGGCTTTCTTCCTCCCCGCCGCCGGCCTCTTCTCCCGACTTCGGGGGTCTTGTCCCCCTCTTCGGTTCTTCTGCCGGGCCACCGCGCCTTCTTATAGCTCTTTTACAGGCGGTGGCCCGGTCTTCTGTCGCCGCTGTCGCCGCCGCCTTCCGTTCTTCTTCTTCTTCTTCTTCTTCTCCAGGAGATGTTGCCTCGACGATCTCTCCGGCCGGAATGCCAGAGCCGCGCTGCGCGGCCACTTATATAGTGACAATGGGGCGGTGTCACATGGTATATGTCACATGGGTTGGTGTCACATGGTGACCCCGCCCCCTTACGATGTCATAGTCCCCATGTGACATCAACCCATGTGACCAACCCATGTGACATATACCATGTGACACCACCCCATTGTCACTATATAAGTGGCCGCGCAGCGCGTCCCTGGCATTCCGGCCGGAGAGATCGTCGAGGCAACATCTCCTGGAGAAGAAGAAGAAGAAGAACGGAAGGCGGCGGCGACAGCGGCGACAGAAGACCGGGCCACCGCCTGTAAAAGAGCTATAAGAAGGCGCGGTGGCCCGGCAGAAGAACCGAAGAGGGGGACAAGACCCCCGAAGTCGGGAGAAGAGGCCGGCGGCGGGGAGGAAGAAAGCCGGACTCCTCCGCTAGCAAAAGAGCTACAAGAAGATAGCGGAGGAGTCCGGCGAGAAGACCCCGGAAGACCCCCGGAGCTGTGCAATAAAATATTTTATCTCGTGTGTTGTGTTTTTTTTTGGTACTTTTATTTTACAGGTGAATGGGTAGGGGTACATTGTACCCCATACTCATTCACATAGGGTGGGGGGCCGGTATCCGGGGGCCCCCTTATTAAAGGGGGCTCCCGGATTCCGATAAGCCCCCCGCCCGCAGACCCCGACAACCAACGGCCAGGGTTGTCGGGAAGAGGCCCTTGTCCTCATCAACATGGGGACAAGGTGCTTTGGGGTGGGGGGGCCACGCGGCCCCCCCTTCCCCAAGGCACCCCCATGTTGAGGGCACACGGCCTGGTACGGCTCAGGAGGGGGGGCGCTCGGTCGCCCCCTTCCCTGGCCGGCCGGGTAGCGTGCTCGGACAAGGGTCTGTTGTGGACTTGGGGGGCACCCCACGCCGATTTTTTTCGGCGTTGGGGTTCCCCTTTAAGTCCATTCCAGGCGGCGGGGCCCGCGACGTCTTCGTCGCGTGCTCTGCCTACCTGGATACCCGCTCGAAATGAGCAGACTTTTCTCCGGGCGGGAAAAGTCCGCTCATTTCGAAAGTACAGCGGACTGGCACACACACGGGCGGACTGTCCGCTCAAACCAAGTTTGGACGGACACTCTTACGGAAATTCCGTAAGACTTTGTTTGTCAGACTGTCCGCTGAAAAAGTCAGCTGAAGCCCACACACGAGCGGACTGTCCGCTCAAATGTGTTTCGGCGGACTAAGTTGGGCAGACAGTCCGCCCGTGTGTACGCGGCCTAAGAGTGGAAGCAGAGATCTGAGCATCTGATGATTTGAAGGAGTGGGCGAATGTAAATGTTGAAGAGAACGGGTGACAAAGGAGAGCCTTGAGGGACTCCGCAGGTGACTGCCCGAGTTTCGGAGAGGAATTTTCCTAGTTTCACTGTCTGTGACCGATTTCCTAGGAAGGACGCAAACCATTGGAGATCTATGTCTTGGACTCCGGCTACTTCTGTGAGGCGGACGAGTAGAGTATTGTGATATACTGTATCAAACGCTGCACTTAGGTCTAGCAGTACGAGGAGACACGGCTCTCCGTCATCTGCTGCTTCGAGGGCTTCATCCCAAATCTTGAGGAGAGCTGTTTCTGTTCCATGACCCGGGCGGAAGCCTGATTGCAGCGGGTCCAGGAGTTTGTGAGTATCCAGGTGAAGTTGTAGCTGATGTACTACAGCTTTCTCCATGATCTTAGAAATGGTGTTGAGGCTTGTAATTGGCCTACGGTTGTTTGGATCCTGAGGGTCCAGGTTTGGTTTCTTGAGTAAAGGTTTGACGATGCCTTGTTTGAGGATGCTGGGAACAATCCCTTTGTGGAATGATCTGTTTATGAGGTGGGTTATGGTTGGAGCCACGATGTCGGAGCATTCTTTCAGTAGTTTTGTGGGGATGATGTCAATTGGTGAGGTACTGTCATGCAGTTTATTAATGATGTTTTTTGCGGTGTCTACGGTAATTGGGGATAGTGAAAATTTTGGCGGTTACGGTATGTTGGTGCAGACATCCTCTTTTTGTATTTGCTGGCTGAGGTTGGATGTTTTCTTCTGACAAATTGTTTCCCTGATGGTTTTGACTTTAATCGAGGAAAAAATCAGACAGTTTGTCACAGTAATCCTGGGATTCACTTTCTGGGGGTTCTAGGCACACCGGATTCATTGATTGATTAACCAGTTTAAACAGTTCCCGTGGTTGGTTTGCGGCCGTTGAGATTGTTTATGAGAAGTGGTCCTTTTTGGCTTTGAAGATTGCTTTCCGATAATTCTCGGTGAGACCTTTGTAGTTAAAGTGGTTTTCCTCTGTGGTATTTCTTCTCCATGTTCTTTCCGCTCTTCTGCGTTCTTGCTTTAGTACGGCGAGGGAGCTATTAAACCAGCCAGAGTTTTTTCTTCCTGATGAGAGCCCTGCGTTTTGGTGCTACCGAGTCTGCTGATTGCAGCAATGCCCTGTTCAGGGAGTTGAGTGTTTCCTCCGTAGAGTGGTTTAAGGTTATTGTAGTTATCTTGTTGGACAGAGTGGATTTGAAGGATTCGGAGTACAGTTTTTTTATGTGATCTGGTCCAGTGCGTTGTTGTTACAGGATTCAGTTTTTCGTTGGTGATGTTGGTAGCTATTTTGAATTTGATGGCGTGGTGATCCGTCCCTGGCAATGTTATGTTGTCGAGTATGTTGACGTCAATGTTCTGTTTGAAAATGAGGTCCAGGGTGTGTCCTGACCCAATGCATGGGAGTTTTTATCAGTTGCTGGAGACCCAGTTCTTCTAGTTGATTGATGCAGGCAGTTGCAATGGGGTCTTTGGGCTCGTTTGCCCAAAGGTTGAAATCTCAGAGTGCCAGGAAATTTTTGAATTTTAGGGTGTGCATTGCAAAGGATTCCGTGAGGGGTGAAAGCAGATTGGACTTTGGTCCCGGTGGTCTGTAGCACAGTAGAATATGAGTGGTGTCTTGGGGTGTTTGTTGAAGATGTAGCATCAGGGTTTCCATAAAAGGCACTGGGTTCTGAGATGATGGTTTAGTGAGATCCAGGTGACCTTTAAAGATCACTGCTAGGCCTCCTCCTTTTTTCCCTATCCGGTGTTTGGTTAGGATCCTGTAGTTTTCCGGCACCAATTCGGTGAGGATGGTGTTGCAGTCAGAGGTTAACCAGCTTTCGGTGATGAAGAGGCAGTCTACATTGTTCTCGATGATGAAGTCGTGTACTTCCAGTCTATGTTTGACTGCAGACCTGGCGTTAATCAAGGCGCAATCTAATTGTAGTGGTCGAGTAGATGTCTTCCTGTGGTTGGGAGCTGCTTGTCCTCCGGTTTTTAGTAGTTGTTCTCTTTGAAGATAGAGTGCACCGACACCAGCACCGTGATATAGAGCACTGACACCAGCACCGAGATAGAGTGCACTGACTCCAGCACCATGAAATAAAGCACTGACACCAGCAACGTGATATAGAGCACTGACACCAGCACCGTGATATAGAGTACTGACACCAGCACCATGATAGAATGCACCGACACCAGCACCATGATATAGAGCACCAACACCAGCACCGTGATATAGAGCACTGACACCAGCATGGAGATAGAGAGCACTGACACCAGCACTATGATAGAGAACACTGACACCAGCATTGAGATAGAGAACACTGACACCAGCATCGAGAGAGCACTGAAACCAGAACCGTGATAGAGTGCCCTGACACCAGCACCGTGATGGAGTGCACTGACACCAGCACCGTAATAGAGTGCACTGACACCAGCACCGTGATAGAGTGCACTGACACCAGCACTGTGATAGAGAGAACTGACACCAGCACTGTCATAGAGTGCTCTGACACAAGCAACGTGATATAGAGCACTGACACCAGCACCATGATATAGAACACTGACACCAGCACTGTGATAGAGTGCACTGACACCAGCACTGTGATAGAGTGCACTGACACCAGCACCGTGATAGAGAGCACTGACACCAACACTGAGATAGAGTGCACTGACACCAGCACCGTGATAGAGTGCACTGACACCAGCACCGTGAGGTCACTGACACCAGCACCGTGATAGAGTGCACTGACACCAGCACCGTGATAGAGTGCTCTAACACCAGCACCGTGATATAGAGCACTGACACCAGCACCGTGATATAGAGCACTGACACCAGTAACGTGATATAGAGCACTGACACCAGCACCGTGATATAGAGCACTGACACCAGCACCATAATAGAATGCACCGACACCAGAACCATGATATAGAGCACAGACACCAGCACCGTGATATAGAGCAAAGACACCAGCACGGAGATAGAGAGCACTGACACCAGCACCATGATAGAGAACACTGACACCAGCATCGAGATAGAAAGCACTGACACCAGCATCGAGAGAGCACTGAGACCAGCACCGCGATACAGTGCACTGAAACCAGTACTGTGATAGAGTGCACTGACAACAGCACCGTGATAGAGAGCACTGACACCAGCACCGAGATAGAGAGCACTGTCACCAGCACCGTCATAGAGTGCTCTGACACCAGCAACGTGATATAGAGCACTGACACCAGCACCGTGATATAGAGCACTGAGACCAGCACCGTGATAGAGTGCACTCACACCAGCACCGTGATATAGAGCACTGACACCAGCACAGAGATAAAGTGCACTGACACCAGCACTGTGATAGAGTGCACTGACACCAGCACTATGAGAGCACTGACACCAGCACCGTGATAGACTGCACTGACAACAGCACCGTGATATAGAGCACTGACACCAGCACCGTGATAAAGAGCACTGACAATAGCACCGAAATAGAGAGCACTGACACCAGCACCGTGATTTAGAGCACTGTTACCAGCACCGTGATATAGAGCACTGACACCAGCACCGTGATAGAGAGCACTGACACCAGCATCGAGATAGAGATCACTGACACCAGCACCGTGATATAGAGCACTGACACCAGCAACATGATATAGAGCACTGACACCAGCACCGTGATATAGAGCACTGACACCAGCACCATGATAGAATGCACCGACACCAGAACCGTGATATAGAGCACAGACACCAGCACCGTGATATAGAGCAAAGACACCAGCACGGAGATAGAGAGCACTGACACCAGCACCATGATAGAGAACACTGACACCAGCATCGAGATAGAAAGCACTGACACCAGCATCGAGAGAGCACTGAGACCAGCACCGCGATACAGTGCACTGAAACCAGTACTGTGATAGAGTGCACTGACAACAGCACCGTGATAGAGATCACTGACACCAGCACCGAGATAGAGAGCACTGACACCAGCACCGTGATATAGAGCACTGACACCAGCACCGTGATATAGAGCACTGAGACCAGCACCGTGATAGAGTGCACTCACACCAGCACCGTGATATAGAGCACTGACACCAGCACCGAGATAAAGTGCACTGACACCAGCACTGTGATAGAGTGCACTGACACCAGCACCATGAGAGCACTGACACCAGCACCGTGATAGACTGCACTGACAACAGCACCGTGATATAGAGCACTGACACCAGCACCGTGATAAAGAGCACTGACAATAGCACCAAAATAGAGAGCACTGACACCAGCACCGTGATATAGAGCACTGACACCAGCACCGTGATAGAGAGCACTGACACCAGCACCGAGATAGAGAGCACTGACACCAGCACCGAGATAGAGAACACTGAAACCAGCACCGAGATAGAGTGCACTGACACCAGCATCGTGATATAGAGCACTGACACCAGCACTGTGATATAGAGCACTGACACCAGCACCGAGATAGAGAGCACTGACACCAGCACCGTGATAGAGTGCACTGACACCAGCACCGAGATAGAGAACACTGAAACCAGCACCGTGATAGAGTGCACCGACACCAGCACTGTGATATAGAGCACCGACACCAGCACCGTGATAGTGAGCACCGACACCAGCACCGAGATAAAGTGCAGTGACACCAGCACCGTGATAGAGTGCACTGACACCAGCACCGTGAGAGCACTGACACCAGCACCGTGAGAGCACTGACACCAGCACCGTGATAGAGTGCACTGACACCAGCACCGTGATAGAGTGCACTGACACCAGCACCGTGAGAGCACTGACAACAGCACTGTGATATAGAGCAATGACACCAGCACCGTGATAGAGTGCACCAACACCAGCACCGTGATATAGAGCACTGACAACAGCACCGTGATTTAGAGCACTGTTACCAGCACCGTGATATAGAGCACTGACACCAGCACCGTGATAGAGAGCACTGACACCAGCACCGAGATAGAGAGCACTGACACCAGCACCGTGATAGAGGGCACTGACACCAGCACTGAGATAGAGAGCACTGAAACCAGCACCGAGATAGAGTGCACTGACACCAGCACCGTGATATAGAGCACTGACACCAGCACCGTGATATAGAGCACTGACATCAGCACCGTGATAGAGTGCACTGACACCAGCACCGTAACATAGAGTATTGATACCAGCACCTTATATAGAGCACTGACACCAGCACCATGATATAGAGCACTGACACCAGCAGCATGATAGAGTGCACCGACACCAGCACCGAGATAGAGAACACTGAAACCATCACCGAGATAGTGTGCACTGACACCAGCACTGTGATATAGAGCAATGACACCAGCGCCGTGATAGAGTGCACCGACACCAGCACCGTGATATAGAGCACTGACAACAGCACTGAGATAGAGAGCACTGACACTAGCACCGAGACAGAGAACACTGACACCAGCACCATGATAGAGTGCATCGACACCAGCACCATGATATAGAGCACTGACACCTGCACCGTGATAGGGTGCACTGACACCAGCACCATGATAGAGTACACTGACACCAGCACCGTGATATAGAGCACTGACACCAGCAAAGTTATATAGAGCACTGACACCAGCACCGTGATAGTGAGCACTGACACCAGCACCGAGATAGAGTGCACTGACACCAGCACCGAGATAGAGTGCACCGACACCAGCACCATGATAGAGTGCACTGACACCAGCACCGTGAGAGCACTGACACCAGCACCGTGAGAGCACTGACACCAGCACCGTGAGAGCACTGACACCAGCACTGTGATAGAGTGCACTGACACCAGCACCATGATAGAGTGCACTGACACCAGCACCATGAGAGCACTGACACCAGCACCGTGATAGAGTGCACTGACACCAGCCCCGTGAAATAGAGCATTGATACCAGCACCCTGATATAGAGCACTGACAACAGCACTGTGATATAGATCACTGACACCAGCACCATGATAGAGTGCACCGAAACCAGCACCGTGATATAGGGCACTGACACCAGCACCGAGATACAGAGCACTGACACCAGCACCGTGAGAGCACTGACACCAGCACCGTGAGAGCACTGACACCAGCACCGTGAGAGCACTGACACCAGCACTGTGATAGAGTGCACTGACACCAGCACCATGATAGAGTGCACTGACACCAGCACCGTGAGAGCACTGACACCAGCACCGTGATAGAGTGCACTGACACCAGCACCGTAATACAGAGCATTGATACCAGCACCTTCATATAGAGCACGGACACCAGCACCATGATATAGAGCACTGACACCAGCACCGTGATAGAGTGCACTGACACCAGCACCGTAATACAGAGCATTGATACCAGCACCTTGATATAGAGCAATGACACCAGCACCATGATATAGAGCACCGACACCAGCACCGTGATATAGAGCACTGACACCAGCACCGTGAAATAGAGCATTGATACCAGCACCCTGATATAGAGCACTGACAACAGCACTGTGATATAGATCACTGACACCAGCACCATGATAGAGTGCACCGAAACCAGCACCGTGATATAGGGCACTGACACCAGCACCGAGATAGAGAGCACTGACACCAGCACCGTGATAGAGTACACGGACACCAGCGCCCTGAGAGCACTGACACCAGAACCGTGATAGAGTGCACTGACACCAGCACCGTGATAGAGAGCACTGACACCAGCACTGAGATAGAGAGCACTGATACCAGCCCCATGATAGAGAGCACTGACATCAACATCCGTAATAGAGCGCACTGACACCAGCACCGTGATAGAGAGCACTGTCAACAGCACCGAGATAGAGAGCACTGACACCAGCAACGTGATATAGAGCACTGACACCAGCACCGTGATATAGAGCACTGACAACAGCAACGTGATATAGAGCACTGACAACTGCGCCATGATATAGAGCACTGACACCAGCACCATGATAGAATGCACCGTCACCAGCACCGTGATTTAGACCACCGACACTAGCACCGAGATAGAGAGCACTGACACCAGCACTGTGATAGAGAGCACTGACACAAGCACCATGGGAGCACTGACCCCAGCACCATGATAGAGTGCACTGACACCAGCACCGTGATATAGAGCACTGACACCAGCACCGTGATAGAGTGCACTGACACCAGCATCGTGATATATAGCACAGACACCAGCACCGTGATATAGAGCACTGACACCAGCACCGTGATAGAGTGCACTGACACCAGTACAGTGATATAGAGCACTGAAAGCAGCACCGTGATACATGGCACTGACACCAGCACCATGATATAGAGCACAGACACCAGCACCGTGATATAGAGCACTGACACCAGCACCAAGATAGAGAGTACTGACACCAGCACCGTGATATAGAGCTCTGACACCAGCACCATGATAGAGAGCACTGCCACTAGCACCGAGCTAGAAAGCACTGACACCAGCACCGAGATAGAGAGCACTGACACCAGCACCGAGATAGAGTGCACTGACACTAGCACCGTGATAGAGTGCACTGACACCAGCCCCGTGATAGAGAGCACTGACACCAGCACCGTGATATAGCGCACTGACACCAGCACCGTGATATAGCGCACTGACACCAGCACCATGATAGAGAGCACTGACACCAGCACAGAGATAGGGTGCACTGACACCAGCACCGTGATGTAGAGTACTGACACCAGCACCGAGATAGGGTGCACTGACACCAGCACCGTGATGTAGAGTACTGACATCAGCACCGTGATATAGAGCTCTGACACCAGCACCATGATAGAGAGAACTGACACCAGCACCGAGATAGAGAGCACTGACACCAGCACCGTGATAGAGGGCACTGACACCAGCACCGAGATAGAGAGCACTGAAACCAGCACCGAGATAGAGTGCACTGACACCAGCACCGTGATATAGAGCACTGACACCAGCACCGTGATATAGAGCACTGACATCAGCACCGTGATAGAGTGCACTGACACCAGCACCGTAACATAGAGTATTGATACCAGCACCTTATATAGAGCACTGACACCAGCACCATGATATAGAGCACTGACACCAGCAGCATGATAGAGTGCACCGACACCAGCACCATGATATAGAGCACTGACACCAGCACCCGAGATAGAGAGCACTGACACCAGCACCATGATAGAGAGCACTGACACCAGCACCGAGATAGAGAACACTGAAACCAGCACCGAGATAGTGTGCACTGACACCAGCACTGTGATATAGAGCAATGACACCAGCACCGTGATAGAGTGCACCGACACCAGCACCGTGATATAGAGCACTGACAACAGCACTGTGATATAGATCACTGACATCAGCACCATGATAGAGTGCACCGACACCAGCACCATGATATAGAGCACTGACACCTGCACCGTGATAGGGTGCACTGACACCAGCACCATGATAGAGTGCACTGACACCAGCACCGTGATATAGAGCACTGACACCAGCACCATGATAGAGTGCACCGACACCAGCACCATGATATAGAGCACTGACACCAGCACTGAGATAGAGAGCACTGACACTAGCACCAAGACAGAGAACACTGACACCAGCACTGTGATAGAGTGCACTGACACCAGCAACATGATAGAGTGCACTGACACTAGCACCGTGTTATAGAGCACTGACACCAGCAAAGTTATATAGAGCACTGACACCAGCACCGTGATAGTGAGCACTGACACCAGCACCGAGATAGAGTGCACCGACACCAGCACCATGATAGAGTGCACTGACACCAGCACCGTGAGAGCACTGACACCAGCACCGTGAGAGCACTGACACCAGCACCGTGAGAGCACTGACACCAGCACTGTGATAGAGTGCACTGACACCAGCACCATGATAGAGTGCACTGACACCAGCACCGTGAGAGCACTGACACCAGCACCGTGATAGAGTGCACTGACACCAGCACCGTAATATAGAGCATTGATACCAGCACCTTCATATAGAGCACGGACACCAGCACCATGATATAGAGCACTGACATCAGCACCGTAACATAGAGCATTGATACCAGCACCTTGATATAGAGCACTGACACCAGCACCATGATATAGAGCACCGACACCAGCACCGTGATATAGAGAACTGACACCAGCACCGTGAAATAGAGCATTGATACCAGCACCCTGATATAGAGCACTGACAACAGCACTGTGATATAGATCACTGACACCAGCACCATGATAGAGTGCACCGAAACCAGCACCGTGATATAGGGCACTGACACCAGCACCGAGATAGAGAGCACTGACACCAGCACCGAGATAGAGAGCACTGACACCAGCACCGTGATAGAGTACACGGACACCAGCGCCCTGAGAGCACTGACACCAGAACCGTGATAGAGTGCACTGACACCAGCACCGTGATAGAGAGCACTGACACCAGCACTGAGATAGAGAGCACTGATACCAGCCCCATGATAGAGAGCACTGACACCAGCACCGTAATAGAGCGCACTGACACCAGCACCGTGATAGAGAGCACTGTCAACAGCACCGAGATAGAGAGCACTGACGCCAGCAACGTGATATAGAGCACTGACACCAGCACCGTGATATAGAGCACTGACAACAGCAACGTGATATAGAGCACTGACACCAGCGCCATGATATAGAGCACTGACACCAGCACCATGATAGAATGCACCGTCACCAGCACCGTGATTTAGACCACCGACACTAGCACCGAGATAGAGAGCACTGACACCAGCACTGTGATAGAGAGCACTGACACAAGCACCATGGGAGCACTGACCCCAGCACCGTGATAGAGTGCACTGACACCAGCACCGTGATAGAGTGCACTGACACCAGCATCGTGATATATAGCACAGACACCAGCACCGTGATATAGAGCACTGACACCAGCACCGTGATAGTGTGCACTGACACCAGCACTGTGATATAGAGCAATGACACCAGCACCGTGATAGAGTGCACCGACACCAGCACCGTGATATAGAGCACTGACAACAGCACTGTGATATAGATCACTGACATCAGCACCATGATAGAGTGCACCGACACCAGCACCATGATATAGAGCACTGACACCTGCACCGTGATAGGGTGCACTGACACCAGCACCATGATAGAGTGCACTGACACCAGCACCGTGATATAGAGCACTGACACCAGCACCATGATAGAGTGCACCGACACCAGCACCATGATATAGAGCACTGACACCAGCACTGAGATAGAGAGCACTGACACTAGCACCAAGACAGAGAACACTGACACCAGCACTGTGATAGAGTGCACTGACACCAGCAACATGATAGAGTGCACTGACACTAGCACCGTGTTATAGAGCACTGACACCAGCAAAGTTATATAGAGCACTGACACCAGCACCGTGATAGTGAGCACTGACACCAGCACCGAGATAGAGTGCACCGACACCAGCACCATGATAGAGTGCACTGACACCAGCACCGTGAGAGCACTGACACCAGCACCGTGAGAGCACTGACACCAGCACCGTGAGAGCACTGACACCAGCACTGTGATAGAGTGCACTGACACCAGCACCATGATAGAGTGCACTGACACCAGCACCGTGAGAGCACTGACACCAGCACCGTGATAGAGTGCACTGACACCAGCACCGTAATATAGAGCATTGATACCAGCACCTTCATATAGAGCACGGACACCAGCACCATGATATAGAGCACTGACATCAGCACCGTAACATAGAGCATTGATACCAGCACCTTGATATAGAGCACTGACACCAGCACCATGATATAGAGCACCGACACCAGCACCGTGATATAGAGAACTGACACCAGCACCGTGAAATAGAGCATTGATACCAGCACCCTGATATAGAGCACTGACAACAGCACTGTGATATAGATCACTGACACCAGCACCATGATAGAGTGCACCGAAACCAGCACCGTGATATAGGGCACTGACACCAGCACCGAGATAGAGAGCACTGACACCAGCACCGAGATAGAGAGCACTGACACCAGCACCGTGATAGAGTACACGGACACCAGCGCCCTGAGAGCACTGACACCAGAACCGTGATAGAGTGCACTGACACCAGCACCGTGATAGAGAGCACTGACACCAGCACTGAGATAGAGAGCACTGATACCAGCCCCATGATAGAGAGCACTGACACCAGCACCGTAATAGAGCGCACTGACACCAGCACCGTGATAGAGAGCACTGTCAACAGCACCGAGATAGAGAGCACTGACGCCAGCAACGTGATATAGAGCACTGACACCAGCACCGTGATATAGAGCACTGACAACAGCAACGTGATATAGAGCACTGACACCAGCGCCATGATATAGAGCACTGACACCAGCACCATGATAGAATGCACCGTCACCAGCACCGTGATTTAGACCACCGACACTAGCACCGAGATAGAGAGCACTGACACCAGCACTGTGATAGAGAGCACTGACACAAGCACCATGGGAGCACTGACCCCAGCACCGTGATAGAGTGCACTGACACCAGCACCGTGATAGAGTGCACTGACACCAGCATCGTGATATATAGCACAGACACCAGCACCGTGATATAGAGCACTGACACCAGCACCGTGATAGAGTGCACTGACACCAGTACAGTGATATTGAGTACTGAAAGCAGCACCGTGATACATGGCACTGACACCAGCACCATGATATAGAGCACAGACACCAGCACCGTGATATAGAGCACTGACACCAGCACAGAGATAGGGTGCACTGACACCAGCACCGTGATGTAGAGTACTGACACCAGCACCGTGATATAGAGCTCTGACACCAGCACCATGATAGAGAGCACTGACACCAGCACCGAGATAGAGTACACTGACACCAGCACCGTGATAGAGTGCACTGACACCAGCCCCAAGATAGAAAGCACTGACACCAGCACCAAGATAGAGAGTACTGACACCAGCACCGTGATATAGAGCTCTGACACTAGCACCATGATAGAGAGCACTGCCACTAGCACCGAGATAGAGAGCACTGACACCAGCACAGAGATAGGGTGCACTGACACCAGCACCGTGATGTAGAGTACTGACACCAGCACCGAGATAGGGTGCACTGACACCAGCACCGTGATGTAGAGTACTGACATCAGCACCGTGATATAGAGCTCTGACACCAGCACCATGATAGAGAGAACTGACACCAGCACCGAGATAGAGAGCACCGACACCAGCACCATGATATAGAGCACTGAAACCAGCTCCGTGATATAAAGCATTGACACCAGCACTGTGAACGAGTGCACTGACACCAGCACCGTGATATACAGCATTGATACCAGCACCCTGATATAGAGCACTGACACCAGCACCGTGATAGAGAGCACTGACACCAGCACTGAGATAGAGAGCACTGATACAAGCCCCGTGATAGAGAGCACTGACACCAGCACCGTAATAGAGCGCACTGACACCAGCACCATGATAGAGAGCACTGACACCAGCACAGTGATATAGAGCACTAACACCAGCACCGAGATAGAGAGCATTGACACCAGCACCATGATAGAGAGCACTGACACCAGCACCATGATAGAGAGCACTGACACCAGCACAGTGATATAGAGCACTAACACCAGCACCGAGATAGAGAGCATTGACACCAGCACCATGATAGAGAGCACTGACACCAGCACCATGATAGAGTGCACTGACACCAGCACCGTGATATACAGCATTGATACCAGCACCCTGATATAGAGCACTGACACCAGCACCGTGATAGAGAGCACTGACACCAGCACTGAGATAGAGAGCACTGATACAAGCCCCGTGATAGAGAGCACTGACACCAGCACCATGATAGAGTGCACTGACACCAGCACCGTGATATAGAGCACTGACACCAGCACCGAGATAGAAAGCACTGACACCAACACAGAGATAGAGAGCACTGACACCAGCACCGTGATATAGCGCACTGACACCAGCACCATGATAGAGAGCACTGACACCAGCATTGTGATGTAGAGTACTGACACCAGCACCATGATATAGAGCTCTGACACCAGCACCATGATAGAGAGAACTGACACCAGCACCGAGATAGAGAGCACTGACACCAGCACCGTGATATAGAGCACTGAAACCAGCACCGTGATATAGAGCACTGACACCAGCACCGTGATATGGAGCACTGACACCAGCACCGTGATATAAAGCACTGACACCGGCACATTGATAGAGTACTGTCACTGGCACCATGATATAGAGCACTGACACCCGCACCGAGATAGAGAGCACTGACACCAGCCCCAAGATAGAGAGCACTGACACCAGCACCAAGATAGAGAGTACTGACACCAGCACCGTGATATAGAGCTCTGACACTAGCACCATGATAGAGAGCACTGCCACTAGCACCGAGATAGAGAGCACTGACACCAGCACCGTGATGTAGAGTACTGACATCAGCACCGTGATATAGAGCTCTGACACCAGCACCATGATAGAGAGAACTGACACCAGCACCGAGATAGAGAGCACCGACACCAGCACCATGATATAGAGCACTGAAACCAGCTCCGTGATATAAAGCATTGACACCAGCACTGTGAAAGAGTGCACTGACACCAGCACCGTGATATACAGCATTGATACCAGCACCCTGATATAGAGCACTGACACCAGCACTGAGATAGAGAGCACTGATACAAGCCCCGTGATAGAGAGCACTGACACCAGCACCGTAATAGAGCGCACTGACACCAGCACCATGATAGAGAGCACTGACACCAGCACAGTGATATAGAGCACTAACACCAGCACCGAGATAGAGAGCATTGACACCAGCACCATGATAGAGAGCACTGACACCAGCACCAAGATAGAGAGCACTGACACCAGCACCATGATAGAGTGCACTGACACCAGCACCGTGATATAGAGCACTGACACCAGCACCGAGATAGAAATCACTGACACCAACACCGAGATAGAGAGCACTGACACCAGCACCGTGATATAGCGCACTGACACCAGCACCATGATAGAGAGCACTGACACCAGCATTGTGATGTAGAGTACTGACACCAGCACCATGATATAGAGCTCTGACACCAGCACCGTGATAGAGTCCACTGACACCAGCACCATGATAGAGTGCACTGACACCAGCACTGTGATATAGAGCGCTGACACCAGCACCGAGATAGAGAGTACTGACACCAGCACCGTGATAGAGAGCACTGACACCAGCACAGAGAAAGAGAGCACTGACACCAGCACCGAGATATAGAGCACTGGCATCAGCACCGTGATAGAGTGCACTGACACCAGCAACGTGATATAGAGCACTGACTCCAGCACCGAGATAGAAAGCACTGACACCAACACCGAGATAGAGAGCACTGGCACCAGCACCGTGATATAGCGCACTGACACCAGCACCATGATAGAGAGAACTGACACCAGCACCGAGATAGAGAGCACTGACACCAGCACCGTGATATAGAGCACTGAAACCAGCACCGTGATATAAAGCACTGACACCAGCACTGTGATAGAGAGCACTGACACCAGCACTGTGATAGAGTGCACTGAAACCAGTACCGAGATAGAGTGCACAGACACTATCACCATGATATAGAGCACTGACACCAGAACCGTGATATAGAGCACCGGCACCGTGAAAGAGTGCACTGACACCAGCACTGGGATAGAGTGCACTGACACCAGCACCATGAGATCACTGACACCAGCACCGTGATAGAGTGCACTGACACCAGCACCGTGATATAGAGCACTGACACCAACACCGGGATAGAGCGCACTGACACCAGCACCATGATAGAGTGCACTGACACCAGCACCGTGAGAGCACTGACACCAGCAACATGATAGAGTGCACTGACACCAGCACCATGATATAGAGCAATGACACCAGCACCGTGTTAGAGTGCACTGACACCAGCACCGTGATATAGAGCACTGACACCAGCACCGTGATATGGAGCACTGACACCAGCACCGTGATATAAAGCACTGACACCGGCACATTGATAGAGTACTGTCACTGGCACCATGATATAGAGCACTGACACCCGCACGGAGATAGAGAGCACTGACACCAGCACAGAGATAGAGAGCACTGACACCAGCACCGAGATAGAGAGCACTGACACCAGCACCGTGATATAGTGCACTGACACCAGCACCGTGATATAGCGCACTGACACCAGCATTGAGATAGGGTGCACAAACACCAGCACCAGTACTGACACCAGCACCGTGATATAGAGCTCTGACACCAGCACCGAGATAGAGAGCACTGACACCAGCACCGAGATAGAGAGCACTGACACCAGCACCGTGATAGAGTGCACTGACACCAGCCCCGTGATAGAGAGCACTGACACCAGCACCGTGATAGAGCGCACTGACACCAGCACCAAGATAGACAGCACTGACACCAGCACCGTGATAGAGTTCAATGATACCAGAACCGTGAGAGCTCTGACACCAGCACAGTGATAGACTGCACTGACACCAGCACCGTGATATAGAGCACTGACACCGGCACCGAGGTAGAGTGCACTGACAACAGCACCATGATAGAGTGCACTGACACCAGCACCGTGAGAGCACTGACACCAGCACCGTGATAGAGTGCACTGACACCAGCACAGTGATATAGAGCATTGACACAAGCACTGATATATAGAGCACTGACACCAGCACCATGATAGAGTGCACTGACACCAGCACTGTGATATAGAGCACTGACACCAGCACCGAGATAGAGAGTACTGACACCAGCACCGTGATAGAGAGCACTGACACCAGCACCGTGATAGAGTGCACGGACACATGCACCCTGAGAGCACTGACACCAGCACCGTGATAGAGTCCACTAACACCAGCACCGAGATAGAGAGCACTGACACCAGCACCATGATAGAGAGCACTGACACCAGCACCAAGATAGATAGCACTGACACCAGCACCGTGATATAGAGCACTGACACCAGCACCGAGATAGAAAGCACTGACACCAACACAGAGATAGAGAGCACTGACACCAGCACCGTGATATAGCGCACTGACACCAGCACCATGATAGAGAGCACTGACACCAGCACAGAGATGGGGTGCACTGACACCAGCACCGTGATGTAGAGTACTGACACCAGCACCGTGATATAGAGCTCTGACACAAGCACCATGATAGAGAGAACTGACACCAGCACCGAGATAGAGAGCACTGACACCAGCACCGTGATATAGAGCACTGAAACCAGCACCGTGATTTAAAGCACTGACACCAGCACCGTGATAGAGAGCACTGACACCAGCACCGTGATATAGAGCACCGGCACCGTGAAAGAGTGCACTGACACCAGCACTGGGATAGAGTGCAATGACACCAGCACCATGAGATCACTGACACCAGCACCGTGATAGAGTGCACTGACACCAGCACCGTGATATAGAGCACTGACACCAACACCGGGATAGAGCGCACTGACACCAGCACCATGATAGAGTGCACTGACACCAGCACCGTGAGAGCACTGACACCAGCACCATGATATAGAGCAATGACACCAGCACCGTGTTAGAGTGCACTGACACCAGCACCGTGATATAGAGCACTGACACCAGCACCGTGATATGGAGCACTGACACCAGCACCGTGATATAAAGCACTGACACCGGCACATTGATAGAGTACTGTCACTGGCACCATGATATAGAGCACTGACACCCGCACCGAGATAGAGAGCACTGACACCAGCACAGAGATAGAGAGCACTGACACCAGCACCGAGATAGAGAGCACTGACACCAGCACCGTGATATAGTGCACTGACACCAGCACCGTGATATAGCGCACTGACACCAGCATTGAGATAGGGTGCACAAACACCAGCACCAGTACTGACACCAGCACCGTGATATAGAGCTCTGACACCAGCACCGAGATAGAGAGCACTGACACCAGCACCGAGATAGAGAGCACTGACACCAGCACCGTGATAGAGTGCACTGACACCAGCCCCGTGATAGAGAGCACTGACACCAGCACCGTGATAGAGCGCACTGACACCAGCACCAAGATAGACAGCACTGACACCAGCACCGTGATAGAGTTCATTGATACCAGAACCGTGAGAGCTCTGACACCAGCACAGTGATAGACTGCACTGACACCAGCACCGTGATATAGAGCACTGACACCGGCACCAAGGTAGAGTGCACTGACAACAGCACCATGATAGAGTGCACTGACACCAGCACCGTGAGAGCACTGACACCAGCACCGTGATAGAGTGCACTGACACCAGCACTGTGATATAGAGCACTGACACCAGCACCGAGATAGAGAGTACTGACACCAGCACCGTGATAGAGAGCACTGACACCAGCACCGTGATAGAGTGCACGGACACATGCACCCTGAGAGCACTGACACCAGCACCGTGATAGAGTCCACTGACACCAGCACCATGATAGAGTGCACTGACACCAGCACTGTGATATAGAGCGCTGACACCAGCACCGAGATAGAGAGTACTGACACCAGCACCGTGATAGAGAGCACTGACACCAGCACCGAGAAAGAGAGCACTGACACCAGCACCGAGATATAGAGCACTGGCATCAGCACCGTGATAGAGTGCACTGACACCAGCAACGTGATATAGAGCACTGACTCCAGCACCGAGATAGAAAGCACTGACACCAACACCGAGATAGAGAGCACTGGCACCAGCACCGTGATATAGCGCACTGACACCAGCACCATGATAGAGAGAACTGACACCAGCACCGAGATAGAGAGCACTGACACCAGCACCGTGATATAGAGCACTGAAACCAGCACCGTGATATAAAGCACTGACACCAGCACTGTGATAGAGAGCACTGACACCAGCACTGTGATAGAGTGCACTGAAACCAGTACCGAGATAGAGTGCACAGACACTAGCACCATGATATAGAGCACTGACACCAGAACCGTGATATAGAGCACCGGCACCGTGAAAGAGTGCACTGACACCAGCACTGGGATAGAGTGCACTGACACCAGCACCATGAGATCACTGACACCAGCACCGTGATAGAGTGCACTGACACCAGCACCGTGATATAGAGCACTGACACCAACACCGGGATAGAGCGCACTGACACCAGCACCATGATAGAGTGCACTGACACCAGCACCGTGAGAGCACTGACACCAGCACCATGATAGAGTGCACTGACACCAGCACCATGATATAGAGCAATGACACCAGCACCGTGTTAGAGTGCACTGACACCAGCACCGTGATATAGAGCACTGACACCAGCACCGTGATATGGAGCACTGACACCAGCACCGTGATATAAAGCACTGACACCGGCACATTGATAGAGTACTGTCACTGGCACCATGATATAGAGCACTGACACCCGCACGGAGATAGAGAGCACTGACACCAGCACAGAGATAGAGAGCACTGACACCAGCACCGAGATAGAGAGCACTGACACCAGCACCGTGATATAGTGCACTGACACCAGCACCGTGATATAGCGCACTGACACCAGCATTGAGATAGGGTGCACAAACACCAGCACCAGTACTGACACCAGCACCGTGATATAGAGCTCTGACACCAGCACCGAGATAGAGAGCACTGACACCAGCACCGAGATAGAGAGCACTGACACCAGCACCGTGATAGAGTGCACTGACACCAGCCCCGTGATAGAGAGCACTGACACCAGCACCGTGATAGAGCGCACTGACACCAGCACCAAGATAGACAGCACTGACACCAGCACCGTGATAGAGTTCATTGATACCAGAACCGTGAGAGCTCTGACACCAGCACAGTGATAGACTGCACTGACACCAGCACCGTGATATAGAGCACTGACACCGGCACCGAGGTAGAGTGCACTGACAACAGCACCATGATAGAGTGCACTGACACCAGCACCGTGAGAGCACTGACACCAGCACCGTGATAGAGTGCACTGACACCAGCACAGTGATATAGAGCATTGACACAAGCACTGATATATAGAGCACTGACACCAGCACCATGATAGAGTGCACTGACACCAGCACTGTGATATAGAGCACTGACACCAGCACCGAGATAGAGAGTACTGACACCAGCACCGTGATAGAGAGCACTGACACCAGCACCGTGATAGAGTGCACGGACACATGCACCCTGAGAGCACTGACACCAGCACCGTGATAGAGTCCACTGACACCAGCACCATGATAGAGTGCACTGACACCAGCACTGTGATATAGAGCGCTGACACCAGCACCGAGATAGAGAGTACTGACACCAGCACCGTGATAGAGAGCACTGACACCAGCACCGAGAAAGAGAGCACTGACACCAGCACCGAGATATAGAGCACTGGCATCAGCACCGTGATAGAGTGCACTGACACCAGCAACGTGATATAGAGCACTGACTCCAGCACCGAGATAGAAAGCACTGACACCAACACCGAGATAGAGAGCACTGGCACCAGCACCGTGATATAGCGCACTGACACCAGCACCATGATAGAGAGAACTGACACCAGCACCGAGATAGAGAGCACTGACACCAGCACCGTGATATAGAGCACTGAAACCAGCACCGTGATATAAAGCACTGACACCAGCACTGTGATAGAGAGCACTGACACCAGCACTGTGATAGAGTGCACTGAAACCAGTACCGAGATAGAGTGCACAGACACTAGCACCATGATATAGAGCACTGACACCAGAACCGTGATATAGAACACCGGCACCGTGAAAGAGTGCACTGACACCAGCACTGGGATAGAGTGCACTGACACCAGCACCATGAGATCACTGACACCAGCACCGTGATAGAGTGCACTGACACCAGCACCGTGATATAGAGCACTGACACCAACACCGGGATAGAGCGCACTGACACCAGCACCATGATAGAGTGCACTGACACCAGCACCGTGAGAGCACTGACACCAGCACCATGACAGAGTGCACTGACACCAGCACCATGATATAGAGCTGGGATATGCAATTAGCGGACCTCCAGCTGTTGCAAAACTACAAGTCCCATCATGCCTCTGGGTGTCATGTTTGTGGCTGTCAGAATCTTGCTATGCCTGATGCGACTTGTAGTTCTGCAACAGCTGAAGGTCCATTAATTGCATATCCCTGATATAGAGCAATGACACCAGCACCGTGTTAGAGTGCACTGACACCAGCACCGTGATATAGAGCACTGACACCAGCACCGTGATATGGAGCACTGACACCAGCACCGTGATATAAAGCACTGACACTGGCACATTGATATAGAGTACTGTCACTGGCACCATTATATAGAGCACTGACACCGCAAGGAGATAGAGAGCACTGACACCAGCACAGAGATAGAGAGCACTGACACCAGCACCGAGATAGCGAGCACTGACACCAGCACCGTGATATAGCGCACTGACACCAGCACCGTGATATAGCGCACTGACACCAACACCAAGATAGGGTGCACAAACACCAGCACCATGATGTAGAGTACTGACACCAGCACCGTGATATAGGGCTCTGACACCAGCACCATGATATAGAGCACTGACACTAGCACCGAGATAGAGTGCACTGACACTAGCACCGTGATAGAGTGCACTGACACCAGCCCCGTGATAGAGAGCACTGACACCAGCACCAAGATAGAGAGTACTGACATTAGCACCGTGATATAGAGCTCTGACACCAGCACCATGATAGAGAGCACAGACACCAGCACCGAGATAGAGAGCACTGACACCAGCACCGAGATAGAGAGCACTGACACCAGCACCGAGATAGAGTGCACTGACACCAGCCCCGTGATAGACAGCACTGACACCAGCACCGTGATATAGCGCACTGACACCAGCACCGTGATAGAGAGCACTGACACCAGCAAGGAGATAGGGTGCACTGACACCAGCACTGTGATGTAGAGTACTGACACCAGCACCGAGATAGGGTGCACTGACACCAGCACCGTGATGTAGAGTACTGACACCAGCACCGTGATATAGAGCTCTGACACCAGCACCATGAAAGAGAGAACTGACACCAGCACCGAGATAGAGAGCACTGACACCAGCACCACGATATAGAGCACTGAAACCAGCACCGTGATGTAGAGTACTGACACCAGCACCGTGATATAGAGCTCTGACACCAGCACCATGAAAGAGAGAACTGACACCAGCACCGAGATAGAGAGCACTGAAATCAGCGCCATGATATAAAGCATTGAAATCGGCACTGTGAAAGAGAGCACTGACACCAGCACCATGATAGAGAGCACTGACACCAGCACCAAGATAGAGAGCACTGACACCAGCACCGTGATATAGAGCACTGACACCAGCACCGAGATAGAAAGCACTGACACCAACACAGAGATAGAGAGCACTGACACCAGCACTGTGATATAGCGCACTGACACCAGCACCATGATAGAGAGCACTGACACCAGCACAGAGATAGGGTGCACTGACACCAGCACCATGATAGAGAGCACTGACACCAGCACCAAGATAGAGAGCACTGACACCAGCACCGTGATATAGAGCACTGACACCAGCACCGAGATAGAAAGCACTGACACCAACACAGAGATAGAGAGCACTGACACCAGCACCGTGATAGAGTGCACTGACACCAGCCCCGTGATAGAGAGCTCTGACACCAGCACCGTGATAGAGCGCACTGACACCAGCACCAAGATAGACATCACTGACACCAGCACCGTGATAGAGTGCATTGATACCAGCACCGTGAGAGCTCTGACACCAGCACAGTGATAGAGTGCACTGACACCAGCACCGTGATATAGAGCACTGACATCGGCACCGAGGTAGAGTGCACAGACAACAGCACCATGATAGAGTGCACTGACACCAGCACCGTAAGAGCACTGACACCAGCACCGTGATAGAGTGCACTGACACCAGCACCGTGATATAGAGCACTGACACAAGCACCGATATATAAAGCACTGACACCAGCACCATGATAGAGTGCACTGACACCAGCACTGTGATATAGAGCACTGACACCAGCACCGAGATGGAGAGTACTGACACCAGCACCGAGATAGAGAGTACTGACACCAGCACCGTGATAGAGAGCACTGACACCAGCACCGAGAAAGAGAGCACTGACACTAGCACCGTGATAGAGTGCACGGACACATGCACCCTGAGAGCACTGACACCAGCACCGTGATAGAGTCCACTGGCACCAGCACCGTGATTGAGAGCACTGACACCAGCACCGAGATATAGAGCACTGGCATCAGCACCGTGATAGAGTGCACTGACACCAGCAATGTGATATAGAGCACAGACACCAGCACCGAGATAGAAAGCACTGACACCAACACCGAGATAGAGAGCACTGACACCAGCACCGTGATATAGCGCACTGACACCAGCAGCATGATAGAGAGCACTGACACCAGCATTGTGATGTAGAGTACTGAAACCAGCACAGTGATATAGAGCTCTGACACCAGCACCACGATAGAGAGAACTGACACCAGCACCGAGATAGAGAGCACTGACACCAGCACCGTGATATAGAGCACTGAAACCAGCACCGTGATATAAAGCACTGACACCAGCACCGTGATAGAGAGCACTGACACCAGCACTGTGATAGAGTGCACTGAAACCAGTACCGAGATAGAGTGCACAGACACTAGCACCATGATATAGAGCACTGACACCAGCACCGTGATATAGAACACCGGCACCGTGAAAGAGTGCACTGACACCAGCACTGGGAAAGAGTGCACTGACACCAGCACCATGAGATCACTGACACCAGCACCGTGATAGAGTGCACTGACACCAGCACCGTGATATAGAGCACTGACACCAACACCGGGGTAGAGCGCACTGACACCAGCACCATGATAGAGTGCACTGACACCAGCACCGTGAGAGCACTGACACCAGCACCATGATAGAGTGCACTGACACCAGCACCATGATATAGAGCAATGACACCAGCACCGTGTTAGAGTGCACTGACACCAGCACCGTGATATAGAGCACTGACACCAGCACCGTGATATGGAGCACTGACACCAGCACCGTGATATAAAGCACTGACACTGGCACATTGATATAGAGTACTGTCACTGGCACCATGATATAGAGCACTGACACCGCAAGGAGATAGAGAGCACTGACACCAGCACAGAGATAGAGAGCACTGACACCAGCACCGAGATAGCAAGCACTGACACCAGCACCGTGATATAGCGCACTGACACCAGCACCGTGATATAGCGCACTGACACCAACACCAAGATAGGGTGCACAAACACCAGCACCATAATGTAGAGTACTGACACCAGCACCGTGATATAGAACTCTGACACCAGCACCATGATAGAGAGCACTGACACTAGCACCGAGTTAGAGTGCACTGACACTAGCACCGTGATAGAGTGCACTGACAAGGGCCCCGTGATAGAGAGCACTGACACCAGCACCAAGATAGAGAGTACTGACATTAGCACCGTGATATAGAGCTCTGACACCAGCACCATGATAGAGAGCACTGACACAAGCACCGAGCTAGAAAGCACTGACACCAGCACCGAGATAGAGAGCACTGACACCAGCACCGAGATAGAGTGCACTGACACCAGCCCCGTGATAGAGAGCACTGACACCAGCACCGTGATATAGCGCACTGACACCAGCACCGTGATATAGCGCACTGACACCAGCACCGTGATATAGCGCACTGACACCAGCACCGTGATAGAGAGCACTGACACCAGCACAGAGATAGGGTGCACTGACACCAGCACTGTGATGTAGAGTACTGACACCAGCACCGAGATAGGGTGCACTGACACCAGCACCGTGATGTAGAGTACTGACACCAGCACCGTGATATAGAGCTCTGACACCAGCACCATGAAAGAGAGAACTGACACCAGCACCGAGATAGAGAGCACTGACACCAGCACCATGATATAGAGCACTGAAACCAGCACCGTGATATAAAGCATTGACACCGGCACTGTGAAAGAGTGCACTGACACGAGCACCGTGATATACAGCATTGATACCAGCACCCTGATATAGAGCACTGACACCAGCACCGTGATAGAGAGCACTGACACCAGCACTGAGATAGAGAGCACTGATACCAGCCCCGTGATAGAGAGCACTGACACCAGCACCGTGATAGAGCGCACTGACACCAGCACCATGATAGAGAGCACTGAAACCAGCACAGTGATATAGAGCACTAACACCAGCACCGAGATAGAGAGCACTGACACCAGCACCATGATAGAGAGCACTGACACCAGCACCAAGATAGAGAGCACTGGCACCAGCACCGTGATATAGAGCACTGACACCAGCACCGAGATAGAAAGCACTGACACCAACACAGAGATAGAGAGCACTGACAGCAGCACTGTGATATAGCGCACTGACACCAGCACCATGATAGAGAGCACTGACACCAGCACAGAGATAGGGTGCACTGACACCAGCACCATGATAGAGAGCACTGACACCAGCACCAAGATAGAGAGCACTGACACCAGCACCGTGATATAGAGCACTGACACCAGCACCGAGATAGAAAGCACTGACACCAACACAGAGATAGAGAGCACTGACACCAGCACCATGATAGAGTGCACTGACACCAGCCCCGTGATAAAGAGCACTGACACCAGCACCGTGATAGAGCGCACTGACACCAGCACCAAGATATACAGCACTGACACCAGCACCGTGATAGAGTGCATTGATACCGGCACCGTGAGAGCTCTGACACCAGCACAGTGATATAGTGCACTGACACCAGCACCGTGATATAGAGCACTGACACCGGCACCGAGGTAGAGTGCACTGACAACAGCACCATGATAGAGTGCACTGACACCAGCACCGTGAGAGCACTGACACCAGCACCGAGATAGAGAGTACTGACACCAGCACCGAGAAAGAGAGCACTGACACCAGCACCGTGATAGAGTGCACGGACACATGCACCCTGAGAGCACTGACACCAGCACCGTGATAGAGTCCACTGACACCAGCACCGTGATAGAGAGCACTGACACCAGCACCGAGATATAGAGCACTGGCATCAGCACCGTGATAGAGTGCACTGACACCAGCAATGTGATATAGAGCACTGACACCAGCACCGAGATAGAAAGCACTGACACCAACACCGAGATAGAGAGCACTGACACCAGCACCGTGATATAGCGCACTGACACCAGCACCATGATAGAGAGCACTGACACCAGCATTGTGATGTAGAATACTGACACCAGCACCGTGATATAGAGCTCTGACACCAGCACCATGATAGAGAGAACTGACACCAGCACCGAGATAGAGAGCACTGACACCAGCACCGTGATATAGAGCACTGAAACAAGCACCGTGATATAAAGCACTGACACCAGCACCGTGATATAGAGCACTGACACCAGCACTGTGATAGAGTGCACTGAAACCAGTACCGAGATAGAGTGCACAGACACTAGCACCATGATATAGAGCACTGACACCAGCACCGTGATATAGAACACCGGCACCGTGAAAGAGGGCACTGACACCAGCACTGGGATAGAGTGCACTGACACCAGCACCATGAGATCACTGACACCAGCACCGTGATAGAGTGCACTGACACCAGCACCGTGATATAGAGCACTGACACCAACACCGGGGTAGAGCGCACTGACACCAACACCGGGATAGAGCGCACTGACCCCAGCACCATGATAGAGTGCACTGACACCAGCACCGTGAGAGCACTGACACCAGCACCATGATAGAGTGCACTGACACCAGCACCATGATATAGAGCAATGACACCAGCACCGTATTAGAGTGCACTGACACCAGCACCGTGATATAGAGCACTGACACCAGCACCGTGATATGGAGCACTGACACCAGCACCGTGATATAAAGCACTGACACTGGCACATTGATATAGAGTACTGTCACTGGCACCATGATATAGAGCACTGACACCGCACCGAGATAGAGAGCACTGACACCAGCACAGAGATAGAGAGCACTGACATCAGCACCGAGATAGCAAGCACTGACACCAGCACTGTGATATAGCGCACTGACACCAGCACCGTAATATAGCGCACTGACACCAGCACCAAGATAGGGTGCACAAACTCCAGCACCATGATGTAGAGTACTGACACCAGCACCGTGATATAGAGCTCTGACACCAGCACCATGATAGAGAGCACTGACACTAGCACCGAGATAGAGTGCACTGACACTAGCACCGTGATAGAGAGCACTGACACCAGCACCAAGATAGAGAGTACTGACATTAGCACCGTGATATAGAGCTCTGACACCAGCACCATGATAGAGAGCACTGACACCAGCACCGAGCTAGAAAGCACTGACACCAGCACCGAGATAGAGAGCACTGACACCAGCACCGAGATAGAGTGCACTGACACCAGCACCGTGATAGAGTGCACTGACACCAGCCCCGTGATAGAGAGCACTGACACCAGCACTGGGATAGAGTGCACTGACACCAGCACCATGAGATCACTGACACCAGCACCGTGATAGAGTGCACTGACACCAGCACCATGATATAGAGCACTGACACCAACACCGGGGTAGAGCGCACTGACACCAACACCGGGATAGAGCGCACTGACACCAGCACCATGATAGAGTGCACTGACACCAGCACCGTGAGAGCACTGACACCAGCACCATGATAGAGTGCACTGACACCAGCACCATGATAGAGAGCAATGACACCAGCACCGTGTTAGAGTGCACTGACACCAGCACCGTGATATAGAGCACTGACACCAGCACCGTGATATGGAGCACTGACACCAGCACCGTGATATAAAGCACTGACACTGGCACATTGATATAGAGTACAGTCACTGGCACCATGATATAGAGCACTGACACCGCACAGAGATAGAGAGCACTGACACCAGCACAGAGATAGAGAGCACTGACACCAGCACCGAGATAGCGAGAACTGACACCAGCACCGTGATATAGCGCACTGACACCAGCACCGTGATATAGCGCACTGACACCAGCACCAAGATAGGGTGCACAAACACCAGCACCATGATGTAGAGAACTGACACCAGCACCATGATAGAGAGCACTGACACTAGCACCGAGATAGAGTGCACTGACACTAGCACCGAGATAGAGTGCACTGACACCAGCCCCGTGATAGAGAGCACTGACACCAGCACCAAGATAGAGAGTACTGACATTAGCACCGTGATATAGAGCTCTGACACCAGCACCATGATAGAGAGCACTGACACCAGCACCGAGCTAGAAAGTACTGACACCAGCACCGAGATAGAGAGCACTGACACCAGCACCGTGATAGAGAGCACTGACACCAGCATCGTGATATAGCGCACTGACACCAGCACCGTGATATAGCGCACTGACACCAGCACCGTGATAGAGAGCACTGACACCAGCACAGAGATAGGGTGCACTGACACCAGCACTGTGATGTAGAGTACTGACACCAGCACCGAGATAGGGTGCACTGACACCAGCACCGTGATGTAGAGTACTGGCACCAGCACCGTGATATAGAGCTCTGACACCAGCACCATGATAGAGAGAACTGACACCAGCACTGAGATAGAGAGCACTGACACCAGCACCATGATATAGAGCACTGAAACCAGCACCGTGATATAAAGCATTGACACCAGCACTGTGAAAGTGTGCACTGACACCAGCACCGTGATATACAGCATTGATACCAGCACCCTGATATAGAGCACTGACACCAGCACCGTGATAGAGAGCACTGACACCAGCACTGAGATAGAGAGCACTGATACCAGCCCCGTGATAGAGAGCACTGACACCAGCACCGTGATAGAGCGCACTGACACCAGCACCACGATAGAGAGCACTGACACCAGCACAGTGATATAGAGCACTAACACCAGCACCGAGATAGAGAGCACTGACACCAGCACAGTGATATAGAGCACTAACACCAGCACCGAGATAGAGAGCACTGACACCAGCACCATGATAGAGAGCACTGACACCAGCACCGAGATAGAAAGCACTGACACCAACACAGAGATAGCGAGCACTGACACCAGCACCGTGATATAGCGCACTGACACCAGCACCATGATAGAGAGCACTGACACCAGCACAAAGATAGGGTGCACTGACACCAGCACCATGATAGAGAGCACTGACACCAGCACCAAGATAGAGAGCACTGACACCAGCACTGTGATATAGAGCACTGACACCAGCACCGAGATAGAAAGCACTGACACCAACACAGAGATAGAGAGCACTGACACCAGCACCGTGATATAGCGCACTGACACCAGCACCATGATAGAGAGCACTGACACCAGCACAGAGATAGGGTGTACTGACACCAGCACCGTGATATAGAGCTCTGACACCAGCACCATGATAGAGAGAACTGATACCAGCACCGAGACAGAGAGCACTGACACCAGCACCGTGATATAGAGCACTGAAACCAGCACTGTGATATAAAGCACCGACACCAGCACCGTGATAGAGAGCACTGACACCAGCACCGTGATATAGAGCACCGGCACCGTGAAAGAGTGTACTTACACCAGCACTGGGATAGAGTGCACTGACACCAGCACCGTGATATAGAGCACTGACACCAACACCGGGATAGAGCGCACTGACACCAACACCGGGATAGAGCGCACTGACACCAGCACCATGATAGAGTGCACTGACACCAGCACCGTGAGAGCACTGACACCAGCACCATGGTAGAGTGCACTGACACCAGCACCATGATATAGAGCAATGACACCAGCACCGTGTTAGAGTGCACTGACACCAGCACCGTGATATAGAGCACTGACACCAGCACATTGATATAGAGTACTGTCACTGGCACCATGATATAGAGCACTGACACCGCACCAAGATAGAGAGCACTGACACCAGCACAGAGATAGAGAGCACTGACACCAGCACCGAGATAGAGAGCACTGACAACAGCACCGTGATATAGCGCACTGACACCAGCACCGTGATATAGCGCACTGACACCAGCACCGAGATAGGGTGCACAAACATCAGCACCATGATGTAGAGTACTGACACCAGCACCGTGATATAGAGCTCTGACACCAGCACCATGATAGAGAGCACTGACACTAGCACCGAGATAGAGTGCACTGACACTAGCACCATGATAGAGTGCACTGACACCAGCCCCCTGTGATGTAGAGTATTGACACCAGCACCGAGATAGGGTGCACTGACACCAGCACCGTGATGTAGAGTACTGACACCAGCACCATGATATAGAGCACTGACACCAGCACCATGATATAGAGCACTGAAACCAGCACCGTGATATAAAGCATTGACACCAGCACTGTGAAACAGTGCACTCACACCAGCACCGTGATATACAGCATTGATACCAGCACCCTGATATAGAGCACTGACACCAGCACCGTGATAGAGAGCACTGACACCAGCACTGAGATAGAGAGCACTGATACCAGCCGCGTGATAGAGAGCACTGACACCAGCACCGTGATAGAGCGCACTGACACCAGCACCATGATAGAGAACACTGACACCAGCACAGTGATATAGAGCACTAACACCAGCACCGAGATAGAGAGCACTGACACCAGCACCATGATAGAGAGCACTGACACCTGCACCAAGATAGAGAGCACTGACACCAGCATCGTGATATAGAGCACTGACACCAGCACCGAGATAGAAAGCACTGACACCAACACAGAGATAGAGAGTACTGACACCAGCACCATGATAGAGAGCACTGACACCAGCACAGAGATAGGGTGCACTGACACCAGCACCGTGATATAGAGCTCTGACACCAGCACCATGATATAGAGCACTGAAACCAGCACCGTGATATAAAGCATTGACACCAGCACTGTGAAAGAGTGCACTGACACCAGCACCGTGATATACAGCATTGATACCAGCACCCTGATATAGAGCACTGACACCAGCACCGTGATAGAGAGCACTGACACCATCACTGAGATAGAGAGCACTGATACCAGCCGCGTGATAGAGAGCACTGACACCAGCACCGTGATAGAGCACACTGACACCAGCACCATGATAGAGAGCACTGACACCAGCACAGTGATATAGAGCACTAACACCAGCACCGAGATAGAGAGCACTGACACCAGCACCATGATAGAGAGCACTGACACCAGCACCAAGATGGAGAGCACTGACACCAGCACCGTGATATAGAGCACTGACACCAGCACCGAGATAGAAAGCACTGACACCAACACAGAGATAGAGAGCACTGACACCAGCACCATGATAGAGAGCATTGACACCAGCACCATGATAGAGAGCACTGACACCAGCACAGAGATAGGGTGCACTGACACCAGCACCGTGATGTAGAGTACTGACACCAGCACCGTGATATAGAGCTCTGACACCAGCACCATGATAGAGAGAACTGACACCAGCACCGAGATAGAGAGCACTGACACCAGCACCGAGATATAGAGCACTGAAACCAGCACCGTGATATAAAGCACTGACACCAGCACCGTGATAGAGAGCACTGACACCAGCATCGTGATATAGAGCACTGACACCAGCACCGAGATAGAAAGCACTGACACCAACACAGAGATAGAGAGTACTGACACCAGCACCATGATAGAGAGCACTGACACCAGCACAGAGATAGGGTGCACTGACACCAGCACCGTGATATAGAGCTCTGACACCAGCACCATGATATAGAGCACTGAAACCAGCACCGTGATATAAAGCATTGACACCAGCACTGTGAAAGAGTGCACTGACACCAGCACCGTGATATACAGCATTGATACCAGCACCCTGATATAGAGTACTGACACCAGCACCGTGATAGAGAGCACTGACACCAGCACTGAGATAGAGAGCACTGATACCAGCCGCGTGATAGAGAGCACTGACACCAGCACCGTGATAGAGCGCACTGACACCAGCACCATGATAGAGAGCACTGACACCAGCACAGTGATATAGAGCACTAACACCAGCACCGAGATAGAGAGCACTGACACCAGCACCATGATAGAGAGCACTGACACCAGCACCAAGATGGAGAGCACTGACACCAGCACCGTGATATAGAGCACTGACACCAGCACCGAGATAGAAAGCACTGACACCAACACAGAGATAGAGAGCACTGACACCAGCACCATGATAGAGAGCACTGACACCAGCACCATGATAGAGAGCACTGACACCAGCACAGAGATAGGGTGCACTGACACCAGCACCGTGATGTAGAGTACTGACACCAGCACCATGATATAGAGCTCTGACACCAGCACCATGATAGAGAGAACTGACACCAGCACCGAGATAGAGAGCACTGACACCAGCACCGAGATATAGAGCACTGAAACCAGCACCGTGATATAAAGCACTGACACCAGCACCGTGATAGAGAGCACTGACACCAGCACTGTGATATAGAACACTGGCACCGTGAAAGAGTGCACTGACACCAGCACTGGGATAGAGTGCACTTACACCAGCACCATGAGATCACTGACACCAGCACCGTGATAGAGTGCACTAACACCAGCACCGTGATATAGAGCACTGACACCAAAACCGGGATAGAGCGCACTGACACCAACACCGGGATAGAGCGCACTGACACCAGCACCATGATAGAGTGCACTGACACCAGCACCGTGAGAGCACTGACACCAGCACCATGGTAGAGTGCACTGACACCAGCACCATGATATAGAGCAATGACACCAGCACCGTGTTAGAGTGCACTGACACCAGCACCGTGATATAGAGCACTGACACCAGCACCGTGATATGGAGCACTGACACCAGCACCGTTATATAGAGCACTGGCACCGGCACATTGATATAGAGTACTGTCACTGGCACCATGATATAGAGCACTGACACCGCACCAAGATAGAGAGCACTGACACCAGCACAGAGATAGAGAGCACTGACACCAGCACCGAGATAGAGAGCACTGACAACAGCACCGTGATATAGCGCACTGACACCAGCACCGAGATAGGGTGCACAAACATCAGCACCATGATGTAGAGTACTGACACCAGCACCGTGATATAGAGCTCTGACACCAGCACCATGATAGAGAGCACTGACACTAGCACCGAGATAGAGTGCACTGACACTAGCACCGTGATAGAGTGCACTGACACCAGCCCCGTGATAGAGAGCACTGACACCAGCACCAAGATAGAGAGTACTGACATCAGCACCGTGATATAGAGCTCTGACACCAGCACCATGATAGAGAGCACTGACACCAGCACCGAGCTAGAAAGCACTGACACCAGCACTGAGATAGAGAGCACTGACATCAGCACCATGATAGAGTGCACTGACACCAGCCCCATGATAGAGAGCACTGACACCAGCACCGTGATATAGCACACTGACACCAGCACCGTGATATAACGCACTGACACCAGCACCGTGATAGAGAGCACTGACACCAGCACAGAGATAGGGTGCACTGACACCAGCACTGTGATGTAGAGTACTGACACCAGCACCGAGATAGGGTGCACTGACACCAGCACCATGATATAGAGCACTGAAACCAGCACCGTGATATAAAGCATTGACACCAGCACTGTGAAAGAGTGCACTGACACCAGCACCGTGATATACAGCATTGATACCAGCACCCTGATATAGAGCACTGACACCAGCACCGTGATAGAGAGCACTGACACCAGCACCGTGATAGAGCGCACTGACACCAGCACCATGATAGAGAGCACTGACACCAGCACAGTGATATAGAGCACTAACACCAGCACCGAGATAGAGAGCACTGACACCAGCACCATGATAGAGAGCACTGACACCAGCACCGTGATATAGCACACTGACACCAGCACCGTGATATAACGCACTGACACCAGCACCGTGATAGAGAGCACTGACACCAGCACAGAGATAGGGTGCACTGACACCAGCACTGTGATGTAGAGTACTGACACCAGCACCGAGATAGGGTGCACTGACACCAGCACCATGATATAGAGCACTGAAACCAGCACCGTGATATAAAGCATTGACACCAGCACTGTGAAAGAGTGCACTGACACCAGCACCGTGATATACAGCATTGATACCAGCACCCTGATATAGAGCACTGACACCAGCACCGTGATAGAGAGCACTGACACCAGCACCGTGATAGAGCGCACTGACACCAGCACCATGATAGAGAGCACTGACACCAGCACAGTGATATAGAGCACTAACACCAGCACCGAGATAGAGAGCACTGACACCAGCACCATGATAGAGAGCACTGACACCAGCACCAAGATAGAGAGCACTGACACCAGCACCGTGATATAGAGCACTGACACCAGCACCGAGATAGAAAGCACTGACACCAACACAGAGATAGAGAGCACTGACACCAGCACCATGATAGAGAGCACTGACACCAGCACAGAGATAGGGTGCACTGACACCAGCACCGTGATGTAGAGTACTGACACCAGCACCGTGATATAGAGCTCTGACACCAGCACCATGATAGAGAGAACTGACACCAGCACCGAGATAGAGAGCACTGACACCAGCACCGAGATATAGAGCACTGAAACCAGCACCGTGATATAAAGCACTGACACCAGCACCGTGATAGAGAGCACTGACACCAGCACCGTGATTTAGAGCACTGGCACCGTGAAAGAGTGCACTGACACCAGCACTGGGATAGAGTGCACTTACACCAGCACCATGAAATCACTGACACCAGCACCGTGATAGAGTGCACTGACACCAGCACTGTGATATAGAGCACTGACACCAACACCGGGATAGAGCGCACTGACACCAGCACCCTGATAGAGTGCACTGACACCAGTACCATGATAGAGTGCACTGACACCAGCACCATGATATAGAGCAATGACACCAGCACCGTGTTAGAGTGCACTGACACCAGCACCGTGATATAGAGCACTGACACCAGCACCGTGATAAGGAGCACTGACACCAGCACCGTGATATAAAGCACTGATACCGGCACATTGATATAGAGTACTGTCACTGGCACCATGATATAGAGCACTGACACCCGCACCGAGATAGAGAGCACTGACACCAGCACAGAGATAGAGAGCACTGACATCAGCACCGAGATAGAGAGCACTGACACCAGCACCGTGATATAGCGCACTGACACCAGCACCGTGATAGGGTGCACAAACACCAGCACCAGTACTGACACCAGCACCGTGATATAGAGCTCTGACACCAGCACCGAGATAGAGAGCACTGACACCAGCACAGAGATAGAGAGCACTGACACCAGCACTGTGATAGAGTGCACTGACACCAGCCCCATGATAGAGAGCACTGACACCAGCACCGTGATAGAGCGCACTGACACCAGCACCGTGATAGAGTGCATTGATTCCAGCACCGTGAGAGCTCTGACACCAGCACAGTGATAGAGTGCACTGACACCAGCACCGTGATATAGAGCACTGACACCGGCACCAAGGTAGAGTGCACTGACAACAGCACCATGATAGAGTGCACTGACACCAGCACCGTGAGAGCACTGACACCAGCACCGTGATTGAGTGCACTGACACCAGCACCGTGATATAGAGCACTGACACCAGCACCGATATATAGAGCACTGGCATCAGCACCGTGATAGAGTGCACTGACACCAGAAACGTGATATAGAGCACTGACACCAGCACCGTGATATAGAGCACTGACACCAGCACCGTGATAGAGTGCACTGACACCAGCACCATGATATAGAGCACAGACACCAGCACCGTGATATAGAGCACTGACACCAGCACCGTGATAGTGTGCACTGACACCAGTACCGTGATAGAGTGCACTGACACCAGCACCTTCATAGAGTGCACTGACACCAGCACCGAGATAGAGTGCACTGACACCAGCACCGTGATAGAGTGCACTGACACCAGCACCTTCATAGAGTGCACTGACACCAGCACCTTCATAGAGTGCACTGACACCAGCACCGTGATATAGAGCACTGACACAAGCACCGTGATAGAGTGCACTGACACCAGAACCGTGATATAGACCACTGACACCAGCACCGTGATATAGAGCACTGACACCGGCACCGAGGTAGAGTGCACTGACAACAGCACCGTGATAGAGTGCACTGACACCAGCACCGTGAGAGCACTGACACCAACATAGTGATAGAGTGCACTGACACAAGCACCGATATATAGAGCACTGACACCAGCACTGTGATATAGAGCACTGACACCAGCACCGAGATAGAGAGTACTGACACCAGCACCGAGATAGAGAGCACTGACACCAGCACCGTGATATAGAGCACTGACACCGGCACATTGATATAGAGTACTGTCACTGGCACCATGATATAGAGCACTGACACCACACCGAGACAGAGAGCACTGACACCAGCACAGAGATAGAGAGCACTGACACCAGCACCGAGATAGAGAGCACTGACACCAGCACCATGATATAGAGCACTGACACCAGCACCGAGATAGACTGCACTGACACCATCACCGTAATATAGAGCACTGACACCAGCACCGTGATAGAGTGCACTGACACCAGCACCGTGAGAGTACTGACACCAGCACCTTGATAGAGTGCACTGACACCAGCACCGTGATAGAGAGCACTGACACCAGCACCATGATAGAGTGCACCGACACCCGCACCGTGATATAGAGCACTGACACCAGCACCGAGATAGAGTGCACTGACACCAGCACCGTGATATAGAGCACTGTCACCAGCACCGTGATATAGAGCACTGACACCAGCTCCGTGATAGAGAGCACTGGCACCAGTACCGTGATAGAGAGCACTGACACCAGCACCGAGATAGAGAGCACTGACACCAGCAACGTCATAGAGTGCACTGACACCAGCAACGTGATATAGAGCACTGACACCAGCACCGTGATATAGAGCACTGACACCAGCACCATGATAGAATGCACCGACACCAGCACCGAGATAGAAAGCACTGACACCAGCACCAGGATAGACAGCAATGACACCAGCATCGAGATAGAGAGCACTGACACCAGCACCGTGATAGAATGCACTGACACCAGTACCGTGATAGAATGCACTGACACCAGCACCGTGAGAGCACTGACACCAGCACCATGATATAGGGCACTGACACCAGCACCGTGTTATAGAGCACTGACACCAGCTCCATGATAGAGAGCACTGACACCAGCACCGTGATATAGAGCACTGACACCAGCACCGTGATAGAGTGCACGACACCATCACCGTGATATAGAGCACTGACACCAGCACCGAGATAGAGAGCACTAACACCAGCACCATAATAGAGAGCACTGACACCAGCACCGAGATAGAGAACACTGAAACCAGCACCGAGATAGAGTGCACTGACACCATCACCATGATATAGAGCACTGACACCAGCACCAAGATAGAGAGCACTGACACCAGCACCATAATAGAGAGCACTGACACCAGCACCGAGATAGAGAACACTGAAACCAGCACCGAGATAGAGTGCACTGACACCAGCACCTTGATATAGAACACTGACACCAGCACCGTTATATAGAGCACTGACACCAGCACCGTGATAGAGTGCACCGACACCAGCAACATGATATAGAGCACTGACACCAGCACCGTGATATAGATCACTGACACCAGCACCATGATAGAGTGCACCGACACTAGCACCGTTATATAGAGCACTGACACCAGCACCGTGATATAGAGCATTGATACCAGCACCCTGATAGAGAGCACTGACACCTGCACCGTGATATACAGCACTGACACCAGCACCGTGATATAGATCACTGACACCAGCACCGTGATAGAGTGCACCGACACCAGCACAGCGATATAGAGCATTGATACCAGCACCCTGATAGAGAGCACTGACACCAGCACCATGATAGAGAGCACTGACACTAGCACCGAGATAGAGTGCACTGAAACTAGCACCGTGATAGCGTGCACTGACACCAGCACCGTGAGAGCACTGACACCAGCACAGTGATAGAGTGCACTGACACCAGCACCATGATATAGAGCACTGACACCACCACCAAGATAGAGTGCACTGACACCAGCACCGTGAGAGCACTGACACCAGCACTGTGACATTTTTGTGAAAAATTTGATTGTATAACATTTTATTCTAGGATGTGTGTTTTATAGATTGTCATCTTTCTCCCTGTGTCTGGTTTGATCGAGGAGCGCTCTAGCAGAGCGTACTTGGGTCAAATCGAGACCAGTGGTAAAAACGGTCAGTATGAAAACCTTCTCTTCGGATTTGAGACGTGTTCTCTGCATCTGTGGATGTTTGTTGGTTTGTAGGTACCAAGCGCAATGCGCTGGGCTTCTTGCCTTCAAATGAATATGGGCATTAGAGAAGCAAAGTTTACATAACGAGATAGACATATTATTTTATCTCTGTGTGGCTACGTTATCCTTTTTGGATAATATCTGCTTTAATAAGAGGACATTGGTATCTGCCTTGTTAATATACTAGTACCGTATGTTAACAACACCAGTAGCAATGTCCCCACAGATTGTCTCAAGCTTTTAAGAACCATTAGAATGAGCTCACTCCATACTGTTTACTTTGAAAACACTATGGTCTGTGCTCCATGCTGACTAAAAGGGGGTGTGTGCACTTCCTCTTGTGAATGCCCTCCCCTTTAATGCATGTCATTTCCTGTGATGTAATTTTCTGTACTGAGGAAGTGCTTGCCTATTGTGGGCATGACTTCCTGTTTGTCATTCTTTGGGAGATAATAAAAGGCGATGTTGAGCACCCCGGGGGGGGGGCATAAGCATGGAACTGAGAACATAAGGCTGCGTACACACGGGCAGACTGTTCGCCCAACCTTGTTCGTCAAACAATCCGACAAACAGTCCGCTCAAGATTAGCATGAACGGACTTGACCACACACGATGAACGAACAGTCCGCTGAAAGCGTGCGCGATGACGTACGTCACGTACGACGGGACTAGAAATAGGAAGTCCAAGACACAGCAAAGCACCCTTTGGGCTCCTTCTGCTGACTTTGGGTTAGTAGAAGTTTGGTTAGAGACGATTCGCGCTTTTCAGACTTCAGCTTAATTTGTCCGTTCACTGCGGCGCAGTCTACCTGTGAGGTTTGTATCTGTCTTTCGGTACGCGTGGATCAGTTGTACCTGTTATTAGCTCGTTTCTAGGTTTCAGGTCGTTCTTCATAGGTCTGGCTGTTCTTCAGTGCGTTCAGTTGAGCTTGTCTGTCCAGCCGACCGTTTCAAAGCCATGGAGAGTGGAGGTACTCGGGAACGAGTTCGTGCTATATTGGGGCTTGGTGTTGGGGTTAATACTTTGACCCGAGCCCAGTCTGTGAACAGGGTGAGGAGGAGTTCATGGACAAAGAATTGGTTGCGCCAGCGTGACCAATTCTCGCATATGCCTTTACTCCGTGAGATCCGTGAGAATAATCCTGATGATTTCAGGAATTATCTCAGGATGACGGACCCCGTTTTTCACCGTCTGCTGGCTTTGCTGACCCCTTATATCAGCAGGCAGGATACCTGCATGCGGCAAGCCATCACTCCGGAGCAGAGGCTCGTCGCCACGTTGCGCTACTTGGCGACAGGGAGAAGCCTTCAGGACCTCAAGTTCTCGACAGGCATCTCCCCCCAGGCTCTGGGGATCATTATTCCAGAGACCTGTTCTGCCATTATTCGGGTCCTGCAGAAGGAATATATGAAGGTAAGTTTGTTCTTTTAATATTGCATTATATGCATTATATGCATTGTATGTTTGTATTCATTTCATCATGACTTTTAATATCCATGACAGGAATATGATGTGAATGTCCCCTTTATATGAATGCATGCATTTTTTTTTTTTTTTTTATGTTTTTTTTTTTTTTTTTTTGTGTCTTTTTTTTGAGCTTTTTACCTTTTTGTGTCCCACGTGCATATTTGCTTTCATTAACGTCCTCAGCATTCAATCCTGGGCCCCATATACACCCACAGCCGAGACTGTTTTTCTCTATAATTCATATTGTCAGCTCCATTGTACTATTTTACTTGCCCCCCACCCTTTGTATACTCTTTGTATACACCCTGTGTGTGTAGATAGATAGAGAGATAGAGAGATAGAGAGAGAGAGAGAGATAGATAGATAGATAGATAGATAGATAGATATAGATATAGATATAGATATATAGATATATAGATATATAGATATAGATATATAGATATAGAGATATATAGATATAGAGATATATAGATATAGAGATATAGAGATATAGATATAGAGATATAGATATAGATATAGATATAGATATAGATATAGATAAAGATATATAGATATAGATATAGATATGGATTGTCAACTCATTAATTATTCCCCCCACTCAAATTGTTTGCAGGTGTTGGATACTCATTAATTAGTCCCCCCACCCCACTCAAATTGCTTGCAGGTGTTGGATACTTATTAATTAGTCCCCCCACCCCACTCAAATTGCTTGCAGGTGTTGGATACTTATTAATTAGTCCCCCCACCCCACTCAAATTGCTTGCAGGTGTTGGATACTCATTAATTAGTCCCCCCACCCCACTTACCCACCTAATTTATGTCCCCTGGTCCATCAGAGGGCTGATTAATCTGTGAATTGGTCCACCCATTTTTTTTTTTTTTTTGTTTAAATTATTTTATTTTTTTTATTTTTTTTGTGTCATTTTTTTTAGCTTTTTACCTTTTTGTGTCCCACGTGCATATTTGCTTTCATTAACGTCCTCAGCATTCAATCCTGGGCCCCATATACACCCACAGGCGAGACTGTTTTTCTCTATAATTCATATTGTCAGCTCCATTGTACTATTTTACTTGCCCCCCCCCCCCACCCTTTGTATACTCTTTGTATACACCCTGTGTGTGTGTGTAGATAGATAGATAGAGATAGATAGAGATAGATAGATAGATAGATAGATAGATAGATAGATAGATAGATAGATAGATAGATAGATAGATAGATAGATAGATAGATATAGAGATAGATATATAGAGATATATATAGATAGATATAGATATATAGATATAGATAGATATATAGATATAGATATAGATAGATATATAGATATAGATAGATATATAGATATAGATATAGATAAATATATATGGATTGTCAACTCATTAATTAGTCCCCCCACTCAAATTGCTTGCAGGTGTTGGATACTCATTAATTAGTCCCCCCCACCCCACTTACCCACCTAATTTATGTCCCCTGGTCCATCAGAGGGCTGATTAATCTGTGAATTGGTCCGCCTACTTTTTTTTTTTTTTGGCAGAAAACAAATTTGCAATATTTCTGTTTAACTGTTGTTCCAAAATGTTTTTGAGTTTTATTTGTTATGAATTGTTTTTATTTAATGACTAATTTTTTTTTTGTTTGACTCCCCAGTGTCCTTCCATGCCACAGGAATGGCAGACTGTGGCTTCCCAGTTCGCTGCCCGTTGGGACTTCCCCAACTGCGGAGGGGCGATCGACGGGAAACATGTGAGGATTGTGCTCCCACCCCATTCGGGGTCCTACTATTGGAATTATAAGGGGTTCCATAGTGTGGTGCTAATGGCGGTGGTGTCGGCACAATGTGACTTTCTTTATGTGGATGTGGGGAAGAACGGCCGGATGTCTGACGGAGGAGTCTTTAGGCAGACCGAGTTCTGCCACCGTCTTATCACTGGTGGCCTGGACTTGCCACCAGATGCCGAGAATGTGGAGGGGCTACCGTTTGTTTTTCTGGCTGATGAAGCGTTCGGTCTGAGTGAACATCTTATGAGACCCTTCCCCCAAAGGACCCTCACCCCGGAGAGGAGGGTTTTTAATTACCGGCTGGCCAGAGCAAGAAGGGTTGTGGAGAGTGCCTTTGGCATTATGGCCAGCCGGTTCCGTCTGTTACTGACAGCCATCAACCTTGCAGAATATAAACTGAACTATGTGATTCTGTGCTGCTGCATTCTGCACAATTTTCTACGGAAATTTTCAGGTAACCAGTACCTGCAGCCTATTGGGCCTGAGGCCGGACTAATATTTCCAGAACTGACAGGGCTGGATCATGCCCTTCCTGGCTTAGCCCCCCAAACAGCACGTGAGGTGCGTGACCGCTATGTCAGCTATTTTAATGGTAGGGGGGCTATTCCAATGCCAGCTGAGCAATAAAAATGTATTTTTCTTGAAATATGTATTGTCTGTTCAAATTTTTAAGTTGGGTTCTTGTTTGCTTTTCACGTTGCTTGTCTCCTACATATTGTCCTAATTCAGGGATATGCAATTGGCCAACCTCCAGCTGGTGCAAAACTACAAGTCAATCATGCCTCTGGGTCTCATGCTTGTGGCTGTCAGTCTTGCTATGCTTCATGGGACTTGTAGTTCTGCAACAGCTGGATTTCCACTAATTGCATATTCCTGTCCTAGTGCATTTGTATAGCAAAGTGGTTTTTGACAATAGGAAATAAGGCCCTTTGTGACAGAAAACACAAAATGACTTCCTAAACTGGTATTGAGTATTGAAATAAGTAGACACACACACACACACACATCTTTTTTTTGATTTTTTAATAGTGCACATTCCAACCAGTGCCTCTTTTTTAGATATTTTTCTTTTTGTGTTTTTTTTTTTTTTGGAATTGTTAATTTTTTTTTTTTTTCTTTTTTTGTAAACATAGAAATATATAGATATATCTAAAATACAATTATCACAAAAATAAAAAAATAAAAGCATCTTTTTAACTATTTACATAAAACAAGGGGTAAAGCCAAATTTTGAAGATGCACACCAAAAATTGGTAATGTCAACATGTGCTATGTACCATCATGAGTGATCAATGGACGTGTTTGGTGTGTGCAATCCCTTCCTCTCACATACTAGAATGAGGAAGGGTTTGCAAACACCAAATGCGTCCATTGCGATCCTCTGATGGCACATAGCACATGTTGACACACCGTGTGCATCTTCAAAATTTGGCCTCTAAAAACTATGTTCTAAAAACATTAAAAACTTTTTGGCAAGGAAATGAAGAACATGATCGATTGTGTTTTAGGGAAAGGGGCTTAGATTCTCCCTAAAACATTGATCATGTTCTTCATTTCCTGCCTCATAGTGACCAGTTGCTGTTGTATGGCATGGATTTGGTGTTGCATGGCCTGGATGTTGTTCTCCATGAAATCAATCCTGCCATTCCAGGCCATGATCTGCCCAATCAGCCTCTGGGCACCGTCAGAGGTAAATGGCTCTGCAGCTTGTTGTCCTTCCACAACCAGATCATCACCTAAAAACATGTGTAGATAAAAAATTGGTTAACATATACAGCCATTAATTGTTTACCTTAAGCTGGGTTGTCAGACACTCACTTTGTGGGGTGTGTATCTCCACCACCTCTTCCTCCTCCACATCTAGCCCTGGGCTCGGCTGATCCAGAGGAGCTACGGAGCTTGGTCCAGCGGAGGATACGGAGCTTGGCTGCTCCCTCTCGGACACAGGGCTGGGCAGCTCCAATACCGACGCGGGGCTGGGGCTAAGTGCCCAATCAGGCTGGCGAGGTCTGGGGGTCCTGGGCTGCTCCGCCTCTTGTCTGAGTCTTTGTTCCCCTATGAGAATGAAAAAAAAAAAAGGATACTTTTAAGCATAGTGATATTTGACTACAGAAATTTGAATATGAAACATTGGTTTGAAGTGGTGTACAATTATTAGCTGGTTATTACAAGCTCCTAGTTTAATACATCCTTAAAATTACTTTTTTTTAGTTAGGCTGTGTTCAGACTGCTGCGATGTGTGAACGCTGCAAATCTACTGTGGTTTCACGCATCGCATGTGCAGTTCGCACTGCCCTATGTGACCTGCTGGGAGTATCAGTGTAAAGTTTTATTGACACCTCCAAATTAGTTCTCATTTCACAGTGCAATCTTTAAACTCGGACAGGAATCGGACCACATGGTGTGAACACCCATGTGATCCGATTCGGCTGTGGACTAAAAAAAGGGCCATGTACAAGTTTGGGCCGGATGCGATGCGAATTCAGCCATACTATATGTATGGCTGAAATCGCATCACACAGAGATCACATGTGATTTGCACTGCAGTGCGGTGCAAATCACATTTGATCTCGTACATTGCAGCAATGTGAACCTAGCCTTTAACCAAACTGTGATACTTTATATCTTTTGTCCAAGTTTCACAGACGGACACACTCGAATCATCCCCTGGAGTACCTGTGTGTGATTATGTCAAAAAATGTTCTATGATGTCCCAAACTACACTTAAATGTTTCCCAGTCCAGATGTTGAACCAGCATTTTATCTATCTATCTATCTATCTCATTTTTTTGATTGAGTCTACATTGCACTGAATAAATTGATGAAACTTTGTTAAAAACTTATATCCTATAAACTGAGCGTGACAATTCAGTTTATCATGAACAATACAAAAAAATTAATAACTAATTAAAATCTAATCCAACACCAGATAAATTTACACCATATACAAATTCATGCTATTTACGCCCACATATACGAACAACCATATGCGCTCATTACATGAACTATTAACTACACGAACTATCAAATCCGCCAGATTTACATTCAATACCTACACGAACGATTACGAACAAATCCGCCAGATTTACATACAATACCTACACGAACGATTACGATCAAATCCGCCAGATTTACATACAATACCTACACAAACGATTATGTCCGACAGTCACGAGAAATGCGGAGTTTACTCACTTTTTTTCAGGGCCTTTTTGATGCGGTGATATTGGTCCGGCTCCCTGGACTTGATGTCGGACCATCGTTTCCGGAGCTGGTCCTTGCCTCTTTGTACCCCAAATTTGTTCTGCAACGATGTCACGACCTTATCCAAGATGGCGCTTTTCCGGACGTTAGGTTTGGGGTACGGGCCATGTTCCCCATCATAGTCCTCCCTTCTTAATATAGCCACCATCTCTTCAAAGGCCATATTGGTGGCCTTATATCTCCTCCTTGCTCCGGAAGCATGGGGTCCATGGCTTTCCTCCGCGCTGCTCACGCTGCTAATTGAATTTGCATCCGCCATTTTCTCCTATCATTCACCCACAGCGGAACGAGGGTAAAAGGGGCGGGGAAATACGGTCACAAGGAACGTCAGGGGCGGGCGACGCAGGCGGAGCCTGAACGCATGCGCTGTATATAAAGCGTTACCGCAAGGCCGTACGCTTGTCCGAACGGAAGCAGCGAGTGCTACACGCGACGGTAAGATAGTTATCGTTTTATTTTCGTTTAATTTAAAGCCTGCGTTAGGAATGTGTATATTGAAATTTAATCTTATTGATGTTTAATTGATTTTTATGTGGGTTGGTGGTTGAGTGGGGTTGGTGTTTTGTGTGGTAGTGTGGGGGTGGAGGTGGGTGTATAGGGGGGGTAGTGTGTGTGTGTGGGGGGGGGGTAGTGTTTGTGTGTGTGGGAGGGGTAGTGTGTGTGTGTGTGTGTGTGTGTGTGTGTGTGGGGCAGTAGTGTGTGTAGTGTGTGTGTGTGTGTGTGTGTGTGGGGGGGGGGGGTAGTGTGTGTGTGTGTGGGGGGGGGGGGTAGTGTTTGTGTGGGGGGTAGTGTTTGTGTGTGTGGGAGGGGTAGTGTGTGTGTGTGTGTGTGTGTGTGTATGGGGCAGTAGTGTGTGTAGTGTGTGTGTGTGTGGGGGGGGTAGTGTGTGTGTGTGGGGGGGGGGTAGTGTTTGTGTGTGTGGGAGGGGTAGTGTGTGTGTGTGTGTGTATGGGGCAGTAGTGTGTGTAGTGTGTGTGTGTGTGTGTGTGTGTGGGGGGGGGGGGTAGTGTGTGTGTGGGGGGGTAGTGTGTGTGTGTGTGTGTGTGTGTGTGTGTGTGGGGAGGGCGGGGGTAGTGTTTGTGTGTGTGTGTGGGAGGGGTAGTGTGTGTGTGGGAGGGGTAGTGTGTGTGTGTGGGGTAGTGTGTGTGTGTGGGGGTAGCGTGTGTGGTAGTGTGTGTCTCGCCTACATTGTCACAATATAGTGTGCATTTGGTCTGACTTTTTTTTTTTGGTATTTTTTTTTCAGAAAATGCAAAGGTATACCCCAGACCCCTTTAAGGAGGAGGCCTTCCTCTCAACATTTCTGGATTTAATTGAGTCGCACAGTAGTCTTTGGGATTCAAAACACCCCCAATATTCAAGCCGTGCTGCCCGGAAGAAGACACTGGAGACAGTTTTGACGTTTGTGAAAATCCGACTCCCCCAGGCAGACACTGACTTTGTGAACGCCAAAATTAAGAACCTGCGTAGCGTGTATAGGCGGGAGCGCAGAAAGATCCTAGAGTCCCAAACATCAGGATCAGCAGCAGGTCAGGTCTATGTACCTAAGCTGTGGTATTATGACAGGCTGCGTTTTCTGGATGACACGTCAGAAGCCAGGCAGTCACTTTCGACTCTTCCGTCTACCCGTCCCTCCACCCTTCCCTCCGCCTCAGGTGAGCCATCCCTGGAAGATCCAGACCCTTCCTTGCTGGACGAAGTTGATGCGCCCAGCTGGAGCCAGGTATATTTTAGTTTCTAAAGTTTGGATTGCTCAAATATTAATGATGTAAAGTTCAATGTTTGAATTGCTTCCAAATCTAGGATTTCATCACAAATTAAATTAGATAGAAGGATACAGTAGTTTACACAAATGTGGCTCAAATCTTGGTGAACTGATGGAAAAATGATGGTGTCAAAATGATAGCCTTTTGTATTTCAAGACAAATGTATTTGCAAGTGAGAACTGTAAAATTGTTAGTGATTGATGATTTCAAAATATAGACATATTTTATTTATTGATTTCTTTGTTTTTTACACAGGATGAGCTCACCCAGGAGGAGGCCGGGACCAGTGGTATGGAGGAGGAGGCCGGGACCAGCCACACACAGGAGCTAGCTGGGCCCAGCAGGAGTCGGACTGAAAGCCAGGTCCCTCCCCTCCGCCTAGCCAGCAAAAGGCCCAGGAGGATGACCCGTACAGAGGAGGAGTCCTTGGCGCTTATACGCCAAGCCACACAAGTTCTGTCCAAACCCCCCAATCCGGAGGAGGCCTATGGCACTTATCTGGCTAGTAAGCTACTTGAAATGGACAAACCACAGCGCAACTTGTGTGAAGCAATATTTTTTGATGCCATCCAACGGGGTCTGAAGGGTGAGCTCACACCCACCAGCAAGCTTTATAACGCAGACCCTACTGCTCCTCCTCCTCCTCCTCCTCCTCCTCCTCCTCCTCCTCCTCCTACCACAAGTCCACCACCAGAGGCACAGCCTCCAGCGACGCGTGGAGGGAAGGCTAGACGGAAGAGTCGCAAGTGACTGCCTGGCTTCAGTCTGCTCTGAAAGAAGACGCAGGCTGTTGTAGTACCACAGTCTGGGGACATAGATCTCATCTGCTGCTGTTCCTGGTCTTTGGGATTCTAGGACCTGGTTGTGCTCCCTATATACATGCTACACAGGTTCGGAATTTTGGTGGCCACTCACTTGATGTGTGCCTGGGGGACAAAAGGCTTCACAAACGTCAAAATTGTCTCCAGTGTGGCCTCCCTCTTGATTTACCTTTGTTCTGAGGAAAAATAAAACTTTATTATTTCAAAAAAATATTGTATGTTTTTTTTTTTTGGCTTAAAAAACAAAGTTTATTTGTGAGTAGGCAGATACATGTCAAAAGACTCTGGGTGTTATTTACAAAACACACGTTTATGTAAATATGCTAACTTCAAGTGCAATTTTTAAAGCACTGCAAGTGCACTTGGAAGTGCAGTCGCTGTAAATTTGAGGCTTAACATTTGAAATGAGGGGAAGCTCTGCTGATTTTGAACCTGCAATCATGTGTAAGCTAAAATTCTGGTTTGGGTATCTATCTATCTATCTATCTATCTATCTATCTATCTATCTATCTATCTATCTATCTCTACTTGCATAGTCCTGCTTGGCCAAAAAAAAATGCAAGTCCCCCCCACAAAAAAAAAAAAAAAAATGACAATAGTAGTTCCAAAAATATATAGTAATAGATAAATTCTATATTTTTTTTTTAATAAATAAATAAATAAATCAAAAAAAATATATATATATATATATATATATATATATATATATATATATATATATATATATATATATATACACATTTTTTGGGGTTTTTTTTTTTTTTTTTTTTTAAGATAGATATATAGATATAGATATATATATATATATATATATATATATATAATTTAAAAAAAAAAAATTTTTTGGGGGGGGGGGGGGTTTTGAAAAAAAATTTGAATATATTTTTTCTATAATTGGAAGATTAATCATAGGATGAGGATGAATAAAAACATGTGGTATAACTCTGTGTGAATATAAGCAGCAAAGCTACTTCACTTTTCTTGCATTACGAAGAAGAAAAGAACGGGCTATATTAAAAAAACACAAAATTAGCAGCATGACGAATATGCTAGCTTCAATACGAACACTAGTTTTACAAGACCGAGCGCTTCCGCCCTGTCCGCCCTGTAAATCCTTTCTGGGCATGCGCGAAACTTAGTCTGTCGAACGAGCCTACACACGAGCAGACTGTCCAGTGAAACCAAGTTTCAGCGGACTGTCTTACGGGAATTCCGAAAAACTTTGTTCGTCAGACTGTCCGCTGAAACTGTCCGCTGAAGCCCACACACGAGCAGACTGTCCGCTGAAACACTGTTCAGCGGACAAAGTTGGGCGAACAGTCCGCCCGTGTGTACGCGGCCTAAGAAGGATGGTTGAGTCTGTTCATTGGGATGAATGTGTTGGAAGGTAAGCTAAAGCATTATATCATTAAGATGGAAATGGGTGCTTATATGAGCACAGCAGCAGATGTGGCTATGTGCATAGCATACAGCCTACTTTCTACGACAATATAGAGCACTGACACAAGCACCGTGATATAGAGCACTGACACCAGCACCGAGATAGAGAGCACTGACACCAGCACTGAGATAGAGTGCACTGACACCAGCACCGTGATAGAGTGCATTGACACCAGCACCGTGATAGAGAGCACTGACACCAGCACCGTGATAGAGCGCACTGACACCAGCACCGTGATAGAGAGTACTGACACCAGCACCATGATAGAGTGCACTGACACCAGCACCGTGATAGAGTGCACTGACACCAGCACCGTGATATAGAGCACTGACACCAGCACCGTGATAGAATGTACTAACACCAGCACAGTGATAGAGTGCACTGAAAGCAGCCCCAAGATAAAGAGCACCGACACCAGCACCATGATAGAGCGCACTGACACCAGCACCGTGATAGAGCGCACCGACACCAGCACCGTGATAGAGCGCACCGACACCAGCACCGTGATTTTTTTTGTACAAGGAAGTGAGCCAAATGTAGAAAAAAGGTCTGTGTGCTCGATTAAATAAATCGTTTATAGAGATATACATGGTCTACTGGTCACATGTGTTGAATTCCTCCTAGATCAATGCCTCATTAATTTTTATAAATGTGAGGTAGTAAACACTGTCGTGAGCTAGGCGGGTGCGCTTATCGGTCACGATCCTCCCTGCTGCGCTGGACGTCCTTTCGGACAGGACACTGGATGAGTTCCATTGCAAATTGGGCGAGCTCTGGCCAGAGGTCAAGCCTGCCCATCCAGTAGTCCAGGGGTTCATCACTCCTCAGAGCGTCCACATCGGCTGTTAACCCGGTGTAATCAGACACCTGTCGGTCTAGGCGTTCCCTGATGTTGGATCCGGATGAGACCTGTCGATGGGTCGGCTGAAAGAATGACCTCATATCAGAAGTCACCAACACATCTTCAAACCGCCCTCTTCTTGCAGACGCTGTTGGATTGGTACCTGCAACTCTTTCTCTGGGAGTGTGAATTCCTCCTCTGCTAGCGCACGCAAAAGCAGAATGCAGCATTTCTCGAAGCAAGGCCTGGAAATGCTCCATTCTGACAGCCCTCTGTGACGGAGGTAACATTTCCGCCATTTTGTGTTTGTACCGTAAGTACATTGCCACCCAGTACTGGTCCTTGACCCTTATGCTTTTTATACAAGGGTCCCTGTTAAAACACTGGAGCATGAAGGCCCCCATTTGCACTAAACTGAAAGCGGTATGGTGGCCTGGCTCCTGCTCATCATCCAGGATAATGTCATCCTCATCGTTCTCCTCTCCCCACCCACGCACAACAGGGATCCCAGAAAGGTTTAAAGCATGCTCTTCTTGCTTCTCCTCATCCGCCCCAGCACCATCCTCCTCTGACTCCTCTTCAGACTCCTGTTGTTGACTTTTCTCAGATAGAGTAGCCCTCCCTGGGAATTCATCCAGCATTGCGACTTCCTCATCTTCCTGCTACTGCTCCTCCATGGCTTGATCAATGACATGACGCAATGCACGCTCCATAAAGAAGGCATAAGGTACCATGTCACTGATGGCACCATGGCTGCGACTGAGCAGTTTGGTGATCTCATCAAATGGCCGCAGAAGTCTGCATGCGTCGCACATGAGCAGCCACTGGCGCTGTGAAATAAAAACCAGCTCCCCAGAACCTGTTCAGCTGCAGAGTTCGTACAGGTAGACGTTAACTGCACGTTTCTGCTGGAGCAGCCTATCAAGCATATGGAAGGTTGAATTCCATTGCATCGCAAATAAGACGTCTGACCGGCAGATTGTGGCACCGCGAATGTCAGCAAGGCGAGCCATGGCCGTGTAAGATCTTCTGAAATGGTCAGAGATTTTCCTTGCCTGCCGCAAGATGTCCTGGACCCCAGGGTATTTGACAACGAATCGCTGCACAAACAAGTTTAAGACGTGTGCCATGCATGGCACGTGCGTAATTTTCAATGCGCTAAGCAGATTGGTACCATTGTCACACACGACTTTACCAACTGTCAAATTGAGCGTTGTTATCCACTGATCTGCCTGTGAACGCAAAGCTAAAAGGAGTGCCGGGTCAGTGTGGCTCTTGGCTTCCAGGCACAACAGACACAGCACAGCATGGCAATGTCTCACCTGGCATGTCGAATAGGTTCTGGGCAGCTTTGGCGGCGCAGCGGAAGAGACGATAGCAGCAGAAAAGGAGGAGTCAGCCAAGGAGGAGAGGGAGGAGGATGGAGTAAGAGGAGGAGAAGAGCCAGGCCTGCATGCAATCCGTGGCGGTAAAACCAAATCTACACGGGTGCTACGGGTTACATGCTTGGCGGCCATCAGAAGGTTCACCCAGTGGGCAGTAAAAGCGATACACCTTCCCTGCCCATGTTTGCTAGACCACGTGTCTGTGGTCAGGTGTATCTTGGCACCGACTCTGTTTGCCAGAGATACATTCACTTGCCGCTCAACATGGCCATATAGCTCTGGGATGCCCTTCTGTGAGAAATAATTCCTTCCTGGGACCTTCCATTGTGGTGTTCCAATGGCCACAAATTTTTGAAAGACCTCAGAGTCCACCAGTTTATATGGCAGTAGTTGGCAGGCCCAGCCATCAACCGTTGGGCAAGAGGGTTATCCGGCATCATCACTTTTTTCCAGAAAAACGTGAGCTTGGCATGATGGAAGGTGGAGTGGAGGACAATTGTGAGGAGAGAGGAGAAGGAGAAGTAGAAGACAAGGCTGGACGGTGAGGGCCTGGAGTGTGGCTTTGTGTGTTCCGTTGCTCCCACTGTGCCTTCTTAAGGCGGTCGTCCTTAGGTGAGTGTTGGGCTTACCATGACTTATGCTTTGACTGTAAAGATGGCAACACTATTGTCAGCAGTGGACACGTTAAAAAAAGCCCACACTGCGGAGCCATGTACCGGCGTCCTGGGAGCGCCAGATGTGACCATACATGGTTGATGCCTCGCTCCTGATACATTCGCAGTCTGCTTTGTCCCTATCTGCTGGTCCATATCTCCCCACGTGGCACCACTAGACATGTCATCATCGACGTCACCTTTCCCACCGCTATAATTAGAGATCTCGGAGTAGGCAGTAACAGCGGGGACCAACCTCCTCCTTGGGCTGATCTGGGTACTGTTGTCAGACTGCTGAGTGGTGGTTGTTGCTACCTCCTCTTCCTGATCCAATGGCAAGAGTGGCTGCGCATCGGAAACGTCTTGATATGGATCGGAAAATAATTCCTGTGACTCAAGCGGAGGGTATATGGTGGTGGTGGTGGTGTTGGTGGTAGTGTCTTTGGGGGTGTACATAGCAGAGAGTGAAGAAGAGGGTGCAGAAGAATAAGGCTGAGTGAGCCACTCAACCAAGTCTGGTGCGTCCTTTGACGTAATCTCATGCACCTTCTGCCATTTGCCACTTTGGCTGAAGCCTGTTGCTCCTGCCCTACCCCTACCACCCCTGCGGAAGGGCCTGCCTCTTCCTCTGCCTTTCATTTTTTAAATTACCCTGTGACAAAAGTCTCTAGAGAAGTGCAGTATGTATGTGGAAGAAGGTATATAACACCCCGCTTCAATCTGTCGTTTTTGGGGGCCACTGGTCTATCGCACCAGTTATAATACTTTTTTTTTATTGCGTTTGTCACTCTTTGTAGTATCGCTGCAGAACCGCTCAGCAGTCACAATTCTGCACAGTGGAAAAGCACTATACTATGGTTTCTATATGTGCAAGTATTTTATAAGTGTATTACACACCTATATACTGCACATCAAATAGTACACCTATACTAGTCCTTAAAAGGACCTTTGTGGACCTAGTAGCTAGTGATTTGCAGACTGTCCCTCAGTCCCTACACTGATAAAAGACTGCTGCAGAATAGGGCAGTAATATGCAGCACAGCCCTGCACCAGCACCCTATATATTGTACACCTATACCAGTCCTTAAAAGGACCTTTGTGGACCTAATAGTAATAGCTAGCTAGTGATTAAACTGACTGTCCCTGCTGCACACAGCATCCTGTCCCTACACTGACAAAAGACAGCTGCAATCACCAGCACAGCAGTGCACTGAACCCTATATACTGTACTACACCTATACCAGTCTTTAAAAGGACTTTTGTGGACCTAATAGCTAGTGATTTGTGTCACTAGAGTCTCTCCCTGCTGCACACAGCGTCCTGTCCCTACACTGACAAAAGATAGGTTGCTGCAATCACCAGCACAGTAGTGCACTGAACCCTATATACTGTACCACACCTATACCAGTCTTTAAAAGGACTTTTGTGGACCTAATAGCTAGCGATTTGTGTCACTACAGTCTGTCCCTGCTCCCCACAGCAACCTCTCCCTACACTGACATAAGACAGAATGTAAAATGGCCGCCAGATCAGGTCTATTTATAAGGTAGGGGGAATGTCCAATTGTCCATGTGCTGAAATGTCTCAATTGGCCTGTACTTTTTTTTTGTATATATATATATATATATATATATATATATATATATATATATATATATATATATATATATATATATATATATATATTGTACACCTATACCATTCCTTACAAGGACCTTTGTGGACCTAATAGCTAGTGATTTTCAGACTGTACCTCAGTCCGTACACTGATAAAGGACTGCTGCAGAATAGGGCAGTAATCTACAGCAGTGCACCAGCACCCTATATATTGTACACCTATACCAGTCCTTACAAGGGCCATTGTGGACCTAGTAGCTAGTGATTTGCAGACTGTACCTCAGTCCCTACACTGATAAAGGACTTCTGCAGAATAGGGCAGTAATCTGCAGCACAGCCCTGCACCAGCACCTTATATATTTTCCACTTATACCAGTCCTTACAAGGACCTTTGTGGACCTAGTAGCTAGTGATTTGCAGACTGTACCTCAGTCCCTACACTGATAAAGGACTGCTGCAGAATAGGGCAGCAGTCAAGTATAATATTCTTTCTATATTTGGAAGAAAGTATATTATGAGTGTACAACCCTATATACTGTACACCTATACCAGTCCTTAAAAGGGCCTTTGTGGACCTAATAATAATAGCTAGTGATTAAACTGACTGTCCCTGCTGCACACAGCGTCATGTCCCTCCCTGCACTGACAAAAGACAGGCTGCTGCAATCACCAGCACAGCAGTGCACTGAACCCTATATACTGTACAACACCTATACCATACCGTCCTTAAAAGGACTTTTGTGGACCTAATAGCTAGCGATTTGTGTCACTACAGTCTCTGCACACAGCGTCCTGTCCCTACACTGACAAAAAACTGCTGCAATCACCAGCACAGCAGTGCACTGAACCCTATATACTGTACTACACCTATACCAGTCCTTAAAAGGACTTTTGTGGACCTAATAGCTAGCGATTTGTGTCACTACAGTCTCTCCCTGTTTCACACAGCGTCCTGTCCCTACACTGAAATAAGACAGAATGTAAAATGGCCGCTAGATCAGGTCTATTTATAAGGTAGGGGGAATGTCCAATTGTCCATGTGCTGAAATGTCTCAATTGGCTGTCCTGTACCCCATGATGGATGTGTCATCATGGGTTAGTTCTTTCACACTGTAAACACATATGTCTGCCGGGCGAACAGCGGCAATAGTCTGCCGATCCGGTGAATCGCAAACACGCAACATTCGCCGCGAACCGACCGCCGGACAAACAGTTCGGACATCCCTATTTATTACTCACTCAGAAAGCGATGTACATTCTTACATGGAGGAGTCCTATACAACAGATCTCCCTCTAAGTAACATGCTGCTGCTTCCAGTCCCACACACACTGTGCATGACTTCCTGGTACAACCCCTCCCCCAGCATGCATCAGGAGAATTAAGGTCAAGGGGTTAAGGGTCACAGTGATTCTGCATAAACATTACAATTCCCCATCCCAAATATATACTGAGTACTAGTGTTTTTACCACTATCACTCCAATTTTGTCTGATTATTAAAAGTCAGCAGCTACAGTATGTGCAGCAGCTGGCTTTTGATTTTTGCAGCGGTGGGTTGACCTCCTCTTTAAGAATGCTAGAATGTGTAATGTTTTCATGTTTCGGTAAAATATATTTTTCTGTCACTTTCACTTGTTGCTGTTCATCTCACAAAAATCTTTACCCAAGGGGGCGTGTCCAGATGTGAGCTGAAGCCGTGTAGACACCGAGCTCCACTCATCCTGGCCTAATCCGTTGCCACCCTGCCTGTAAAACAATCCGGTGAGACCTACAAACTTCCCTACCTGTTCCTGGGCAACAATGGCCTTAATGCCAGCATACATTTTGAAATTCGGCTGCAGGACTGTGGAGCTTCAGGGCCCGCGGTCCTCTTCATTCATCCTGGCCTAATCCGTTGCCATCCTGCCTGTAAAACAATCCAGTGAGACCTGCAAACTTCCCTACCTGTTCCTAGGCACCACTAGCCTTAATCCCAGCATACATTTTGAAATTCGGCTGCGGAGCTTCACGGCCCGTGGCCCTCTCAACTCATCCTGGCCTAATCCGTTGTCATCCTGCCTGTAATACAATCAAATGAGACCTGCCAACTTCCCTATCTGTTCCTGGACACCCCCAGTCTTAATCCCAGCATACATTTTGAAATTCGGCTGCACGGCTGCGGAGCTTCATGGCCTGCAGTCCTCTCCACTCATCCTGGCCTAATCCATTGCCATCCTGGCTGTAAAACAATCTGGTGAGACCTGCAAACTTCCCTACCTGTTTCTGGACACCCCTGGCCTTAATCCCAGCATATATTTTGAAATTTGGCTGCACGGCTGCGGAGCTCCACGGCCCACGGTCCTCTCCACTGATCTGAGGCCCGCCTACACAGCCCATCCGTGCCCGGGTGCACGATCCGCGGGACGGGCGACCTTCCCGTGCTCACCCAATTACATCAGCACCTCTGGAGAGTAAAGATTGTGTGCCCAGCCCGGGGGATCCCCGGGAGGCCGTGGGCGGCTGGCTTCTCTACCCGCAGCCCACCGCCATCTTGAGGCCTATGCAGCCTGCTGCATCCTCCACAGCAGGGTGCCGTGATTCGCGGGAGAGTGGCTGTCCCACGCTCCTACCTCAGCAACACCTCTGAGGGAGACAGGCGGGGGGGTGTGTTTGCGCCTGGTAGTGATGGACGAACTTCCGACGGGACGTTTTCGCAAACGCGGCCGATAGTTCGCGAACCGTAACGTTCACAGCGGGCCCCATTGACTTCAATGGGAGGCGAACTTTGCAAACCTACAGGTCAAATTTGCAGCCACAAAATAATTACTAGCTGTGCAAACATAGTCCCACCACATGGCCAATGACATAACACATGTATGAGGTGAATCTGGGATCGATAACTACAAGCATTCTTTTTTTATATGTGAAATTGTTGTGACAATTCAGGACTGTGGAGCGCATGAAGGCAATGGAGGAGAGGGAAGGTCAGGGTAGGCAAAGAAGAGGGTGCAAGAGATGATCACCAGCAGCGTGACATACAGCAATGACACCTGCACCGTGATAGAGTGATCTGACACCAGCACCGTGATAGAGAGCACTGACATCAGCAGCGTGACATAAAGCACTGACACCAGCACCGTGATATACAGCACTGACACCAGCACCGTGATAGAGAGCACTGACATCAGCAGCGTGATATACAGCACTGACACCAGCACCGTGATATACAGCACTGACAGCAGCACCGTGATAGAGAGCACTGACATCAGCAGCGTGACATACAGCAATGACACCTGCACCGTGATAGAGTGATCTGACACCAGCACTGTGATAGAGAGCACTGACATCAGCAGCGTGACATAAAGCACTGACACCAGCAACGTGATATACAGCACTGACAGCAGCACCATGATAGAGAGCACCTACATCAGCAGCGTGACATAAAGCACTGACACCAGCACCGTGATATACAGCACTGACAATAGCACCGTGATAGAGAGCACTGACATCAGCAGCGTGACATACAGCAATGACACCTGCACCGTGATAGAGTGATCTGACACCAGCACCGTGATAGAGAGCACTGACATCAGCAGTGTGACATAAAGCACTGACACCAGCACCGTGATATACAGCACTGACACCAGCACCGTGATAGAGAGCACTGACATCAGCAGCGTGACATACAGCAATGACACCTGCACCGTGATAGAGTGATCTGACACCAGCACCGTGATAGAGAGCACTGACATCAGCAGCGTGACATGACACCAGCACCGTCATAGAGTGATCTGACATCAGCAGCGTGACATACAGCAATGACACCTGCACCGTGATACAGTGATCTGACACCAGCACGTGATAGAGAGCACTGACATCAGCAGCGTGACATAAAGCACTGACACCAGCACCGTGATATACAGCACTGACACCAGCACTGTGATATACAGCAATGACACCTGCACCGTAAGCAGCCCCAGGAGGAAGTCAGCATAGCACAGGGATGGTGGGAGCTCCTCATAATGAGCATAGCACAGGGATGTGGGAGCCCCTCATAATATGCACAGCAGAGGTACAGCCCCAGGAGGAAGTCAGCACAGCACAGGGATGGTGGGAGCCCCTCATAATGAGCATAGCACAGGGATGGTGGGAGTCCCTCATAATATGCACAGCAGAGGTACAGCCCCAGGAGGAAATCAGCACAGCACAGGGATGGTGGGAGCCCCTCATAATGAGCATAGCACAGGGATGGTGGGAGCCCCTCATAATGAGCATAGCACAAGGATGGTGGGAGCCCCTCATAATATGCACAGCAGAGGTACAGCCCCAGGAGGAACTCAGCACAGCCCAGGGATGTTGGGAGCCCCTCGTAATAAGCAGCCCCAGGAGGAAGTCAGCACAGCACAGGGATGGTGGGAGCCCCTCATAATGAGCATAGCACAGGGATGGTGGGAGCCCCTCATAATATGCACAGCAGAGGTACAGCCCCAGGAGGAAGTCAGCACAGCACAGGGATGGTGGGATCCCCTCATAATAAGCAGCCCCAGGAGGAAGTCAGCATAGCACAGGGATGGTGGGAGCCCCATATAATAAGCAGCCCCAGGAGGAAGTCAGCACAGCACAGGGATGATGAACTTTACAAACCTACAGGTCATGTTTGCAGCCACAAAATAATTACTAGCTGTGCACACATAGTCCCACCACATGGCCAATGACATAACACATGTATGAGGTGAATCTGGGATCGACAACTACAAGCATTCTTTTATTATATGTGAAATTCTGACAATTCAGGACTCTTGAGACAATGGAGGTGAGGGAAGGTCAGGGTAGGCAAAGAAGAGGGTGCAGGAGATGATCACCAGCACCAGCACCATGATATACAGCACTGACACCTGCACCGTGATAGAGTGATCTGACACCAGCACCGTGATAGAGAGCACTGACATCACCAGCGTGACATAAAGCACTGACACCAGCACTGTGATATACAGCACTGACACCAGCACCGTGATAAGAGAGCACTGACATCAGCAGCGTGATCTACAGCACTGACACCAGCACCGTGATATACAGCACTGACAGCAGCACTGTGATAGAGAGCACTGACATCAGCAGCGTGACATACAGCAATGACACCTGCACCGTGATAGAGTGATCTGACACCAGCACTGTGATAGAGAGCACTGACATCAGCAGCGTGACATAAAGCACTGACACCAGCAATGTGATATACAGCACTGACAGCAGCACCGTGATAGAGAGCACTGGCATCAGCAGCGTGACATACAGCAATGACACCTGCACCGTGATAGAGTGATCTGACACCCGCACCGTGATAGAGAGCACTGACATCAGCAGCGTGACATAAAACACTGACACCAGCACTGTGATATACAGCACTGACACCAGCACCGTGATAGAGAGCACTGACATCAGCAGCGTGACATACAGCAAGGACACCTGCACCGTGATAGAGTGATCTGACACCAGCACCGTGATAGAAAGCACTGACATCAGTAGCATGACATAAAGCACTGACACCAGCACCGTGATATACAGCACTGACACCAGCACCATGATAGAGAGCACTGACATCAGCAGCGTGACATACAGCAATGACACCTGCACCGTGATAGAGTGATCTGACACCAGCACCATGATAGAGAGAACTGACATCAGCAGTGTGACATAAAGCACTGACACCAGCACCGTGATAGAGTGATCTGACATCAGAAGCGTGACATACAGCAATGACACCTGCACCGTGATACAGTGAAGGACCTTTGTGCAACTAGTAGGTTGTGATTAGCAGACTGTACCTCACTCAACCCTATATACTCTAGTACGCTATAACTTACCAGTCCTTAGAAGGACCTTTGTGGAACTAGTAGGTTGTGATTGGCAGACTGTACCTCAGTCCCTATACTGATAAAGGACTGCTGCAGAATAGGGCAGCAGTCAGCAGTAGTGCACCTCAACCCTATATATTGTGGACCTATACCAGTCCTTAAGGATTAGCAGACTGTACCTCACTCAACCCTATGTACTGTAGTACCCTATACCTTACCAGTCCTTATAAGGACCTTTGTGGAACTAGTAGGTTGTGAATGATTAGCAGACTTACCTCAGTCCCTATACTGATAAAGGACTGCTGCAGTATAGGGCAGCAGTCAGCAGTCAGCAGTAGTGCAACTCAACCCTATATATTGTGGACCTATACCAGTCCTTAAGGAATAGCAGACTGTACCTCACTCAACCCTATGTACTGTAGTACCCTATATCTTACCAGTCCTTATAAGGACCTTTGTGGAACTAGTAGGTTGTGAATGATTAGCAGACTGTACCTCAGTCCCTATACTGATAAAAGACTGCTGCAGTATAGGGCAGCAGTCAGCAGTAGTGCACCTCAACCCTATATATTGTGGACCTATACCAGTCCTTAAGGAATAGCAGACTGTACCTCACTCAACCCTATGTACTGTAGTACCCTATACCTTACCAGTCCTTATAAGGACCTTTGTGGAACTAGTAGGTTGTGAATGATTAGCAGACTGTACCTCAGTCCCTATACTGATAAAGGATTGCTGCAGTATAGGGCAGCAGTCAGCAGTAGTGCACCTCAACCCTATATATTGTGGACCTATACCAGTCCTTAAGGAATAGCAGACTGTACCTCACTTAACCCTATGTACTGTAGTACCCTATACCTTACCAGTCCTTATAAGGACCTTTGTGGAACTAGTAGGTTGTGAATGATTAACAGACTGTACCTCAGTCCCTATACTGATAAAGGACTGCTGCAGTATAGGGCAGCAGTCAGCAGCATTGCACCTCAACCCTATATATTGTGGACCTATACCAGTCCTTAAGGAATAGCAGACTGTACCTCACTCAACCCTATGTACTGTATTTACCTATACCTTACCAGTCCTTATAAGGACCTTTGTGGAACTAGTAGGTTGTAAATGATTAGCAGGCTGTACCTCAGTCCCTATACTCATAAAGGACTACTGCAGCAGAAGGGCAGCAGTCAAGTATAATATTCTTTCTATATTTGGAAGAAAGAATATTATACGTGTACAAGCCTATTACCATACCAGTCCTCAAAAGAACCTTTGTGGACCTAATAGTAACAGCTACTGATTAAACTGACTGTCCCTCACTGCCACACACAGCTTCCTGCCTGTCCCTATTTAAACTGACAAAACACAGGCTGCTGGAACAATAACTTGAATAGCACTCAAAACTATGTCCTGTACTACTTTACCATACCAGTCCTGAAAAGGACTTTTGTGGACCTAATAGTAACAGCTAATGATTAAACTGACTGTCCCTGCTGCACACAGCGTCCTGTCCCTCTCTCTACACTGACAAAAGACAGGCTGCTGCAACAATCACTAGCACAGCAGTGCCTCAAACCTATATCCTGAACTACACCTAACACCTATACCATGATACCAGTCCTTAAAAGAACTTTTGTGGACCTAATAGCTAGCGATTTGGGTCACTGCAGTCTCTCCCTGCTCCACACAGCAACCTCTCCCTATAGTGACAGAAGAAAGAATGTAAAATGGCCGCCGGATCGGGTCTATTTATAAGTTAGGGGGAATGTCCAAGTGTCCATGTGCTGTAATGTCTCAATTGGCTGTCCTGTACCCCATGATGGATATGTCATCATAGGTCAAAGTTCTTTTACACAGTAAACACGGAAGTCCGCCGGTCGAACGGCGGCAATAGTCCGCCGATTGGGCGGACCGCGAACAGCCAAAATTTGCCGCGAAACGACCGCTGGGTGAACCGTTCGGCCATCCCTAGTGCCTGGAGGCTGTCAGCCGGCTCTGATTAGACCCCAGTGTGAGACTACGAGACTGCCCCAGCTAGAGCCATCTGCTGTCCCTGCATGAAAATCTTCTTCTCTGCAAAGCATAAAATTTTAAAGGAGACGCAACTGTCCTTTTCATGACAGGCAAACGCAGATTCTCCAAGAAAGCAGCTGGCCAGATATCCCGGCGCTCACCGCCGACCACATGGGCAGTGACCATCTTGACAACTACCTCTGTGCCTCCAGCATCGATTGCAGTATAGATGGACCCGGCGATGGCGGCTTTGGGCTCACTGACTCGGGAAGGGGCCTCTACAGCACCACATGTGGAACCGGAGCCACTTGGGGAGCAGATCCTGTCGGCTATAGCACAAAGTCCTCTGTGGAGGGAAAAATTGATACTCTGACTATTGAATGCGAGCTAATAAGACAAGTTATGGACAAATTTAGAGGCCGCCGCACTGAAGAGGAGCACCGTATATCATTTGTATATAATTTTACGGATGTCGCAGCCATCTGAGGGAGAAAAATCTGGTGTACAGTATGCTATATCCCAGTCGCATGAAAGTTATTAATCGAGGGGCTGGCAAATTATTTTACTCCCCTGTGGAAGCAGCAGACTGGCTTGACACCATTGCATAGACAGGTGAGAGTGTTGGATATACAATGTGACTAATACCCAAGATGTAGTATCACTGGACTGTTTACATCACTGCTGGATGTTTTACTGGAAGTAATATTACCTGATGTCAAGACCATCCGTCAATACCTTCCCCTCCTGCAGTGACTGCCTTATTGGATGTGTGGAATGTGCCATGCCACCTAAGTACACCAATCTGGTAGATGCAGAAGCTCTGGTTCTGTCTCGTATGCAGTGAACTGCACGTCTATCTTTGAACCCCCACTTGAGTGGAAGAACTCTTGGAACTATCCACTAATGTTTTTCTGTTTCTGGGATCAAAGTTTCTCCAGCAGTTTTTCGTTACTTGATGACCGTGGCTCTCTGTATTCAGATTTCCTCCCCCCCAGGTCTTCCCCCGTCTAAGTCCCATACCTGTCCTCATGTTATACACAACCTTACCTAATGAGTAATCTCAGACTTCTTTCATGGAACGTCCATGGGTTAAACTTCTGATTTAAAAGATCACTGGTCCTTCAATACCTTAAATCTTTGAACCCCCACATTATTCTTTTACAGGAGATGCACCTGATGGGTAACAGGATATTGTCCCTCAACCAAAACTGGATACAGAGAGCCATACACTCAACCCATTCCTCTTATGCCAGAGGGGTGGTTATTTTGAGTCACAAAAAGCTGATGTGTCATTGATCATCTGGTAACTGATCCTTTGGGACATGATGCTATTGTAGTTATGACTGTTGCATCTCAACTAATAGCTATTGCTAATGTGTGTGTCCCTCCTCCTTTCAAAAATTAGGTGCTATACCAGGTGTTTGAAAAGGTTGCCACCCTCAGCTCTTTAAACCTGCTTGTGGTGGGTGATTTTAACAATATCCTGGATTAGTCCTTGGACACCTCAAACTTTTCCAGTGTCCAGGGGCACCAGGCAGGGGTGCCCCCTTTCCCCTGGTCTTTTTGCTTTGGTAATGGAGCCCTTGGTGATTGCATTGCGTTCCTCCCCCCAAATCCAGGGCATTAAGGTAGGCACCCTAACTGAAATCACAGCACTTTATGCGGACAAATTGGTTCTGTTTGTCAGTGACACCAGACCTTCTCTACAGGCTGCGTTGACACTCTTAGACAGATTCTAATATCTCTGGGCTCAGGGTAAACTGGTCTAAATCCAAAATACTCCCCTTGCATGCCCATCCTATTCCCAAACAAGCTGACCCCACCAACCCCTTACAATGGGTGTCCCGAATCAAATACTTAGGACTACAGATTACTAACTCAGTGTCTGACTTCATCAATCTCAATATTTCCCCCGCTGCTTGTTATAATGACCAAGAAGTTTCAGGCCTGGAAAAACCTCCCTCTGTCTCTCATTGGGAAGATAAACTTGATAAAAATGAAAATTCTACCCCTTCTATTGTACAACCTTAGGAATTCCCCGGTTTGGATCCCCAAGTCCATCTTTAAATCAATAGATGCCATGATCTCCTTTTTGTGGCAGGGAGGAATCCCCCGTCTCAAATTAGCAATACTACAACAAACTTGGGGGGAGGGGGACCTCGCGGTTCCTAACTTCCCCAAATACTTCCTGGCTGGACAGTTGATGGTGGCCCACCGCTGGCTGACTATTCCTTCTGATGATGCCTCTGTATCCCTGGAGGCGGCCTGTGTGAGCTCCTATGAGGCACTATCTCATTTGGTATACAGGGGTCTACGATACCCACTGACATCTTCCATGCGCTCAGTAATGAAGGCATGGGTCATGGCCCAGGGAGGGCGAATGCCTAGCCCAAGCAGACTTTCTCCTAATAACCCACTGTGGAGGAACCCCAATTTAACCCACTTCTTCGGTTACACGGATCCAGTGGTATGGAATATGGTATTAAAATCTTGCTCCACATTGTATCAAACAGTATTTCATTGTCATTCGATGAATTAAAACTAAAATATGATTTGCCAAACTCACATTTCTTTAGGTACATTCAATTGCGGCATTCTTTTTGCTCACAATTTAGTAGGGAGCCCCTTGACCTTGAGCCCAGTGACCTAGAGCTACTGACCCGCAGTGAATCACTGCAAAAAACAGTTTCCTGCTTATATATAGACTTATTCCATGAAACAACCCTCCTGTTGGGGCCTTGCAGGAGAGCTTGGGAGGCCATGCCTCCGGGACTGGACAGAGACGATTGGGACAATATGTGGGGGACTGCATTCCAGTATTTAGTATCTAGCAGAGATAAATTGATACACTACAAGTTCCTACACAGAATCTACCTCAACCCGGCTAGACTGGCAAGGATGTTTGGAACCCAACACTCCCTGTGCTGGAGATGTGCTACACCCCTACCTAATTTTATGCATATTTTCTGGGAATGCCCATCAATTAAAGCTTATTGGCAAGCAATTGCCTCCTGTATAAGGTCGGTCGCTTCAATCTCTATCCCTGTGTTCACTGAGGTGTGTCTCCTACACTTAGTGGAGCCTCTGGCCACTACCAGGGCCAGTCAGACCTTTCTTACCCTGTTACAAGTTTATGCTAAAAATCGCATTATCCTTTCATGGAAGAGCTCTGTGTCATTGACTTTGGAGTCTTGGAAAACATTGGTCAACAAGGTAGTACCCTTTTAGAAGACTACATACTTGAGCAGAGGGGCTCTGAACAAATTTGAGGAGGTTTGGGGGGGGGGGGGTGGATGGCTTCCATGGACACTGCATCAGATTAATCACACTATAAAACAGCCTACTTGGTAGGCATAGTAACTCATAGAGGAGATTGTTTTGAAGGGTTAGAAATTAGTGAGTGGTCGAAGAACTGGCGCACTGCATATTTGGGGATGGGCAACTCTCTTTAATTGAAGCATGTCACTAGGGGACTGGGAGTGGAGGAGAATGTCACCACTCCACAGTGGATATTTGCTAGATCATATGGGAAGTTATGGAACTGTATCCTTGTGTTATGGTAGACTGCCTCCGGCTGGAGGTAGGAATGTTCATGTACCTATCTGGGCAAAGTTGGGGGGGATACATCACAAGTTTATGTGATACCTTTTATGTTGTACTGTTTTCTGTACCAGTAAGTTTGTGGCCGGTTGTTGCCATGTGTGGCTTGTTATAGCATGTATTGTATAAAACAAAATACAAATTTCCAAAAAAAAATCTTTACCCAAACTCACACAAGTGTCTTTACAAACCACAAACAATACCATTGCTGATGCAAATATAAAATGAGTCACAATTTTGTGTGTTTTTTTATTATTTCCAAATAATCATAATTTGAGCCCAAGAAATGTGATATGTGTACCAACATCAGAAATAAAAATGACATTCCCAAAAATCAGAGGGTAACATCACTATTCTACACTCACCCACCAAGAACCACCAAATATCACAGAATAAATCAAGAAGAATAACTCCTGATATGTCCAAAGAAATGCAGTATATGTGTGTTTATGTGTAGGAGTGTTCCACATGTGGCAGCTCCGTGGCTTTACAAGTTAGAACTTCTGTTTAGCAGCCCTGAGGGTCTAGGTTCAATCCCAAACATGCCACTTCATGTAGAGAAGTTGTGTCATCTTAAACATCTCCTGACTCAGATCCTAAAATTATGTCTAAATTTATGTGTAGGAGGGTTCCACCACCATTGTAAATCTTGCCAGATAAACTATCTAGCCAAAAGTATTGGGAAGCCTGCCTTTACACACACATGAACTTTAATGGCAGCCCAGTCTTAGTCCACAGGGTTAAAATTGTATTTGGTCCACCCTTTGCAACTATAACAGCTTCTGGGAAGGCTGTCCACAAGGTTTGGTGTGTCTATGGGAATGTTTGACCATTCTTCCAAATGCGCATGTGTGAGGCCAGGCACTGATGATGGATGAGAAGGTCTGGCTCTCACTCTCTGCTCTAATTCAGCCAAAATGTGTTCTATCGGGGTGAGGTTAGGACCCTCATCTGTGTATGGGCCTTGCTTTGTGCATTGGTGCACAGTCATGTTGGAACAGGAAGAGCCCATCTCCAAACTGTTGCCACAAAGTTGGGAGCATGAAATTGTCCAAAATGTCTTGACAGGCTGACACCTTAAGAGTTCTCTTCACTGGAACTAAGAGGCCAAGAACAACCCCTAAAAAACAGCCCAGACCATGATCCCCCCTCAATCAAATTATTTGGACCAGTGCACAAAGCAAGGTCCATAAAGACATGGATGAGCGAGTTTGGGGTGGAGGAACTTGACTGGCCTGCATAGAGTCCTGACCTTAACACAACAGAACACTTTGGGGATGAATTAGAGTGGAGACTGTAAACCAGGCCTTCTCGTTCAACACCAGTGCCTGACCTCACAAATGCACTTCTGGAAAAATGGTCAAACATTCCCATAGACATACTCCTAAAACTTGTGGACAGCCTTCCCAGAAGAGTTGAAGCTGGTATAAGGGTGGGCCAAATCAATTTCGCACCCTATGGGTTAAGAATGGGATGACATTGCAGTTTGTGTGCGTATAAACGCATGTGTACTCAATACTTAGGACAATATATTGTATATTATATATTATATTGCATATTGCTTGTGACACTGAGCATGGCTCACACCACAGAGATGCATACTACATGTGTGAGACTGCCCACTGGCTAAGTGGGTAGCAATTCCGTTTAGCAGCACTGGGGTTGCTGGTTCAAATCCCCAACATGCTAATGCCTGTGTTGACATTTATATGTTCTTCATGTGTGGGTTTCTCACCACAATCCTAAGACATTCTGCCACCATATTTGTCTCCTGTGAAAATAGTCTCTAATGTAAAAAAGTACATTTTGGACTTTAGAGTGTAAGTTCATTGCAGCCAGGGACTGATGTTAATGTTTGTTAGCACTAACCATGCTCAGGGACTTGGACATTAGAAATGTTAGGGTTTACACTGCACAGGTACATACAGTAGCTCACAAAAGTGAGTAAACACCTCACATTTTTATAAATATTTTATTACATCTTCAATGTAAAGTAGCGAGTGTACAGCTTTTATAACAGTGTAAATTTGCTGTCTCCTCAAAATAACTCAACACACAGCCATTAATGTCTAAACCACTGGCAACAAAAGTGAGAACACCCCTAAGTGAACATGTCCAAGTTGGGCCCAAAGTGTCAATATTTTGTGTGGCCTCCATTATTTTCCAGCACTGCCTTAACTCTCTTGGGCATGGAGTTCACCAGAGCTTCACAGGTTGCCACTGGAGTCCTCTTCCACTCCTCCATGAAGACATCACAGAGCTGGTGGATGTCAGAGACCTTGCACTCCTTCACCTTCCATTTGAGGATGCCCCACAAATGCCCAATGGGGTTTAGATGATTGGCCAGTCCATCACCTTTACCCACAGCTTCTTTAGCAAGGCAGTGGTTGTCTTGGAGGTGTGTTTGGGGTCGTTATCATGTTGGAAAACTGACCTGGGGCCCAGTCTCAGCTTCAGTATGTCACAGTATGTGTTGCCATTCATGGTTCCCTCAATGAACTGTAGCTCCCTAGTGCCGGCAGCACTCATGCAGCCCCAGACCATGGCACTCCCACCACCATGCTTGTCTGTAGGCAAGAGACACTTGTCTTTGTACTCCTCATCTGGTTGTTGCCGCACACGCTTGACACCATCTAAACCAAATAAGTTTATCTTGGTCTCATCAGACCACAGGACATGGTTCCAGTAATCCATGTCCTTAGTCTGCTTGTCTTCGACAAACTTTTTGCAGGCTTTTTTGTACATCATCTTTAGAAGAGGCTTCCATTTGGGACGACAACCATGCAGACCAATTTGATGCAGCGTGTGGCGTATGGTCTGAGCACTGACAGGCTGACCTCCCACTTCTTCAACCTCTGCAGCAATGCTGGTAGCACTCATATGTCTATTTCCTAAAAACAACCTCTGTATATGACACTGAGCACGTGCACTTAACTTCTTTTGTCGACCATGGCAAGGCCTGTTCTGAGTGAAACATGTCCTGTTAAATTGCTGTATGGTCTTGGCCAACGTGCTTCAGCTCAGTTTCAGGATCTTGGCAATCTTCCTATAGCCTATGCCATCTTTATATATAGAGCAACAATTTTTTTTTTCAGATCCTTAGAGAGTTCTTTGCCATGAGGTGTCACGTTGAACTTCCAGTGACCAGTATGAGAGAGTGAGAGCGATAACACCAAATTTAACAATCTTGCTCCCCATTCACACCTGAGATCTTGTAACACTAAGGAGTCACATGAGACTGAGGAGGGAAAATGGCTAATTGGGCCCAATTTGAAAATATTCACTTAGGGGTGTACTCACTTTCGTTGGCAGTGGTTTAGGCATGAATGGCTGTGGGTTGAGTTATTTTGAGGGGACAGCAAATTTACACTGTTATACAAGTTGTACACTCGCTACTTTACATTGTAGCAAAGTGTCATTTCTTCAGTGTTGTCACATTAAAAGAGAGAATAAAATATTTTAAAAAATGTGAGGGGTGTACTCACTTTTGTGAGATACTGTATGCTTAGAAAACTGTTGCTTTTTTTATGTGCATGCAAATGGACTTCGATCTTTGGTCTGTAGTTAGATGCACATAGCCAAGAGCTAACACAGTTGCAAATAGTATTATGTATTCCTGCTCATCAGGTGCAATCACTTTAGACATACATGAAGAGACAGATTGAAAGATACTGGTGGGTGAGTGTACAGCTTTTATAACAGTGTAAATTTGCTGTCTCCTCAAAATAACTCAACACACAGCCATTAATGTCTAAACCACTGGCAACAAATGTGAGAACACCCCTACGTGAAAATGTCCAAGTTGGGCCCAAAGTGTCAATATTTTGTGTGGCCTCCATTATTTTCCAGCACTGCCTTAACTCTCTTGGGCATGGAGTTCACCAGAGCTTCACAGGTTGCCACTGGAGTCCTCTTCCACTCCTCCATGAAGACATCACAGAGCTGGTGGATGTCAGAGACCTTGCACTCCTTCACCTTCCATTTGAGGATGCCCCACAGATGCTCAATGGGGTTTAGATGATTGGCCAGTCCATCACCTTTACCCACAGCTTCTTTAGCAAGGCAGTGGTTGTCTTGGAGGTGTGTTTGGGGTCGTTATCATGTTGGAAAACTGACCTGGGGCCCAGTCTCAGCTTCAGTATGTCACAGTATGTGTTGCCATTCATGGTTCCCTCAATGAACTGTAGCTCCCTAGTGCCGGCAGCACTCATGCAGCCCCAGACCATGGCACTCCCACCACCATGCTTGTCTGTAGGCAAGAGACACTTGTCTTTGTACTCCTCATCTGGTTGTTGCCGCACACGCTTGACACCATCTAAACCAAATAAGTTTATCTTGGTCTCATCAGACCACAGGGCATGGTTCCAGTAATCCATGTCCTTAGTCTGCTTGTCTTCGACAAACTTTTTGCAGGCTTTTTTGTACATCATCTTTAGAAGAGGCTTCCATTTGGGACGACAACCATGCAGACCAATTTGATGCAGCGTGTGGCGTATGGTCTGAGCACTGACAGGCTGACCCCCCACTCCTTCAACCTCTGCAGCAATGCTGGTAGCACTCATATGTCTATTTCCTAAAGACAACCTCTGTATATGACACTGAGCACGTGCACTTACAGTGGTGTGAAAAAGTGTTTGCCCCCTTCCTCATTTCCTGTTCCTTTGCATGTTTGTCACACTTAAGTGTTTCGGAACATCAAACCAATTTAAACAATAGTCAAGGACAACACAAGTAAACACAAAATGCAATTTGTAAATGAAGGTGTTTATTATTAAAGGTGAAAAAAAATCCAAACTATCATGGCCCTGTGTGAAAAAGTGATTGCCCCCTAAACCTAATAACTGGTTGGGCCACCCTTAGCAGCAACAACTGCAACCAAGCGTTTGCGATAACGTGCAATGAGGCTTTTACAGCGTCCTGGAGGAATTTTGGCCCACTCATCTTTGCAGAATTGTCCTAATTTAGTTACATTAGAGGGTTTTCGAGCATGAACGGCCTTTTTAAGGTAATACCACAACATCTCAATAGGATTCAGGTCAGGACTTTGGCTAGGCCACTCCAAAGTCTTCATTTTGTTTTTCTTCAGCCATTCGGTGGTGGACTTGCTGGTGTGTTTAGGATCATTGTCCTGCTGCAGAACCCAAGTTCGTTTCAGCTTGAGTACACGAACAGATGGTCGGACATTCTCCTTCAGGATCTCTTGGTAGACAGCAGAATTCATAGTTCCTTTTATCACGGCAAGTCTTCCAGGTCCTGAAGCAGCAAAACAGCCCCAGACCATCACACTACCACCACCATATTTTACTGTTGGTATAATGTTCTTTTTATGAAATGCAGTGTTCCTTCTACGCCAGATATACTTGGACACACACCTTCCAAAGAGTTCCACTTTTGTCTCATCGGTCCACAGAATGTTGTCCCAAAAGTCTTGGGGATCATCAAGATGTGTTGTGGAGAAATTGAGACGAGCTTTGATGTTCTTTTTGCTCAGCAGTGGTTTTCTCCTTGGAACTCTGCCATGCAGGCCATTTTTGCCCAGTCTTTTCCTGATGGTGGAGGCATGAACGCTGACCTTAACTGAGGCAAGTGAGGCCTGCAGTTCCTTGGACGTTGTTGTGGGGTCTTTTGTGACCTCTTGGATGAGTCGTCGCTGCGCTCTTGGGGTAATTTTGGGCGGCCGGCCACTCCTGTGAAGGTTCACCACTGTTCCATGTCTTCGCCATTTGTGGATAATGGCTCTCACTGTGGTTCGCTGCTTCCCAAAGCTTTGGAAATGGCTTTATAACCCTTTCCAGACTGATAGATCTCAATTACTTTCTTTCTCAATTGTTCCTGAATTTCTTTGGGTCTCGGCATGATGTGTAGCTTTTAAGGATCTTCTGGTGGACCTTACTGTGTCAAGCAGCTCCTATTTAAGTGATGCCTTGATTGTGAACAGGTGTGGCAATAATCAGGCCTGGGTGTGGCTAGAGAAATTGAACTCAGGTGTGGACAACCACAGTTATAGTATGTTTTAACAAGGGGGGCAATCACTTTTTCACACAGGGCCATGATGGTTTGGATTTTTTTTCACCTTTAATAATAAACACCTTCATTTACAAATTGCATTTTGTGTTTACTTGTGTTGTCCTTGACTATTGTTTAAATTGGTTTGATGTTCCAAAACACTTAAGTGTGACAAACATGCAAAGGAACAGGAAATGAGGAAGGGGGCAAACACTTTTTCACACCACTGTACCACCACCATATTTTACTGTTGGTATAATGTTCTTTTTATGAAATGCAGTGTTCCTTCTACGCCAGATATACTTGGACACACACCTTCCAAAGAGTTCCACTTTTGTCTCATCGGTCCACAGAATGTTGTCCCAAAAGTCTTGGGGATCATCAAGATGTGTTGTGGAGAAATTGAGGCGAGCTTTGATGTTCTTTTTGCTCAGCAGTGGTTTTCTCCTTGGAACTCTGCCATGCAGGCCATTTTTGCACAGTCTTTTCCTGATGGTGGAGGCATGAACGCTGACCTTAACTGAGGCAAGTGAGGCCTGTAGTTCCTTGGACGTTGTTGTGGGGTCTTTTGTGACCTCTTGGATGAGTCGTCGCTGCGCTCTTGGGGTAATTTTGGGCGGCCGGCCACTCCTGGGAAGGTTCACCACTGTTCCATGTCTTCGCCATTTGTGGATAATGGCTTTCACTGTGGTTCGCTGGATTCCCAAAGCTTTGGAAATGGCTTTTTAACCCTTTCCAGACTGATAGATCTCAATTACTTTCTTTCTCAATTGTTCCTGAATTTCTTTGGGTCTCGGCATGATGTGTAGCTTTTAAGGATCTTCTGGTGGACCTTACTGTGTCAAGCAGCTCCTATTTAAGTGATGCCTTGATTGTGAACAGGTGTGGCAATAATCAGGCCTGGGTGTGGCTAGAGAAATTTAACACCAGGTGTGGACAACCACAGTTATAGTATGTTTTAACAAGGGGGGCAATCACTTTTTCACACAGGGCCATGATGGTTTGGATTTTTTTTCACCTTTAATAATAAACACCTTCATTTACAAATTGCATTTTATGTTTACTTGTGTTGTCCTTGACTATTGTTTAAATTGGTTTGATGTTCCGAAACACTTAAGTGTGACAAACATGCAAAGGAACAGGAAATGAGGAAGGGGGCAAACACTTTTTCACACCACTGTAGTGTGATGGTCTGGGGCTGTTTTGCTGCTTCAGGACCTGGAAGACTTGTCGTGATAAAAGGAACTATGAATTCTGCTGTCTACCAAGAGATCCTGAAGGAGAATGTCCGACCATCTGTTCGTGTACTCAAGCTGAAACGAACTTGGGTTCTGCAGCAGGACAATGATCCTAAACACACCAGCAAGTCCACCACCGAATGGCTGAAGAAAAACAAAATGAAGACTTTGGAGTGGCCTAGCCAAAGTCCTGACCTGAATCCTATTGAGATGTTGTGGTATGACCTTAAAAAGGCCGTTCATGCTCGAAAACCCTCTAATGTAACTGAATTAGGACAATTCTGCAAAGATGAGTGGGCCAAAATTCCTCCAGGACGCTGTAAAAGCCTCATTGCACGTTATCGCAAACGCTTGGTTGCAGTTGTTGCTGCTAAGGGTGGCCCAACCAGTTATTAGGTTTAGGGGGCAATCACTTTTTCACACAGGGCCATGATGGTTTGTATTTTTTTTCACCTTTAATAATAAACACCTTCATTTACAAATTGCATTTTGTGTTTACTTGTGTTGTCCTTGACTATTGTTTAAATTGGTTTGATGTTCCGAAACACTTAAGTGTGACAAACATGCAAAGGAACAGGAAATGAGGAAGGGGGCAAACACTTTTTCACACCACTGTATGTGAGGAAATGCTCCTGATGTTGCTCTTTATGAGGCTAGAACGACAGCGAAAATTGCGTGCGAGGACCAGAGTTTGTTGCTATTGGACCCATCCATTGATCATGCAGGGCATGTCAGTAGAATATTTTACCAACATGTACGTACTGCTGCGTACCTACCCTGATAATTTTTTTAATTTTACACGCACGTCCATTGCCTCATTTTACATTCTACTAGAAAACGTTTGGCCCAGTCTGACACGCTTGGACATGAAAATGAGGAAGAGTGTGCCACCAGAGGAAAGTCTGTTGGTGACTATAAAATTTAATTAAACTATGTTTGATCACGTCAGTGGTCAGGCTCAATGGTGGGGTCATTTTTTTTCATATCTAACAACATATGGGTCAAATTACAATTATACTTTGTAAAACAATATTGCCAGTGGTGTATTGCATTGGATCAAGGGCTATATATGCTCTATGAATCATTGTAAGTAATTACCAGTTTTTAAACTTTTTTTATGTTTTTCTCATCATTTTTCCATCATTCTTTAGTGTTTTAATGTCCAAAAAATTGGGTACCTTTAAAAACACCATGGACATTCACTGTACTGTTCATTTAAGCACAAGAGATTTCATTTTGCTCTCACTGTTGAAATGTGTTCTGTAATGCCGTGTACACATGATTGGATTATCCGGCTGACAATCCACCCCCGTGTGTGGGCCCCGGCGGACTTTTTGTTCCCAAAAGTCCGGCAGACTTAGAAAGAAGTCTTGACTCAAAATTGTCTGCCGGCTACCTGAACATGATTCCAGGTAGCCAGGACTAGCGAAGGAAGTCAATGTCGCCGCCTCCATTGGCGAGATTGACACCTCACGAGCCCCGTCACCTGGTGATGCCCAGCACAAGATGAGCTCGTGAGGTCTCTGCTCTAGTTTCTGTCTGTCTGTCAAGCCAACACAGAGGGGCATTAACACATTAACAGCACTGCATACTGTCCCTGAATTGCAGGCACAATAGCCAGCTCCTGGCTACAAATATTACCAAAAGAAGGCTCCATCTTCCCGGGGTTGCATGGCCCAGTAATTGTCACTCAAACTATCTGCACTGAAAAACAGCACAGACACAAATTAGGGTGTAACATGCTGTTCCTGAAGTGGCCAAATAAATCTATAAGCAGATTAAACTGTGCCTTTTTATATCTGTCTGAAGTTTATCTTTAAATAACTTTATGTTGATCCAAAGAACCTATGTGCACAACCCAAATGAAGACCAGACAATTATATTAGCCATGACGGGTCATTACTGTGGCCTTTTTTGGTAGGGGACACCATGGCGGGTAAGTGGGATAAAACTGGGACTATTATAGCAAGTTAAGCCTTACTTTATATGTAAATGCACTTCAGTTCTGGTAATACTGTTAAACCCCATACACACGATCAGAAAATCATATGAAAATACTGATTTCAGAGTAATCGCGCGATAATCGTTACTACACAGCTTTCGAGAGCTGATCAGGACAGTTCATCCAATTGTTATTTGATCGGACATGCACGAAAATTATTTTTGTGACTTTAGTAAACTCTTCAGGTTTGATCTAAGATTAGCATGCAAAAAAAAACAAACACGGACAACCATTTGTCCTAGAATTTCATTGTGTGTACCAGGCACACATACTGCATGTGTTTAAACATATATCTTTCAGAGTAATGTTGTCCTATTGATTGTTTCTATAAGTACACTTGCTAATCTTATTTTTGGCTATACTTGGCCTAAGAATTATTTTGAAATACCTCAAGGTGTGTTGGTAACTGCTGGGTGAACAAGGTGTGTCATCTTCAGATGTGCATAGAAATCGCAAAACAGTTCTCCTCTACCATAATATAGAGCAAAGGTCTGATAGAAGTGGTCAATCCATTAACATGTAAATCAATTTTTCTAGCCTCCTTTTTCTTGAAAAAATTCCAAACTTACTGGGAAACACAGGGGAAAGGCAAGATCTTGGCATGAAAATACTGAAATAGTTGGTATGCTCAGTAAGTATTTTATCACAAGTTATCTAGTTTATCCATTTATCTTGTGAAACTCCTGTAAATGTAAACATTATGTCACAGGATGTTAAACATTGTGCCAGTGCCAACGCCCATTGGGTGAGGTTTAGTGTTCTTTAAAGCAAAAGCTATTTCTTTGCAGCAGAATAAACAGGAAGCTTGTAAGCCTGTTTTGAAGAGTGTCATGGCAACCTAAAAAAAAAACTTTTTCGTCTGCTTAAAAAGGACAATAAAAAGGTCTAAGTTTAGTCATTTAAATGTGACCTATTTGTTAAGCTACATTTTCAAGCTACTATTTTAGCAATGTATTTTCCAGTTTCAGCTCAAAGCTAAAGCTGATACAGGATTACAAAGGCATGTATATGCCAGTATGGTGTAAATGTATTAAGGGCAAATAGAATTCCAGATGTCTTTGTTTTCTTGAAGGAAATCTTTCCTGCTACTAATTAATAAACCAACTGTTCTGTTTTGCTAAAAAAAAAACCTCCACAAAATCAAGTGAAATAGTTGTTAATAGTATATTTTTATAAGTTGTATTATGGAAGCCTCCTTATACAGCAGTATTATAAAAAAAAAGGCTTATGAAAGTAATTTTTTGGACAGTAACAAAATTTGATTTTTTCTTTTTTTTTTACATTGCAGACACTTTTGTATTAACCTCTATTCTCCAATTTTTCTATCATTCACACCAAGGGGGTTGTTTACGAAAGGCAAATCCACTTTGCACTACAAGTGCAAAGTGCACTTGGAAGTGCAGTCACTGTAAATCTGAGGGGTAGATCTGAAATGAGGGGAAGCCATGCGGATTTTATTATTCAATCATGTGCAAGCTAAAATGCTGTTTTTTATTTTACTTGCATGTCCCCCTCGGATCCACAGCGACTGCACTTCCACCAAGTGCACTTTCAGTGCAATTTCAAGTGCACTTTGCACTTGTAGTGCAAAGTGGATTTGCCTTTAGTAAATAACCCCCCATGATCTTTGAGCTGCACTGATTTTCATAATTCAATGCCGGCTCAACCTGAATACACATGGAAAACATTTACCGTGTGCCCTGTTCACAACATAATGCTGCAGTGAGTTACCTTGCAAAAAATGCAGTTTGTCTCCATTTTTTACTGCAACATGTTACAATATGCTACAGTTCTTACAGTTGACTGAAATTAGAATGGACAAACTGTTTGAAAATTTCAACCAATTTACAGACCGTCCGTAAATGTCCATTATGGACAAATATGGCCATGGGCCAACTCTGGAACTGCAGATGTGCCATTCCGAAACCAGTTGGGCTCAGGCAACCTCAGACATACTCAGCAATTTTCCCCTGTTCTTGGGCGGATGCATGCACAGTAACATTATGGCGTCATTTATGAACAGCAGCAGTAAGCATGCCTCCCAGTCCTGAAGACCAGCGGGGCACAGTGACTTCTACATACACAGCTAGAAGGAAGGAAGTTGGAACTGATGGTGTTATGGACTTGAGGAGGCACAGACATCAGACAGTTACATCGGACAGGAGCAACAGGCAGCGGTGAGATTTTATGTCTGCAGCCTCTAATCATCCCCTGTACCATGTTCACAGCCTCTAACCATCTCCTGTACCATGTCTGTGGTCTCCAACCATATCCTGTACCATGTCTGCAGCCTCTAACCATCCCCTGTACCTGAAAAAAACAGCGTGGGGTTCCCCTCAGGTCTATACCAGGCCCTTCAGGTCTAGTATGGATTCAGAGGTGAACCCACACGTCAACATTTTTAAAAAAATGGTGTGGGGTCCTACCAAAATCCATACCAAAACCCTTATCCGAGCATGCTGCCCGATGGGTCAGGAAAGGGAGCACCCCCTTCCTGCACCATACCGGGCTGCATGCCCTCAACATGGGAGGTGGGTACTTTGCTTTTCCCATGTTGATGAGGACAATTGCCTCTTCCCAACAACCCTGGCCGGTTATTGTTGGGGCCTGTGGGTTTATCAGAGTTAACAAGGTGGCCCCCATATCCCGGCTCCTCCTGAATGTGAATGTGTATTTGGTACATGCATTGTACCCTTACCCATTCACCAAAAGAACTACTACAAGAGTCAGTTTTAGAGTCCTTTATTAAATAAGAAGCCTGGTGCCATCTTCTCCCAGTTCTGTCATCTCCCGGTGCCATCTTCTTGTGATGTCTTCTTCCTCACCGTGGCTTCCCAGCCCCCTCCTTAGCAACCAGCTATATACAGTGTGTTTACAGTGTTTTTGTTTTTTTCACAAATGTGTGTTTACAGTGTGTTTAAAGAGAAAAAATAACGTCAAATTCCACCACTATTCCCATAAAATGCCACCACTGTGTGCATCAAATGCAGCCACTGTGCCTGTCAAATGCAGCCACTGTGCCATCAAATGCAGCCTCTGTGCCCATCAAATGCTGCCACTGTGATCATATGCCGCCACTGTGCCTATCAAATGCTGCCACTGTGCCCTTCAAATGCCACCACTGTGCCCATCAAATGCAGCCACTGTGCCCCATCAAATGCAGCCACTGCCCGTTGACTGCCCGGCAATTACCGCATCTTGGTGGGGGATCAGGCAGTGGGTGATGGCAGTGATTTGTGGGATTGTGGGATGAGCAGCGGGTCAGGCGGCAGCTCCTGTGTCCTCCATTTGTCTCATCTTCCTTTCTGATAGGCATCCAATCGGAGCACCTGTGCCTTCAGCCAATCAAAAAAACTGTTACTAGACATGCACCTCCTGATTGGCTGAGAGGCGGTTCATCCACAAAACGAATATTCACCTCGTGGGCCCCGTCGCCTGGTATGGATTTAAAGGGGAACCCCTACGCCGAAAAAAACAGCATGGGGTCCCCCCAAAGTCCATAGCAGACCCTTATCCGAGCATGCAGTCCGGCCGGTCAGGAAAGGGGGTGGGGACAAGTGAGCACCCCCTCTCCTGAAACGTACCTACATTGGGGAGTGCTTTGGGGAAGGGGGGCCCTGCGGAGCTGTCTAATAAACTACTTAAAAAACCTGTGTTGTGTGTTTTTTATTTACACATTTTTCCCTAGGTGAATGGGTAGGGTACATAGGGTAAGTGGCCGGGATCTGGGGGTCCCCTTATTAAAGGGGGCTCCCGGATTCTGATAAGTCCCCTGCCGCAGACCCCGCCAACCAATGGCCAGGGTTGTCGGGAAGAGGCCCTTGTCCTCATCAACATGGGGACAAGGTGCTTTGGGGTGGGGGGGCCGCAGGGCCCCCCTTCCCCAAAGCTCCCCCCCATGTTGAGGGCACGCAGCCTGATACGGTTTAGGAGGGGGGCGCTTGCTCATCCCCACCCCCTTTCCTGACCAGGCAGGCTATGTGCTCGGATAAGGGTCTGGTATGGACTTTGGGGGGACCCCCACGCCGTTTTTTCAGCATAGGGGTTCCCCTTTAAATCCATACCAGGCGACAGGGCTCGCGAGGTGTCAATCTCGCCGCTGGAGGTGGCGACATTGACTTCCTTCACTAGTTCTGTCTACCTGGAGTCACGTTCAAAATGAATGGATTTTACGTGTGTGGGCAAGCACGTTCATTTGAAAAGTCCAGCTGACTAGCACGTGAATGGGCAGATTGTCCGCCGGACTGCCGAGTCGGGCAGACAATTTTGAGTCAAGACTTCTAAGTCTGCCGGACTTTTGGGAAGAAAAAGTCCACCGGAGCCCACACACGGGCAAATTGTCCGGCGGACTCTGGTCCACCCGATAGTGCGATCGCGTGTACACGGCATAACTGATTGTATTCTCCTAACAAGCTATTTTATCAGCCACAACTGTAATATTATTATTATACATATTTTATATAGCACCAACAGTTTGTGCAGCGCTTTACAACATGAGGGCAGACATTACAGTTACATTACAATTTGGTACAAGAGGAATCAGAGGGACTTGCTCATTAGAGCTTACAATCTAAAAAGGAAGAGTCAATTGATACAAAAGGTAATAGCTGTGGGGGGATGAGCTCATGGAGGAAGTAAAACAGTGTTAGTTAGAAGCAGAATAGGCTTCTTTGAAGAGAAGGGTTTTAAGGGATCACCTAAAGATCACGGACAGATTTGGGTAGGGCGTTCCAAAGGATGGGAGAAGCTCTGAAGAAATCCTGGAGGCGGGCATGGGAGGAGGTGACAAGGGAGCTAGAGAGCAGGAGGTCTTGGGATTACCGAAGAGAGCGCTTGATTGGTATTTTGGGACTAGGTTAGTGATGTAGTTGGGGGCAGAGTTCTGGATGGCTTTGTAAATTATTGTTAGTACTTTGAATTTTATTCGTTGGGTGATATGTCTTATTTCTGTAGAACTGCAAGTCAAAGTATTCATTTTCTAGCCTTTTTCCTATCTATGTTTAGCGCTGACATTTCTGCCAGGCAATGTTAAATTATGCACAATGCTTTAAATTGGTATTGGGCACCATCTAGTGGCCTAAAGGTAGAAGGGACTTTGTCTATTTCTGTTGAAGAACATAACAGAAACTTTACAGGAAGTGATTCAATTGTTTATATCATACAGGGACTGACCTACCCACAATACTAACTAACCTACCCATGAACACTCAGTACTGAATTGCATGCTGGGTAGGCTATAAAAAGCTCCGCGCTGTCATTTTCTGTCTTTCTTCTGGACACGTGGCCTGCCTACAAGGATCTGTGAGGAGGTGTTCCAGAGAGCGCGGCCTGCAACAATTGCGGAGTGGAACAACCAGCGACTCTGCTTCATACCCGTGTGCTGAAGAGACAGTGTGTTCGGATCGGAAAGGATCCAGAGACACCTGACAGAGCCAGGGTCCTGGTCATCTTGCGGAACAGAAGCAGCGTGATGGTGCTGGCTTAAAGCAGGACTGAGACAACCGGAGCAGAGGTTTCCTATTCTTCCAGGCCTGTTTTGTTGAGAGGACTGCCACCCATAATTCTTAACGCACTCTTACACACTTAGACTCAGACCACAGTGACACTGGGACCTGTAGCCCCGCAGAGGAGGTCTCACACTATAAGCCCTTGTACACACGGTCGGAGAATCCGTCGGAATGTGTCCTATCGGACAGTGTTGTCGGATAATCCGACTGTGTGTAGTATGCATCGGACTGATTCCATCGGAATATCCGTCTGACCCAATTTTCCAACTTGTTGGAAATATTTTCCGACAAACTGGTCCGATCGGACATACTCCAATCATGTGTAGAGAATTCCGATCGGACAAAGTGCCACGCATGCTCAGATCAAATTCCTACACCAAAGCTATTGGCTACTAGCCTGAACGTAGTCCCGTCGTAACGAAATAACGTCATCACGTTCTGAACGATCGGATTTTCCGACAACTTGGTCCGACCGTGTGTATGCAACAGTTTCAGACAAAATCCGTCGGACAAAATCCAACGGATTTGGTTGGCATTATGTCCGACCGTGTGTACAAGGGCTTAGACTGAATTCAAGCAGGCCTCAAGCCTATACTCCACTGAGAACTGATACTGTGTGATTTGGAGACCACTACACAAGAGGCAGTTATAAGTGGGCTGCATCAAAAGAACAGTTTCAATACTCATTCTACACTATTCTTTGTTTGTAAAAGCCTTTGGATTGCAATCACTTCAATGCAATAGCTAGCAGAAGACCAAAGACTACATATTTTATTGTAAGGCCTCATGTTCAATCACAAGAAGAAAGGACTGTATTATAAAGCAGGCGGAGCTCATTAGCCATTGTATTATGTGGTGTTGATAACTTTGCATTTCTGTGTTTATTTGGGTGTGCTGGAGGTGGGAAGTTGCCCAGAGTCAAGGCATTATCACTCTGAGCATTGGTCCCACTTGGAGACGCACGTACAGGGGTTGGTCAAACAAACCTTTTATACTGAAGAAGTTGTGAATATTCATTGCATTGCTGCATTAAGTTTGTGTGGCAGCGTAGTTATTGTAACCACTGTTTATACCTGTTCTAGTAACATTCTTGTGCTTGTGCTTGATCTCCTTCAGTAAATGTATTCTAATATTTATTTACAAAACAGGTTGTCTTATTGCAAACATGGAACCCGAATTGTCAGAGGTAAGGGTAGCCTCAAATATCTGGGATGGTCAGTGGGAAAATGAACCACTTTGCAGCTCCCAAGGGAGTAGTGCGCTACATATGTATAAGAGATAAGTATTTGTTTTCAGTTTCTTTAGTATCCATATTAGTACATATTCTACAATGCAAATCAACTAACAATGCAAATCAACTAACAATGCCTTAAAGTGGGAGTGACGATATCGTGGCTCCGGACACTCACAGCACCAGAGCCACGATACCCGGAAGAAACACAGAGGGAACATGTCAGCTCCCTCGGCGTGGACAGATGTCGGGGCCTCGTTCTAAGGCAAGTATTTCATAATGAGCTAGTATGCGGTGCATACTAGCTCATTATGCCTTTTCCTTTGCAGGTGAGCAAAAAAAATAAAAAATTCAGCGGGTATACAACCGCTTTAATATCTCAAAAACAGAATTTAGTAAAAGTTACTTTTTTTCCCCACACATTGAGGGTGCAGATAGCCATTTGGTCTAAATTAAAAACAAACTTTATTATTTAGTGTCTAAAAAAAGAAATTCCAGTGCGTAAGAATAGATCTACTTAAAGGGGAACACATCAAAGAGAAAAATTAGAGAACACGTCAATGATCATCCATGTAAGCAGCATCCATTCATATTGTACTGCCTTCTGCCTACTTCCAGAAAATGCAGTCACACGCTCTGTATTATTTATCTTGTATTGTGTAGTAACAGCTATTAGGTCTTACTACCTGTGCAGTGAATGTTTAACTTATACTGATAGTTTACTTCCAAGCAGGGCCGGCTCTACTATGGATTCCGGTGGGTCCATGGGACCCAGGCGGCCGTTTAAGAGGGGCAGCAATACAGGCGGACTGCCCGAGGACCCAAGTTTCCCTCCCTGCAGCGTGTCATGCTTCTTGCTCTGTCAGCACATTGGGGGCTGCCCCGTGTCCCACAATCAGTGGCATCTCTAGTGGGGGCAGGGGGTGCGGGCCGCACCAGGGTGACACCTGCCCGAGAGTGGTGACACCTGTGGGCAGCCAGGCACTGCTAACACAGCACCCCTACACTGCTCTGTCTCGCCAGGTGTGTCCCTCAGCAGAGCAGTGGAAGCTGCCTCCCCTTCCTCTCTGTTTATTTACACAGTAAGAGAGAGTCCTAGGAGGAACACACCACTGTGCATGTGCTGCGCTGTTCTGAGGTCTGTACACTGTATTGTAATGTAGATGGACATGTGCAGGTGGGGTGCTATGGGAGGGGAGAGGGGAGTCTGCACTGAAGGAGGGGGTCTGCACTGAGGGAGAGGGGGGTCTGCACTGAGGGAGGGAGGTCTGCACTGAGGGAGGGGGATCTTTACTGAGGGAGGGGGGTCTGTACTGAGAGGGGAGGTCTGCACTGTGGGAGGGGGGGTTGGGAGGGTCTATACTGAGGAAGGGGGTCTATACTTAGTAAGGGGGTCTGTACTGCAGGAGTGGTGTGTTTACTTTGTGGGGGGGTCTATATTGAGAGAGGGGGGTCTATAGTTAGTGGATGGGGGTCTGTACTGAGGGAGGGGGGTCTGCACTGAGGGGGCCTATAGTTGGTAGAGGGGGGTGACATCAATTTTTTCTACACCAGCTGACACCAACCCTTATGATGCCACTAGCACTGAGGCAGCCAGCGGTAGTAATCCCCAGGGAGCAGGTGAGGTTATGGGGCCAAGAGGGCCACTGACACAGACCCAACCCTCATGTATAGTTGGAAGAAAGCAGAGGCTGCAAGTCCAGGGGTTTGGAGTGGGAGCTGCAGCACTGATATCCCTGGAGCGCTGATCATATTTGCAGCAAACTGGCTGGCAGGTAGGTCCTTTCGCTTCTCCCCAATGCAATGCCTGTGTGGATTGTCTGGCAAGGCTGCATTGATGGACACTGATGGGCATTGATAGGCTGCAGTGGTTTGCACTGATGAGGTGGCACTGATTAGCACTGATGGAAACCTATAGGCACTGATAGGCTGCACTGGTGGGCAACGATAGGCTGCACTGGTGGGCCACTGATGGGCCATGATAGGCTGCACTGATGTGTACTGATGAGGTGGCACTGATGAAAACCTATGGGCACTGATACTCTACACTGGTTGGCATTGATGAGATGGCACTGATAGGCTGCACTGGTGGGCACTGATGAGGTTGCACTGATGGGCAATGATAGGCTGCACTGACGAGGTGGCATCGATAGGCTACACCGGTAGACATTGATAGGCTGCACTGATTGACAGGCTGCACTGGTGGGCACTGATGAGATGGCGTTGGTGGACACCGATAGGCTGCACTGGTGGGCATTGATGAGATGGCACTGGTGAGCACTAATGAGGTGGCAAAGATGGAAGTTATTGGGCAATGACAGGCTGCACTGTTAAGCTGCACTGATGAGGTGGCACCAATAGGCTACACTGGTGGACATTGTTAGGCAGCACTGATAGGCACTGATGAGGTGGTATTAATGGACACTGATAGGCTGCACTGGTGGGCACTGATGAGGTGGTACTGATGGACACTGATAGGCTGCACCGGTGGGCGCTAATGAGGTAGCAGTAACGGATCCCTGCCACACTCCGCTTGAGTGCTTCCGTCAGTACACAGCTTCCTCCAATCTGGACCTTCAGATATAACTTTACAGCTGAATATTGTAACCACGATCCAGACAAGACTAGCTCAGTTACACAGCTCTAACATGGACTGGAGGATTTTGAGATCTCACACAAATATATACACCAGAATGACAATACAAACTGTAACCAGAAACATAATTAATATGAGCTAATTAACTAATCATTTAGACAGCCTGGGTGAATTTAATGGCATGACCTTTCAGGGCAGACTTGCCATCTTTTAGCTCAGAAGACTGACTCAGAAGACTAATATATCTATATATGACTAAAATATCAACATTATCATAAATATAAACACAGCAAACCTTCTCACAATAGCAGAAGCTAATTACAATTAACAATACAAACAGTGATCTCCCCCCAGCCTAGTAGGCAACAAACTATAGTAGGAGTAGACTGTCTGGCTCCTACCCAGTTCTAGAGGCCTGTGATCAGCTCTTTATATATATCCTGGGAGATATTGTGAATAAATATTACTGTTATATTTTAGTAACCGCCGTCTCATTGTCCATTAAACAGCTGACCATCATTTTTCTCATTCACCCTGTGCCCCTAATGGGGGGGGGGGGGGCAGCATTTCATTCTTGGACTCAGGCAACACAATGTCTTGGGCCAGCCCTGCTTCCAAACAATGTGATCATACTCTCAATTTTAGTGTTTTTGTAATGTTGGACAGATATCCTTCCCTATATGGTGAACGAATACATTTCTGACATTTTTGTAGCTTGCTTATAATCAATGCGGTCACACTGCCTATGCTCATAGTCTAATGACTCTAGATGGAGCTACAAGTTCTATAGTGTTCATGATAGGTGTTAGTCAATTACTTTCTTCTATACTGACCTTATTGTAGCTGGCCAACAATCAATGTGGTCACACTGCCTATGCTTGTGTACTAGTTTCTTGACTCTGAATAGGACTACAAATTGCGTAGAGTTCCAGAGAAGCACAGAATGACGACTGGAAGGACTAGGGAAGTGCTGGACATGACAGGGTGACTGAGGGATGGACAGGGTTAAAGGATTGAGAAGGTGGAACAGAGCTGGAAAGGTGATAGTAAAAATAACTTTTATGAGGAAGGGGAGGAGTCTTATAAACGGAGGAGAGGGGCTAACAAGGCCATTCTGTGTTAGGAAGTGACAGAGGAGGCAGTTTTTCTCACTGCTCCTCTGACAATGGCCGATTTGGATAGCCTGTTGGTGAAGCTGCGGCGGAGGGTGGAGGTGCGGGGCACAGACTGGTTGCGGGACCGGGTGGGGGAGCTTATGGATGATTCGGCGTCCGACTCTGCTTCAGATGAGGCACCACAGTGCGCGCGGAGGTCTCGGCTTCCGGCGCGTTTTTTGCCAGGGCCTGCACCCCGGCCACCTCGCTTACTCCGGAGCCCTGGGGAGGACCGCTCGGTTCCCCCAGCGAAGCGGACACTGCATAGCGGACCAGTTACCGGGCGGTCGACACGCCGCCGACCGGCATCTGGGGGCGGGGCCATCATGGCGCCGGCTCCCCACCGGGCCTGAGACACGCGGCGGGTCGGAGAGCGGTGCATTCTGGTCGCAAACACCCGGGGGGGCAGCGGAGGATGGCAGGCAACGGCCTGGAGGGACTGGAATAGGCGCTGGACTGGGGGCAATGTCGGCAAAGGGGTGGGGCCTATCCAGGAAGCGCGCTGAGGAAGGAGGCAGTGGCCTACGGCAAGCCGCCAAGGTGCCTGGCAGGGCTGGTTCGGGATGCCAGTGTGACAGGGGTGGCTTGGCGGCATCGGGACGGCAGGGCAAGCATGGTGGCGACACGACATCCGGGTGCGCTTTTTCCAGGGGGTGGCTGCGTCCCCTGCGAGTGTGGTGGAGGACAAATCGGAAGGGGAATTGTCGCCGGAAGTGGATCCGCAACCTACAGCGCGGGAGAGCAGCGGTGCGGCTGTTGGAAGAGCTCCAGGTCAGCCTGGTGAGTCACATGACCATTTAATGTTATCTGCTGCTTTGTGGGATTTGTTAGGGGTGGTGCAGGGGGGCCCTGGGGGGCCGGAGTCGCATAGTGGGCAGGAAAGGGGGGTGCCAGGGCAGTCCACGGAGGTGGGGGGTTCTACCTCCGAGGGGCCCGCGGGGCAGATGAAGGATCCCTTGGAGGGCCTGCGGGCCCTGGTGGGTAGATTTGATGGGGTCAGGGATTGGCACCGCAGGTGGGGCCTTGGACGGCTTCGGGGCAGGGGCCGTCTGGCGGGGGGCGCCCAGGGTGTGGACCCCTCGGCCACCGCGGCCGTGGGGGGGGGGGCATGGAGGCCGGGCTTGGGGGCACGGCGGGGGTCACCGTGACCACGGAGGCTGTTGTGAGGACCTACGTGGTCAGGATTGCGGATGCTGCGCGGTGTTACGTCTGCTTCGAGGGCCCGCTGGGGGCGCACTTGAAACAGGAGGTGCGTTACAAGATTGGTAAGGGTGAGTATGTTGAGATCTTCTCATTGCTTCCCCTTGAAAAGTTTAATTTGGATAGGGTGAAGCCCGACAGTTTAAGGAGGACGACGAGGAGAAGCTTCGGTATCGGCTGATCCCGCGCACTTTCTCCAATTGGCTGCAGGCGTTCGCCATCCTGGCTAGCGTGATAAGGGAGAAGAACCCCGAGCATTGCTCGGCATTGTTCTGCTATATGGACGCCATAGGGAAGGCTTATAGGGTATATGGGGGGGTGGCTTGGCTCCGTTACGAGGAGCAGTTCAGGCAGCGGAAGGCGGTCCGGTCAGTACTGTGCTGGGACCACAAGGATATCAGCCTCTGGATGAGGCTTATGTCCGCGACTCAGGCTCCGCCTTCGTTTATTCAGGGGGGGCTGGAGTGCACTGTCCTCAGGGCTGCCGGCCGGAAAAAAAATGGGAAGTGTGCTGGCCTTTCAATGAGGGGGCTTGTAAATTCGGGGGAGTGTGCAGGTTAAAGCACGAATGTTCAGGGTGTGGGGGTGCCCACATGCTGGCCAGGTGCTTCAAGAGGGGGAAGCGTGCCGGCAACGGTGCTCACAAAAGGGACGACTCCGGTGAACCTGGAAAGGATGCTTCCTTTCCTAAATAAGTATCCGGATGGTGGGGCAGCGCGGGTGTTGGCCTCGGGTTTTCGGGATGGTTTCAGGATTCCTTGTTCGTTGGCAAAGACCCCGTCTGTGGCACGGAACTTGCGATCGGCTTTGCGACACCTGGGGGTTGTGGATGAGAAGTTGGGTAAGGAGGTGGCATTGGGACGTATGGGGGGGGCCTTTTGAGGCTAAGCCTTGGGGTGACCTGATGGTGTCCCCATTGGGGGTAGTCCCTAAGAAGGAGCCGGGCAAGTTTCGCCTGATCCATCACTTGTCCTTTCCGAAAGGGGGTTCAGTCAACGATTTCATTGACCCAGATGCGTGTACGGTCTCTTACACGTCGTTCAATGCTGCGGTGAGATGGGTGCATCGATACGGGCGTGGAGCACTCATGGCAAAGGCAGATGTTGAATCGGCGTTTCGCCTGTTGCCGTTTCGCCTGTTGCCGGTTCACCCGGACAGCTTTCGGCTGTTGGGGTGCCACTGACGGGACAAGTTCTACGTGGATAAATGTTTGCCTATGGGCTGTTCCATTTCCTGCGCCTATTTTGAGGCATTTAGCTCCTTTTTGGAATGGGTGGTGCAGGACGTTTCGGGCCTAGAGTCAGTCATTCATTATTTGGATGACTTTCTGTGCGTGGGCCCACCTGCCTCCGGTGTGTGTGCGATTCTTCTTTCCATGTTGCAGCACATCGCAGGCAGGTTCGGGGTACCCTTGGCCGAGGACAAGACGGGAAGCCTGTCACTGAGTTGAGTTTTTTGGGGATAGTGATTGACTCGGGGGCGATGGAGTGCAGATTACCAAGCAACAAATTGGAAGATCTGCAGAGGGAGATCAGGGAGATTCAGGGGAGGCAGAAGGTCCAGCTATGGGCGTTGCAGTCGTTGCTGGGCAAACTGAATTTTGCTTGTAGGATCATTCCCATGGGTCAGGTTTTCTGCCGACGGCTGTCGGCGGCCACTGCTGGGGTGAGTGTGCCTACCCATTTTATTCGGTTGCAGAAGGAGCACAGAGAAGACTTGAGGGTGTGGCATGAATTCTTGGCCTCGTATAACGGGCGGGCCATGTGGATGTCCGGGCCGGTGAGCAATTTCGATGTGGAGTTGGTCACGATGCGGAGGGCTCTGCGGGTTATGGGGCATTTTTTCGGGGTCACTGGAGTGCGGAACCTTGGCCGCGGTCCTGGGGCGAGGCGGGGTTCTTGGGGAACCTGGTGTTGCTCGAACTCTTTCCGCTGGTGTTGGCTTTGGAGCTGTGGGGGGAGGATTTCCGCAATCTGAAGCTGCGCATCAATTGCGATAACATGAGGGTTGTGCAGGTTATCAACCGCATGACGGCTTCCTCACCCCCGGTTGTGCGACTTCTGTGGCAGCTGGTGTTTCGGTGCTTGCGGCTAAATGTTTTTGTGTATGCTCTGCACATCCCTGGGGTTGCAAATTCATTGGCTGACTCGCTCTCTCAATTTCAGTGGGACAAATTCAGGGAGCTGGTGCCAGGTGCGGAGGAGTCGGGGGCTCCCTGCCCCGTGTGGATGTGGGAGCTGCCTTTGGAGTTGCCGCAGGCTGGATCCGGAGGTCTTTGAGTGAGGCTACTTGGGTGGCCTACTCGAGGGTGTGGAGGGAGTGGTTGGAGTTGGTTCAGGAGGCTGGGTTTGGGGCCCACATCCATTGACCGTAAGTTGGCGGGGCTGGCCTTTTTGTTCAAGTTATGGGGTGAGGTGGATGGGACAAAGGACTTCTGGGTGCGGCAGACATTGAAAGGGTATAGGAGGCAGCGGAAAAGGCAGGACGCGAGGAGGACGGTCATGTTTGAAAACCTGGTGGTGATTTGTGGTCGGCTTGGTTCGGTCTGCGCTTCCAACTACGAAGCGGTGCTGTTCACAGCGGCGTTTTCGTTGGCTTTCTATGGGGTGTTTAGGATTGCGGAGTTGGTGGGTCCATCAAAAAGGTTAGCCGGCGGTCTGTTGGATCAAGACCTGCAGGTGGGTGCTGACAGGTAGAGTACCAGGTTGTGGAGGTCCAAAACTGACCAGCAAGGCAGGGGGACGGTGGTATCACTTTTTGCCTTACCGAGTTCTGCGTTGTGTCCGGTGGCAGCAGTGCGGGAGGGGCGGGGCCGTTCCTGCAGCACGAGGACAGCTCGTTTCTCTCCAAACTTCAATTTGTATCTGTGTTCTGCCGTTGTCTGCGGGACTTGGGTTTGGATGGCAAGGAATATGCGTCGCACTCCTTCCGCATCGGGGCATGGGTTGGACGAGGCGATCGTACGCCGGATTGGGCGCTGGGAATCTAGGAGATTCCGCTCTTATATCTGGCCGCAGTTGGCTTTGGAGTGACGGGGAGAGTGTGGAGGCGTTGAGGGCAGGTTGGTATGGATTGGATGTACTTGCTCTGTACTTGTGGTTGAGTTTGTTGTTTGTTATTTGTTGTGTTTTTTCGTTCCAGATGGAGGTCCAGCATGCCTCGTTTGGATCCTAGGGCACTCCTACGTGTGTTGGGGGGGCCAGGAGAGGTGATGCAAGGCAAGCGGGCAGACAACTGGGGATTTCCAGGTGGGAGGCTTGTTTGCGGTGGCTGGGATTCCCGGGGGTTTGCAGTGGGAGAGAGTAATGAGGTAGGTTGAGCGATTTGCGTTGAGAGACAGGCCCCCGGATGTGCTGGTAATTCATGCGGGGAGGGAACGATCTGGGGGGATGGAAAGTGAAGAACATATTGGCGAATGTAAAAGCAGATGTTCTGCGTCTGCAAGTTCGTTTCCCGGACACCATTCTGGTTTGGTCTGACATTGTGGCCAGAACAGTGTGGAGATGGGCTAGGTCAGTTGATAGCATTAACAAGACCAGGATCAGGATTATTAAGGTGGTGGGTAGGTTTGTGGTGCAGAACGGCGGGCTCGTCGTTCGGCATCGGGAGCTGGAAGTTAACGTGGGGCTCTATTTGCAGAGGGATGGCGTTCATCTCTCCAATGTGGGCATAGACTTATGGTCCTTGGGTTTGCAGGAAGGCATACAGAAGGCTCTGCGGGTGTGGGGTTGCCCTCAAGGTTGAGGTAGTCCCCCTTTTGGGCTGTGGCGGTGTTTCTGGTGGTTTCTGACGGTAGACGTTTACTCAGAAGTGATCTGAAGGTGTGGGGGGCTCATCGAAAGATCGGCCCCTCTGGTGTATTCCAGAATGGTGGATGGAATACGGTTATGTTCACTGGCGGAAGTTGTCTCTGACCGGTCACAGGTGGAGGCCTTGGGAAAAGTTAGATATGTGTACCACAGTAATTTTGGTGTTTTGGTATAAGTGTGGGTCACCGTCAGAGATCACCAGACTAGGCATGTTATGTTGTTGATGTTACGGGTTGTTTTTATATATTTGTTTTTATATATATGTATATATATATATATATATATATATATATATATATATATATATATATATATATATATATATATATAGTTGTTTATATATATATTTATATATTTATTATATATATATTATGTTGGAGTGAGTTTTAATTTGTGTTAATAAAGGCTGTTGTGGCCAGTTTTACTCCAATTAAAAGGTGTGGTCTCATCTTTAAGAGGGTAGGTAAAAGGGGAAGGGCGAGGTATTTGGTGAGAGGTATAGGAGGGGGAGAACATTCAGGCTACACTGGTCAAGAGAAGCACGGAATGAGGACTAGGACTAGGGGAGTGCGGGACATGACAGGGTGACTGAGGGATAGACAGGGTTAAAGGATTGAGAAGGTGGAGCAGAGCTGGAAAGGTGGTAGTGAAAAGAACTAATATGAGGAAGGGGTGGAGTCCTATAAAAGGAGGGGAGGAGCTAACAAGGCCATTCGGAGTTAGGAAGTGACAGAGGAGGCAGTTTTTCCCACCCTCCCTCCCTAGTTTTGGTGTACTTTGTTTAGTGGTTGGTGTTTTGTTGGTGTTTTTCTTCTTTTTCAGGTATCGGTCTCAGGTCGTCACGACAGCGGAAGGATTCCGGAGAATTGGGGCAGTGTATCTGGTGGTTTCTGACGGTAGACGTTTACTCAGAAGTGATCTGAAGGTGTGGGGGGCTCATCGAAAGATCGGCCCCTCTGGTGTATTCCAGAATGGTGGATGGAATACGGTTATGTTCACTGACGGAAGTTTTCTCCGACCGGTCACAGGTGGAGGCCTTGGGAAAAGTTACACATGTGTACCGCAGTGATTTTGGTGTTTTGGTATAAGTGTGGGTCACCGTCAGAGGTCACCAGACTGGACATGTTATGTTGTTGATGTTACAGGTTGTTTATATATATTTCTATATTTATTATATATGTATTTTGTTGGCGTGAGTTTTAATTTGTGTTAATAAAGGTTGTTTTGGCCAGTTTTACTCCAATTAAAAGGTGTGGTCTCATCTTTAAGAGGGTAGGTAAAAGGGGAAGGGCAAGGTATCTGGTGAGAGGTATAGGAGGGGGAGAAAATTCAGGCTACACTGGTCATGGTAGGTGTTGTTGTAAACAAACTGCCTGTATGGTGGGTTATTTCACCTATACTGACATTTCTACAGTTTTGTTTACAATCAATGCGGTCACACTACCTGTGCTAATCATCTAGTAAGGGAAACTATCTCAAAGGATAAAGGAATTTCAGTGGTCATTTATATAGTTGCAAGCAGCCCCATCACTACAGTACTGCCTTCTCTGCAGCTACCCCACATGAAATGCGGTCACACTACCTATGTTGGCAATTTTGACTATAGATCATCTTTAACAGATGTCATTGAGGTCACCCTGCCTATATAATATACTACTGCCTCTCTTCTGACCAGTGGCGGCTCATCCATTAGGGGTGTACGAGCGCCGTCCTCCCATCTATGCGTCCAGCCCCCTAATTTACATACAGGGCCCCGGATGCATGGATTCCAAATGGGGGGGGGGGGTTAAAGCATGTGATTAGAGCCAAAGGCTCTAATAGGCTTCAAGAAAGGGTGGTCTCAGGGTGCAGAGCACTGTGCTCCGAGCCCACCCAGTTGTGTGACAATAGCGAATGAAAATGCTGAATCGCCTTCCTGACAATCAGGAAGCGGATCATGAGACCCGTTTCCTGATTTGGCCTAAAACTATTAGATGCCTAGGAGGAGGAGTATGAGAGATGAGAGCACAGCCAGAGGAGAAGACCGACCGACCCACCAGTTGCCACTGTGACCACATGGATGGCTCACCCATCTGGGACTCCCTGGCTCAGACAGGGGAGGGAGGGGATATCGGAGTGTCATCCGGGGAAGGTAAGGAGGCCATCCATTTCTCAGGGTGGGGCGCATTCCCCACATTCATTTCCTCTGGGTGGTAGGTGGCGTTGGTTTGCTGCACCCCCGGAATTATCAAGCACCAGTGCCACTGCTTCTGACAGTAGTGTAACTTACTTGTAATCAATGTGGTCACACTGCCTACAGTATACTGTAAATCTAATTTGCTCATTTTATTTAGATCACACTGCCTATATGTTAAATGACTACACCCATGGGCGTCCGCAGCAGGGGGCAAGGGGGGTCAAGTGCCCCCCCTGGAATCCCCAAGGTGTTGCAGCCGCCGGCATGCTGCATTTTTTTTTACTGAGTCCGCCAGCGGCTGCATCCTCCGCTCTCTCCTCTGGATCACAGCGCTGGCTGGCTCTGTGTTCGGCGGCCGCTCTGTAACACAGTCCCGCCCCCCAGACCAGCTTGTGTGATAGTAGAAAGAATCAATGTTCCGCCTATCACATGAGCCGGTCTGGGGGGGTGGGACCGTGTTACAGAGCGGCCGCCGAACACAGAGCCATCCAGCGCTGTGATCCAGAGGAGGAGATGCCCATCCGTACAGCCCGCCCTGTGTGCCACAGTGCCTGGATAGGAGGATTGAGGGGGGCTGCAGTGCTCTCCTCCACCACCACACGCTCCTGCCCCCCGGTGCTCTCCTCCACCACCACACTCTCCTGCCCCCCAGTGCTCTTCTCCACCACCACACTCTCCTGCCCCCCCCAGTGCTCTTCTCCACCACCACACTCTCCTGCCCCCCCCAGTGCTCTCCTTCACCACCACAGTCTCCTGCCCCCCCAGTGCTCTCCTCCACCACCACACTCTCCTGCCCCCCCAGTGCTCTCCTCCACCACCACACTCTCCTGCCCCCCCCAGTGCTCTCCTCCACCCCCACACTCTCCTGCCCCCCCCAGTGCTCTCCTCCACCACCACACTCTCCTGTCCCCCAGTGCTCTTCTCCACCACCACATTCTCCTGCCCCCCGGTGCTCTCCTCCACCACCACACTCTCCTGCCCCCCAGTGCTCTTCTCCACCACCACACTCTCCTGCCCCCCCCAGTGCTCTTCTCCACCACCACACTCTCCTGCCCCCCCCAGTGCTCTCCTTCACCACCACAGTCTCCTGCCCCCCCAGTGCTCTCCTCCACCACCACACTCTCCTGCCCCCCCAGTGCTCTCCTCCACCACCACACTCTCCTGCCCCCCCCAGTGCTCTCCTCCACCCCCACACTCTCCTGCCCCCCCCAGTGCTCTCCTCCACCACCACACTCTCCTGTCCCCCAGTGCTCTCCTCCACCACCACATTCTCCTGCCCCCCCCAGTGCTCTCCTCCACCACCACACTCTCCTGCCCCCCCCAGTGCTCTCCTCCACCACCACACTCTCCTGCCCCCCCAGTGCTCTCCTCCACCACCACACGCTCCTGCCCCCCCAGTGCTCTTCTCCACCACCACACTCTCCTGCCCCCCCAGTGCTCTCCTCCACCACCATACTCTCCTGCCCCCCAGTGCTCTCCTCCACCACCACACTCTCCTGCCCCCCCCATGCTCTCCTCCACCACCACACTCTCTTGCCCCCCAGTGCTCTCCTCCACCCCCACACTTTCCTGCCCCCCAGTGCTTTCCTCCACCACCACACTCTCCTGCCCCCCCCAGTGCTCTCCTTCCTCCACCACCACACTCTCCTGCCCCCCCCAGTGCTCTCCTCCACCACTACACTCTCCTGCCCCCCCAGTGCTCTCCTCCACCACCACACTCTCCTGCCCCCTCCAATGCTCTCCTCCACCACCACACTCTCCTGCCCCTCTTCCCAGTGCTCTCCTCCACCACCAAACTCTCCTGCCCCCCTCCCCAGTGCTCTCCTCCACCACCACACTCTCCTGCCCCCCAGTGCTCTCCTCCACCACCATACTCTCCTGCCACCCCCTGCAGTGCTCTCCTCCACCACCACACTCTCCTGCCCCCCCCCAGTGCTCTCCTCCACCACCACACTCTCCTGCCCCCCCCCCCGTGCTCTCCTCCACCACCACACTCTCCTGCCCCCCCACAGTTCTCTCCTCCCCTGTTCTTGCTGCCCCCCTGCTCTCCCCATCCTTCTCTAGCCACCATCCCAGTGGTCTCCACTCTCCCCTGTTCACCCCCCAGTGCTTTCCCCCTCTGTTCTCCCCCGGTGCTTTCCCCCCCTGTTCTCCCCCAGTGCTCTCCCCCCTGCTCTCCTCTCCCCCCAGTGCTCTCTCCCTTGTCCCCCCCCAGTGCTCTCCTCCACCACCCTCTCCTGCCCCCCCCCACAGTTTTCTCCTCCCCTGTTCTTGCTGCCCCCCTGCTCTCCAGCTCTCCCCATCCTTCTCTAGCCACCATCCCAGTGCTCTCCCCCCCTGTTCCCCCCAGTGCTCTCCACTCCACCCAGTACTCCCCCCTGTTCTCCCCCCCACCACAGTCCTCTCCACTCCCCCCAGTCCTCTCCCCCATTCTCCTCCCCAGTGCTCTCCCCCTGTTCTTTCCCCCCCAGTGCTCTCCACTCCCTAAAGTGCTCTCCCCCCCAGTGCTCTCCCCCCTGCCCCCCCAGTGCCCTCCACTCCCCCAAGTGCTCCCCCCCTGTTCTTTCTCCCCAATGCTCTCCACTCCCCCCAGTGCTCTCCCCCCTGTTTCCCCCCCCCAGTGCTCTTCAGCTCTCCCCATCACTCTCCAGCCCCCACCCCAGTGCTCTCCAGCCCCCCATTCTCCCCACCTCTGTTCTTTCTGCCCCCCTGGTGCTCTCCAGACCCCCCCCCCCCCCAGTGCTCTCTACCCTCCGTGCTCTCCACCCCTGTTCTTTTTGGCTCCCCCCCAGCACTCTCCACCCCTGTACTCTCCACTCCCCCTGCATTTTGCCCCCACCCATGTGCTCTCCACCCCCCATAGTGATCTCCAGTCCCCTGTGCTTTCCACCCCTGTTCTTTCTGGCCCCCACTGGTGCTCTGAAGCTCCCCCCCATTGCTCTCCTCTCCTGTTTTTCTGCCCCCCCAGTGCTCTTCACCACCCCACACTCTTAGCCCCCCCCCCAGTGCTCTGAGCCTACCATGCTCTCTACCCCTGTTCTTATTGGCCCTCCAGTGCTCTCAAGTTCCCCCCATCGCTCTCCGCTCCCCACCCCTGTGATCTCCACTCCCCCTCGCTCTTTGCCCCCACCCATGTGTTCTCCAACCCCGCCAGTACTCTTTTCTCCCCCTTCTCTCCAACTCCCACCCAGTGCTCTCCACTTCCCCAGGACCAGAGGGCAGGCTGACTGGGGGCGGAAAATGAGGACGGCTGAAGGTGCAGGTGGCCAGGGACCACTCCATCTCACAGCAGACAGATCCTCTGGAAGGAGCACCATCTCCATCCAAAACGAGAACAGACCCTGCCTGCTGCTGGCCGTCATGGATATCCTGCTGGCATGCAAGGTACCGTACCAAGCATCAACAACACACCTTCCCACAGACAGGGACTGCAGACTGGGACATGGGGCAAAGGAGGGGCTGCAATGGTGGGCACAGTGAGACTGCATTCACGGCACAGTAAAGCTGCATTTGATGGGCACAGTGAGGCTGCATTTGGTGGGCACAGTGAGGCTGCATTTTGTGGGCACAATGAGGCTGCATTTTGTGGGCACAGTGAAGCTGTATTTTGTGGGCACAATGAGGCTGCATTGGTGGGCACAGTGGGCTGCTTTTGATGGGCACTGGTGAGGCTGCATTGAGCTCTTGTATCAAGTCTGCAGTCTCTGACTATCTCCTGTAGCATGTCTGCAGTCTCTGAGGGGGTCTGGAGAGGAGTGGGAGCACTGCCGGGATGGGGGTCATGGGAGAAGTCAGACTTCTCTGGACTGTGGACAGGAGACTATAGGATAAAACCAGAGCCACCAAGCTGGAGCCGACTGACTGAGCCCTGCACAGTGCACCGGAGAGGAGGTCAGTGAAAGCACCGCCAGGCCAGTCGGGGGGGGGGGGTCACTGATGTAAGGGGGGAGTGAATACGATAATGTAAGGGGCACTGAGAGTAACCCACCCCCCTTACCTTAGAGTATTCTTTCTGCAGAAGGTAACCCCCCCCCCCCCCCCACGTTCTGAGTTTCTGGGGTCCCCCTTGATGATTGATCACTTACCACTATTAACTGGAATTTGAATATATATATATGTATGTGTGTGTGTTTGTGTGTGTGTGTGTGTATAAAAAAAGCCCTATGTGATTTCATATCTATATCTAATACTCTCTTCATCAAATGTGCTTTAAAATGTATGGATTTCCCTTTCATGAACAAGAAAATAATGACGTTATGCTGTTGGGCTGGTATAATAATGCTGTGGGGGCTGGTGTGAAATTTTTTCCAGGGCTGGTTTTTGAAAGCATGGGCATCCACAAGGTTACTCAGGTGGCTGCGTACCATGCCCATATAGCCTAGAGAATGTACATCTTATTACATTGCAATACATCTGTTGTTGCCATATTTTTATCTTGATGAAAACAGCCTATACAGTGACAGTATGAGATCAAAATATGGCCACAACAGATGTATTGCAATGTAAAAATTTACATTCTCTAGGTTATATGGGCATGGAACACAGCCGCCAGAGTAACTTCCAATACAAAGTGAAGATGATTTATCTGTTATATAACACATATGTATTACCAGTGGAAAGATTTTCATGAGATTGTCGAAAAGGGGCAGAGCATGAGTGGCCTTAAAATGATGCCCCCCCTTGGAAAAAGTTCTGCGGACGCCCATGACTACACCATACTGTAAATCTAATTTGCTCATTTTATTGAGATCACACTGCCTATATGTTTAATGACTACACCTATACTGACATTTCCGATGCTTGCTTACAATCAATGTAGTCACACTGCCTACACTCGGTTGAGGTCACACTGCCTGTATGGTAAATTACTACATCTATACTGACATTTCTGCAGCTTGCTTACAATCAATGAGGTAACACTGCCTGTATTGATATTTTACTAGATAAGACTGATTCAAGTTTATAAACTCAAAATGGTAAATGTTAATGGATTTCTGCTGTCCCCTTAACCACTTCCATACCAGGCCTATTCTGGAACTTCTCTCCTTCATGTAAAAAATCATCATTTTTTTTGCTAGAAAATTAGTCAGAACCCCCAAACATAATTTACTGTATGTTTTTTTTAGCAGACACCCTAGGGAATAAAATGGCAGTCATTGCAACTTTTTATCTCACACGGTATTTGCGCAATAATTTTTAAAACGCCTTTTTTTTGGAAATGTATTAAAAAATAACAAAACAGTAAAGTTAGCACAATGTTTTTGTATAATGTGAAGGATGATGTTACGCCGAGTAAATAGATACCTAACGTCACGCTTTAAAATTGCACGCAATCATTGAATGGCGCCAAACTTCAGTACTTAAAAATCTCCATAGGCGACGCTTAAATTTTTTTTACAGGTTACCAGTTTAGAGTTACAGAGGAGGTCTAGTGCTAGAATTGTTGCACTTGCTATAACGCACACGGCGATGCCTCACATGTGTGGTTTGAGCAGAGTTTACATATGTGGACAGGACTTGCGTGTGCGTTCACTTCTGAGCGTGAGCTCCCGGGGACAGGGGCATTTTAAATTTTTTTATTATTATTTTTAGTTTACTTAATTTTTTTTATTTTTACATTTCTATTTTTTTGATCACTTTTATTCCTATTACAAGGAATGTAAACATCCCTTGTAATATGAATCTATGTGACAGGTCCTCTTTATGGAGAGATGCGGGGTCAATAAGACCCCACATCTCTCCTTCAGGCTGGAAAGCATGAAATCAGTGAAAAGAAAATCACCGACCTCATGCTGACAGCCGCAATCCGGCTTCCTATATTTCCAGGTGCTCGGGCCTCCGACTGTCATAGAGATGGTCACCGGAAATCTCTATAGTCCTCATCCGGCACCGGTCGATTCTTTCTTCAGGCCCCCGATGGCACGGGAAAGCCCGGAGAAGCACCGGATGGTGGCAGGAGGGGGGATGTCCCCTCCTGTCACCTATAAAAATGTTCAAGTGGCGGAACTGCCGATATGATTGTTCTTAACGTGCACAGAATTGGCTGCTGAAAATAATGATGCCTCTAGCTGCAGGCATCATTCAGATATCTCCCCCGAAAGTCAAGGATGTAATTTTACTATGGCCCGGTAGGGAAGTGGTAAGACCACTGTTAGTCTCTCATTAGTCTCTGGTGCTAAACCCCCACAAAAGCCACGTATCCTCACTGCTCAAAGTGTTCCCCTACAAATGAAAAAAAATACACGTTTCACCTAAGAATAGGCTTATAGTGAGATAAAGAAAAATCTGGGGTGCATAGTTTAAAAAAAAAAAAAATTATAGCAGAGGGTGCCACAAAAAACACTTGCTTGTTCTTCTCTCCTCTATATATAGACAATCCCCATGTGGCCACTTAATTTCAGAATAAAAGCATCTTGTGGATGAGGATTGTCCTCAGTGATTATATCTGCTTATACAGGCCAGGCATAAAGATCTCACAAGGGATAGATTGCTTCACAACAATCAGAGTTAGAATAGTCAAAAGATGTATAGAATTCCCACAGCCTGCTGTGTATATGTGTGCGCCTGATCTGCAATCAAGCACACGGTCGCACAAGTTTACTGCACCTCATGTGAATGTTAAAAATGGTTTCTCAACGTTGACCTGTGTTACCCCATCTGTCTACGCTGCTATTTGTCTTCTTAAAGTACCAGTACCATTTTTTGCAAAACATGAAATATGTCTAGATAAGACTCTGAGCACCCTTCTGTGGCTGAACCAACGCAGATTCATCATGCCTCTGAACCCGCAGATTACAGACAGCAGATTCTGCAGATATTGCTGAACAGAGTGTAAGACCCAAACATACAATAAAACTGACACAGAAACTCAGAGAAAACTATGAAGCCACTAGAGATGAGTTCTTCAGCAAAGTGTCAGACTTATGGGACAGAACTTCACACTGCATGTCAGTTTTGTCACACTTGAATGATCAACCAGCTGAACTAAGGGGCTCTATAGATCGCTTATCTGCTCCATACAAATGCTACCAGCGGCTGTTTGCAAAATACACAGCTTTCTTGTAGGACTGTAATACAGAGGACTCTTCAGCAGAACTGCCCAGAGCTGATGCACTAAATCAACAGAGGGATCTCTTTTTTTTTTTATTTCAATACATTTTTATTAATTTATAAAGGATATACAAAGGTGAGTGGTACAGGACATGTTGACTTTTACAATTGTAATTAACAGTCAATGTAATAGAGGGAGGGAAGAGGGAAGAGGGAAAGAAAGGGTGAAAAAGAAACGGATAAGTAGGTGGTTACATAAACAATAATGCAAATACTGGTTACTACACAGGATATATCTTATCAGGGTTAAGATCTAGTTCACAGAATTCTTATATTTGTTGGTCCAAATTTTCCATTGCTTATCAAATAGATCGCACTTCAATGCATTTATGGCAAGAGCACGCTCTATAGTGTGGTGTTGGTTCACTCTTCTAATCAGGTCAGAGATGTTTACCGTCATGGCAGTTTTCCAATGTTGTAATATTATGGATCTAGCAGAAAGAAGGATGTTGGAAATAACAATCCGCATATTATGCGGAAATTGTTCAATACCCATATGTAAAATTCCTAGGGATGGATTGGGGCGAGTGACAATACCCGTGAGTGATGTTATAAGTTGGAAAACTTGATTCCAGTAACTAACAAAGTTGGGACACTCCCAAAACATGTGCAGTAGATGTCCTAGCTGTCCACAATTTCTCCAACATGTATTTTGGGCAGATGGAAAAAATTTTGCCAGTCTACACGGTGTGTATTGCCACCTGTTAATTATTCTAATAGTCATTGCCCAATGATTAATAGAACGGGAGGCTTTTTGGATTTCTCGAAATGTGGTTGTCCACTGATCATCTGTAAATGATTTCCCTAAATCCGCCTCCCATTTAGCAATCGGTTTTGTTTTAAAGGGATCTCTTTTTGCAAAAGGCCCAGTGTAAGGCAGAACTCTGCATTGCTCAACTGCAGAAGACCAGATCTCACAGATCCACATCAACCAAGCACACGGCACGTTTTTCTACATCCTCTCACTCCAGAAGTTCAACGTTAAGCGGCAAGCTAATAGAGGCCCGTGTAAGTCTGGAAGCAAAGAGAGTGCAAAGCTCCTTTACCAGAAAGGAAGCAGAAGTAGAAACACAAAAGGCAGCTCGCCATGCAGAGATGAAAGCTCAACAAGCAGAAATAGAGGCAAAGATGAAAGCTCAACAAGCAGAAATAGAGGCAAAGATGGAAGCTCAACAAGCAGAGACAGATTCCCAATTAAAGATTCTGAAAATGGAAAAGGAAGAAGCAGCCGATTTGCCATTTGGCTACACGGTGCCCCAGGAGGAAGTGGGGGCTGGAAGCCTCTAAAAAGAGAGTTTCTGCCCCCCCCCCCCAAAAAAAATGACATGCCAAATGTGGCATATCAGGGGGTCACCTTCCCTTAAAGCGTAAGTTCCAATAAGTGTGAAACTCCGCTTTAAGGTGCTTTACCTTTACCAGGAGACACCCCTTTTATTTGTACTAGGGGTTGCACTCATTTTAAATTTCTCATTGTTTATTTACTCCTACACTTTAACCATAGGTTTTCAATTTTATATTGTCAGTTTTGTAAAACCCCCATTTAAAACAAATTGGGACATTTCCTAGATGATAACCCGTAAGGTAGCCTTTCACTGTCCAAAGACTATCGCAAGCTCCAGGATCTGAGTGAACTTCTCATGGAACTGGAATTGGCAAAGACAGACCCACGTTTACCTGGACTAAGCTTCCTGGACACTGCTCATGGTGTCAATCCAATGGTGTCTAAACTGCCATATGGCCTGCAAGAGAAATGGCACAACGGTGTAGTGGTTAGCACTCTTACCTAGCAGTAAAAAGGGTCACTAGTTCAAATCCCAACCACGACTCTACCTGCCTGGAGTTTGCATGTTCTCCCTGTGCCTGCGTGGGTTTCCTCCGGGTACTCCGGTTTCCTCCCACACTCCAAAGACATGCAGGTAGGCTAATTGGATTCTGTCCCAAATTGGCCCTAGTATATGAATGGGGACCTTGGATTGTGGGCTCCTTGAGGGTAGGGACCAATATGGGTGTGCAATGTACAGGGATAGGGACAATTGTAGACACTCACTCAGGTTGAACTGGATGGACTGGTGTCTTTATTCAACCTTACTAACTATGAAAACTATGAAACAGGGCTCAAGATACAAAAGAGACTATAACGTATCTTTTCCTCCATTCGCATATTTTTGCAGGTTCATCAGTGATCAAGCCTGGACGAGAAACGATCCCAGCTTCAGCTTCATTGAAACCAACTTGTGTGCTTCATCTTCATCAAGGTATGATAACATAGCAGCTAAACGTAGATACTTTAACCACTTAAGGACCGCCGTATTGCCATTATACGTCATCAGAATGGCACAGGCAGGCACAAGCACGTAGATGTACGTGCCTGCCTTCCAGCGGGTGGGGGGTCCGATCGGATAGATCGCTAGATACGTCAGTCCCTTTCGGTGCCGGAGCGATCCGCGATGAGGGGATGGCCGTTGGTTTCTGGCCATCCCCTCTTGATCGCTCCTGGCCAGTGACGAACTTCCTCCCCTGTGAAAATGTAAACACAGGAGGAGGAAGTGATGTCACACTCCTCGTGGCGGTCTTTTTGAACCGGACAGCGAGGAGTGAAGACATCCAAGTAAGTGCACCAACAGTCCACTGACACATAGGTACACATAGGCACACATTTCACCCCAGTCACCCCCCGATCGGCCCCCCGCCCCCCCCCCCCAGTCACAGTGTCACTAATGCAGTGTTCATTTATTTATTCATCACTACATTTAGTGTCAGTTGTGACTGTAAAAAGTGTCAGGGCAGCTAGTGTTAGGCCCCTTTAGGTCCAGGGTAGCCCCCTACCCCCCCCCCTAATAAAGGTTTAACCCCTTGATTGCCCTCCCAGTTAACCCTTTCACCCCCTTTTACCAGTGTCACTAAGCGATCGTTTTTCTGATCGCTGCAATAGTGTCACTGGTCCCGCTAGGAAGCAATTTTTTTTTTAGGTTCAACGCCAGGTTTTTATAGCGTTAGGTACCCCGATATATAACCTAATAAAGGTTTTAACCCTTTGATTGCCCCTAGAGTTAACCCTTTCACCAGCGATCGCTGCATAAGTGTCACTGGTGACGCTGGTTAGCCAGTAGGGATGAGCTTCGAGTTCGAGTCGAACTCATGTTCTACTCGAACATTGCCTGTTCGCCTGTTCAGCGAACAGTGAACAATTTGGGCTGTTCGCAGCAAATTCGAAAAGCCGGAACACCCTATACAAGTCTATGGGAGAAATCTAAAGTGCTAATTTTAAAGGGTAATATGCAGGTTACTGTCCGAAAAAGTGTTTGGGGACCCGGGTCCTGCCCCAGGGGACATGGATCAATGCAAAAAAAAGTTTTAAAAAACGGCCGTTTTTTCAGGAGCAGTGATTTTAATAATGATTAAAGTGAAACAATAAAAGTGTAATATTCCTTTAAATTTCGTAGCTGGGGGGTATCTATAGTATGCCTGTGAAGGGGCGCATGTTTCTGGTGCTTAGAACTGTCCCTGCACAAAGTGTCATTTGTGCAGGAAAAAAAGTCTTTTAAAATCACTTGCGGCTATTGTCGGGTCCCGTAATACAGAGAACACTCAATGAGTGTTCTCTGCATTAGTCGACAATTCATTCATTCATTCATTAAAAAAAATAATAAAAAAGCGTGGGGGTTCCCCTAAATTCAATTACCAGGCCCTTCAGGTCTGACATGGATATTAAGGGGAACCCCGTGTCAAATTTAAAAAAAAATTGACGTGGGGGTCCCCCTAAATATCCATAACCAGACCCTTCAGGTCTGATATGGATATTAAGGGGAACCCTGCATCAAATTAAAAAAAAAATTGACGTGGGGTCCCCCTAAAAATCCATATCAGACCCTTTATCCGAGCACGCAACCTGGCAGGCCGCAGGAAAATAGGGGGGGACGAGAGAGCGCCCCCCCCTCCCTCCTGAACCGTACCAGGCCACATACCCTCAACATTGGGAGGATGCTTTGGGGGTCTGTGAGCCCTCAAAGCACCTTGTCCCCATGTTGATGAAGACAAGGGCCTCATCCTCACAACCCTGGCCGTTGGTTGTGAGGGTCTGCGGGCGGGGGGCTTATCAGAATCTGGAAGCCCCCTTTAACAAGGGGACCCCCAGATCCCGCCCCCCCCCCTGTTTGAAATGGTAAGGGGGTACAAAAGTACCCCTACCATTTCACAAAGAAAGTGTCAAAATGGTTAAATAAGACAAACACACTTTTGAAAAATTCCTTTATTAAAAAAAAAAAAAAAAAAAAAAAAAAGATTCCAGCGGTGCTAATCCACTCTTGCTATCCAGCGACGGGTCTCCGGGGTCCAGCGATGGATGATTGTGACGGACTGGGGTTTATATGGTCACAAAACAGACACCCCAAAGCAAAGTACATATTCATTTTTTTTTTATATTTCTAAACATCTCCCTTCTATTCTATTAATAACCAGTAGATGGCAGAGAAGGTACACAAACAGAGTCTATATAAGGCCACACACCATGTGACTGGAAATTAAACTACTTCCAGCCATAAAGTCAGTGGTCATATCTCATGCTGTTTGTGTGATTCTTTGCAGGTATGTACTCTAAATTGTTCCTAATCTGTATTAACCTGTGATAGAAAGATTCCTAAACATCTTGAGCAGATGCAGAAAAAGTCTCAGCAGATTTTATGCTATAGTTTTGCTGTAATTAGAAGTTTAGAACAGCATGTGTCAGAAACAAGTGAAAAGTGCATAAGAACATGAAAATACTGCATTAGTCAGAACAAATGTCTATGATAAACACTAAACCGTTCTAAATAGGTATATTTAAACCTGATTTATTGAAAATGGCATAGATTTATAGAAGCACATGTTTTCTGTTATTTAATATAGAAAAAAACCTATTGTATGTAAAGCTTATGTATTGCATCGTACAGACATGCAATGTGCACCATCTAGTGGTTAAAAAAAGAGTACTACCATGATAATATTTGTATTAAAGCAATGCATTGCTAGTATGATTATTGCACACTTAAAGTGTACCAGAGAGATAAAGATAATTATCTATAACACTGAATAACAGGGATATATATGTTATTAAATTTAGTAATGTTCATTGTTGTAACTACGTTTTAAAATACTTTAGTTAAAATCGGTATTATATATATTGTTAATGTTTATAAACATGTGACTATAAAAATGTAAAAGATGTATTGTTATGTAAAAATTAAACTACTTCCAGCCATAAAGTCAGTGGTCATATCTCATGCTGTTTGTGTGATTCTTTGCAGTCCACGCCAAGCTGATCACCTTATCTCATCGCGTCTACAATCATCGGCTCTCTTAATTCACATTTTGAGGCTGGTAAAATTTTGGGGGCTCGTCCGGGATTAGTTGTGTTACCAGTGAGAGGGAAGCGCGAGACAAGCATGAGCCTGCTACAGAGCTACAACGAGAGTCGTGAGAGTCGTCTGCCTCGTGAGTGCAAGTCTTCAGATTGCAACAGAGATGGCGTCTCCTCGTCGTGCGCTGATGTGGGATATCCGGAAACAAATTCATCTGCTTAATGAAGAACAGCTGCATAGCCTTGCTATTACGCTGGGAGATGAAAGAGACATGGACGTTCCATCAGTGACTGGTACCAACGAAATGGAACTTGTTGAAT